>NC_138306.1:36382500-36800000 GCF_965601325.2 Salmo salar | reverse complement strand
TTTGGAAATCATGAGATATACTTTCATTTCAGCCATCTCTTTATTCTACCCACTGGTTGGCTGGCCACCTTAAATCAACTTTCAATATTGTATTCCCTATTCAGTGATTGGCTTGCGCCCTCTGACAAAAACAGCCAAAGAGCACAGGGTAGAGTGTGTCCAGAAGGCTGTTTGCACGAGGTTCTCAGTCAGGCGTGAAGTTCAGAGTTTGGGCGATAGGAGACATGGGGTTAATAAAATCTCAGCCACCTCTTTGAAGTCAAGTAGATCACATCAATATGCTCCACAAACGTCTGACTTACCTAACATCACTGTTAAGATTTAAAATGACAAATGATCAAGCCCGCTGGTGTCTAGAGGGTTAGGTAAATCAACCTTTCATTTTCTTGCACCTTACTTGTGGAATGATCTACAATACAACTGGTGCCTCTAGGGCATTTCAGCCTTTTGTCAGGGGTCCTTTTCACCGTTTTTTATGATTGTTTTGCTTTTCATGTATTGTTGTGTATAATAACGTGTATTTTATTGTGTATATGAATGTGTAGTTTAATGTGTTTATTGTATTTTGATGTGTATTGTGGTGCTATGCAGGGCTCATCTGGAAACCAGACCTTGGTCTCAGCACTGACTCCTTGTCAAAATAAAGGTTGGCTGGGGCTGACTGGGGTAAGGCAAGTTAGGGCAAGGCATTCAGAAACACACGGAGCGCTGACAACTGGCATCGTGGTTATTATGTGTCTGCATGTATCGCTGTTGCATAACCACAGTCTATTTCTAGTGCATCTGAGAGAATTCTAAAACCACATGACATATTTAAACGGCATTGTGTGGCACTGTGTTTAGGTTAATGCATGGTGTGTGTGAGAGCTGGAGGCTCAAAGGAGAGGGTGATGCTACTCACTCCGTACAGTCTGCGGAGACATGGTCGGGGACGGTGTAGCGACAGTCCATGATCATGGTGAGCGTCTCACTGTCATTGGTCTCCTGGAAAGGCGGCTGTCCACACACCAGCATGAAGAGGATCACCCCCAGTGACCAAATATCTGTAACACAAACACCATGCATACAGTCACCATAGATACATAAACACATTGTCAAACTTCGTAAAGTGAGTATGCACACACATACTATATGATCACTAGGGCCTAGATATTTGTATGGTCAGGACACATGATCAAGAAAATACTCCTTGCCCTAATAATCACTGGAACAAACCAACCAACAAACATCTACAGTATAACTTGTCCCTCAGTAGGCTGGTTCCAGCGGCTGAAATGAATGATGTTGTTTACAGATCCAGGCCTTTGTCCCAGACAGCTGGGTGAGTACATACAGTAACTCTCCCTCCCCCAATCAGTGTGTCAGAGGCAGGGTCTGGAGCACGCATGTCTGGAGCACTCCGGGCCAACCTCTCACCCACACTGTGAGTGGCCCTATGAGACAGAGAGACCCAACCTCTCACCCACACTGTGAGTGGCCCTATGAGACAGAGAGACCCAACCTCTCACCCACACTGTGAGTGGCCCTATGAGACAGAGAGACCCAACCTCTCACCCACACTGTGAGTGGCCCTATGAGACAGAGAGACCCAACCTCTCACCCACACTGTGAGTGGCCCTATGAGACAGAGAGACCCAACCTCTCACCCACACTGTGAGTGGCCCTATGAGACAGAGAGACCCAACCTCTCACCCACACTGACACTCCGTGTCCCTATGGCCCTGCCCAGAGCCTTCTATATAGCCGGCTCTGGCTATGCTCTTACTGACTGACATTCTCTTTTAGCAAATCTGTCGTTCTGCCCCTGAACAAGGCAGTTAACCCACTGTTCCTAGGCCATCATTGTAAATAAGAATTTGTTCTTAACTGACTTGCCTAGTTAAATAAAGGTTAAAAAAAAAAATATTTGAGAAAGCCCTATATGAGGATAGATTTTACCCATGTGAAATCCCAGTGATTATACTCATGTTCTGTCTCTGTCTCCTACAATCTCTCTCTATATACTGTACAAAATATATAAACGCAACATGCTACAATTTCAAAGATTTTACTGAGTTACAGTTCCTATAATGAAATCAGTCAATGTAAATAAATAAATTAGGCCCAATGTAACAAGTGCGCTGAGAGTCGGGAAGCAAGTTCAGGGGTTTTAATAAATAAATGAAACAATAAACACGTAACACAAACAACGCACCGACATGAAAACAGAGTCAATAACGCCTGAGGAAAGAACCAAGGGGAGTGACAGATATAGAGAAAATAATCAAGGAGGTGATGGAGTCCAGGTGAGTGTCATGAGGCACAGGTGCGCGAGACGATGGTGACAGGTGTGCGGGATAATCAGCAGCCTGATGACCTAAATGGAACATGCTGTCGAAAACGTCAATCCAGAGCATCCCAAACATGCTCAATGGTTGACATGTCTGATGAATATGCAGGCCATTGAAGAACTGGAAAATGTTCAGCTTCCAGGAATTGTGTACAGATCCTAGCGACATGGGGCCGTGTATTATCATGCTGAAACATGAGGTGATGGCGGTGGATGAATGGCACGACAACGGGCCTCAGGATCTCATCACGGTATCTCGTTGCATTCAAATTGCCATCAATAAAATGCAATACCATAACCCCACCACCACCATGGGGCACTCATGGTGGTAAACCACTCACCCACATGACGCCATACTCGCTGTCTGCCATCTGTCTGGTACAGTTGAAACCGGGATTAATCTGTGAAGAGCAAACTTCTCCAGCATACTAGTGGTCATCGAAGGTGAGAATTTGCCCACTGAAGTCGGTTACGATGCCGAAATGCAGCCAGGTCAAGACCCTGTTGAGGATGACGAGCACACAGATGAGCTTCCCTGAGACGGTTTCTGACAGTTTATGCAGAAATTCTTCAGTTGTGCAAACCCACAGTTTCATCAGCTGTCCGGGTTACTGGTCTCAGACGATCCCGCAGGTGAAGAAGCTGGATGTGGAGGTCCTGGGCTGGCGTGGTTAAACGTGGTCTGTGAGGCCGGTTGGGCGTATTGCCAAATTCTCTAAAATGACGTTGGAACATTAAATTATCTGGAAACAGCTCTGGTGGACATTCCTGCAGTCAGCACGCCAATTGCACGCTCCCTCAACTTGAGACATCTGCGGCCTATTGTGTGAAATTTTAGAGTGGCCATTTATTGTCCCCAGCACAAGGTGCACTCGTGTAATGATCATGCTGTTCAATCAGGTTCTTGATATGCCACACCTGTCAGGTGGATGGATTATCTTGGAAAAGGAGAAATGCTCACTATTAGGATGTAAATGCATTGCATTTTATTACAGCTCATGAAACATAGGATCAACACTTTACATGTTGCGGTTACATTTTTGTTCAATATATATTGTATGTGTGCATTCGTTCAAGTGTGTGAATATGAGGATCATGTGCAGACAGACATACACAGAGCTCAATGCTGCTAATTATTGACCTGCCCACAGTCTGATGTGTGCAGGTCAATGGAGTGGGCGTCTGACGGCCAAATCTCTGTACTCTCTTTCTCTGCTCTCCCCCTCTCCCTGTGCCCTCTCTCTCTCTCTCTCTCTCTCTCTCTCTACCTGTGCCCTCTCTCTCTACCTGTGCCCTCTCTCTCTCCCTGTGCCCTCCCCCTCTCTCTCTTTCTCCCTCTCTACCTGTGCCCTCTCTCTCTACCTGTGCCCTCTCTCTCTACCTGTGCCCCCCCTCTCTCTCTCTTTCTCTCTTTCTCCCTCTCTCCCTGTGCCCTCTCTCTACCTGCACCCTGCTCCCCCCCTCTCTCTCTCTCTCCCTGTGCCCTCTCTCTACCTGTGCCCTCTCTCTCTACCTGTGCCCCCCCCTCTCTCTCTCTTTCTCTCTTTCTCCCTCTCTCCCTGTGCCCTCTCTCTACCTGCACCCTGCTCCCCCTCTCTCTCTCTCTCCCTGTGCCCTCTCCCCCTCCCCTCCCTCTCTTCCTGCTCCTCCTCTCCGCCCTCTCTCTCTAAATATCCCAGCAGATGGTGTTTGTCTCCAGAGGAGAAATCCGCTCCCTCACTCAAAGGAAATACTCTGTTCTAGAGTACATAATGAGAGCTCTCTCCCATCTACATCTCTCCCTCCCTCTAAACCTCACCCCATCTGTTCATAACTCTTAGTACAAAACTCAAAACAGATCATCAAAAAGGCAGTGGTTTCAAAACTCTAAGCACATTTTCAATTGACAAAGTACAACACAAATTCATGGTCACCTTCTCACCAAACTTATTTAGTGTTTCATCTAGAAATACATGTATACAAATACATCAAAAGTACTTGCTCTTTTGTTAAAATATATTACTTAATCCTACTGCTCTTAATTGACGATCATTTAAATGTTTGGTTAACCTAAAGATTTGACATGTCAACTAGTTTGTCTACTACAGATTTAGAGAAATACTGTCACATGAATGACGCTGGAGAGACGAAGCAGGTACAGGGAGTAAAACATTGAATAAATAACGGACATGGAACGAGACAGGAACAGCGCCAGCAAACAGGTAACAAAAACAAAAGACAATTAATGCATCAGCAGGGAACAGAGCAAGGGAACTGACAAATATAGGGGAGGTAATAAACAGATGATGAGTGAGTCCAGGTGAGTCCAATATCGCAGATACGCGCGACGAGGGAAGGCAGGTGTGCGTAATAGATGATAGGAGTGCGTGATGCTGGGCAGCCTGGCGCTTGGGGGGGAAGAGCGGGAGCAGACGTGACAAATACATAATGAAAATGTCTGCCTGTGAAGTAGACTTGAATGTTAAGGCAGAACAGAGGTAGACAGACGAGATCTACTGAAATAGCCCAGGACACAAGACAAGACAGAGGGCCTGAGATGGTATCTGACTATCTGTTCTTCCCCACACTGCTTGGTTTGGCTTATGTAACGTTAACAGCCATGTGTTAGACACAAAAAACAGACTCCCTGTCAGATCGCCTTGGGTATGGGACGAACCCTGCATGACTCTGCACTATGCACTCTGCACACACAGGCCTCTGATTGTCTCTGCCTCATCATATTTCCACTGTGTTCAGACAGTCACACTGCTCTCATAATAACTAGGAGACAGACACTCAGTTCAATGCCCCTGGAGGTCCATTCATAGCAGTATACAGTACCCACCTATACAATATTCCATACAATATACAGTACACAGTGTACAAATAGTCAATACATGATTCTACATGTGGGCGGGTGCAGGTGCAGGTGCGTGTGTTCATGTATATGTGTATATATGTGTGTGTCTCTACAGCTCTTCTTTCACACCTGGCAGTTTGCTGCAGGGCCATGTTCTGTCCCTTCAGCAGATGAAAGTCCAATCTTCCAGGTGTCATTTACCGTCAGAGTGGTTGGAAATTCTTGCACTGGAAATTCGATTCACTTTCTGAATTGCCTGAATTGAAATGGAGTTGACCTCAACCCTGTGCTGTGTTTTGTTATGCTTTGCAGTGTTGCGTTATCATTAGCAGGGCTGTATGGCAGTGTAGTGGCAGCAGGCCTCAGTGAGCGAGCTGCCTCTCTCAGCTGGCACTCTGTCACTGAGGCCTAATGTGTGGATTAAACCAGCACCTGATCAGTGGACCAAAATAATAGCATGCTGAGCTAAAGAATATTCATTCAGAGTCAGTCATACTGTAACTGTACACCACTCTGACTCAGTCTCCATCCATGGGGTTTTCAGGTGTCATCTGAAGACTACTGAGTCACAGAGACTAGACCATAGAATGACATATAGAATCCTGTAGTAATAGGACCCCCTCCCCCACACACACCCACACTCGTCAGGCCTTGTCCCAGCTTGACTTCAACGAAGCCTGTCAGATAACATCAGAGACAAGTTGACACTAGAAAAAGGTCTCTTCAGCCACATTGCTATGTGTGTGTTTCCCAGGCTCTGTTTAGACAGGGCACTAATCACTGGGTCATCATGAGCGGGCTCAAACCAGGTTAATGCCAGAAACCTGTCCCGTGTCGTGTGTTGGTTGGGGAATGGGACCTTTCTCTGGTCAGTTCACACAGTCTCACACACAATGCCAAAGCCACCCACGTGCAATAGGCCCAAAAATGTGGGATTTTATTTTACAGCAGTGCCACTGCCATGCAAGCCAATAAACATGTTTTGATTTTTTACAAAAGTGTGTCGCAGATGTGTTTGTGGATTAGCTGGTACATCAAGCGAATGTATTAACCAGAGGGAATGAAAGCATCCACTACAAATGTAGGTGAGCACAGCCCAAACACACAGTGACACACACAGGACTGATCAGAGAATACAGATCTAAGGATTCTGTCACAAATCTCCTGGGCTGGCTTGTGTAGTCTTTATTTTGGGGGCATGTTTAAGGTGCGTAGGTGCTCACGCCAGGTCCTGATTCTGCAGGTGAATGAGGTGGTTTTGGTTTTGGTTTCAGTGCACGTGCCTAAACCCCTGCGGTCCCTCTACAGTGGGCAGCCCACTTGGCTCTGGTCACCTGGTAGGCTGGTCTGGGTCTGACCCAGTTAGGGGCTTTCAACCTGGCACACTCCCAGCACAGCACCACATACAGCCCTGTACTGTAGTATTACCAGTCCTACTTGGATCACACTGTGCTGAAATATCGACATCAAACAGTCTCAACTAGATTTTCTAGAGTATGTACCCATAGGAAATATATACTTTACTTAGTGTAGTGCTGATCTTCATTATTTCACATGGCCAATTCCATCAGCAGTTATGACTAAGGAATGTATAGAACCACACTGTGGACTAGTAGTGTGTCGTGCTGAGATGAGGTTTGAGTCTGATTAGATTCCCTCTAAGCTGTAATCCTGTCCTCCTGTATATGTGTCTGTCTGTGTCATTGAACACTCAGCTGTTCCCTGGCCGGTGGCCATTACCTAGCAGATCTAATAGGTTTACTGGATTCCACACTGCGAGGAACAGAAGGAATTACTCTGCCCTCACTCACCTCTTTTACTGTCTCTCAGTGTTCTGTTAAGGTGATAATGGCACAGCACCACAACACGTTCCATGTGTGTGAGGATGTCATGGTGTTTTCACAATAACAGGCCATTTTCTTAGCAACGAGGTCAGGTGAATAAGGTGCAGCCAGGTGTTCATATATCTGGGGCAGGATAGAACTGTGTACTTGGGGAATGTTTAGGTCAGGAATACTGCAGGTCTGGAACCTAGTACATATCTTCATAATTCATTCACTCTCCCTGCACTACTCTCCATTTGATTTAATGAAATGTATTTAATTAGATTTAAATTGAAGAAAAAGCCCATATACAACCCTGTCTGTCTGCGGTAAACAGACCAGATTAAAAACAACATCAGTGTGCGGACATACTGAACTGTGAGTGGCAACCCACAATCCTCCTATTCTGACACAGAGACAACTACCCCCTGGCATGTACACAGCTTCACTGTCCCTGGCCTAGATTAAAGCCGTGCGAGGATTGCTATGCCGCCTATCCATGCGCAAATTACATTTCCATTCCAGATTCTCTGCAGCCCAGAGACTACTCCATCTGTTCACGTTTGTGTGTGTGTGTGTGTGTGTGTGGGTGTGTGTATGTGTGTGTGTGTAGAAAGTCTACATCCCCTTGAATTTCTTTTCACATTTTGCTTCTGTAAATTCTAAATATGGATTCAATGAATATATACTTGTGTTTGTGTGAGCTAGAGGAATGCTTGCACAGATGTTCATTTCTCCAGCTTTATCTTGGTCTCAGAGGATTTGTGGTAATTCTGTGGAGCTCCCAGGGTGCACGTTTTGGTTTTTGCCCTAGCTCTACACAGCTGATTCAAATAACCAACTCATCATCAAGCTTTGATTATTTTAATCAGCTTTGTAGTGCTAGGGCAAAAACCAAAATGTGCACCCAGGGGGGGCACCAGGACCGAGTTTGGAAAACTTGGTGGTTTCAAACTTCTTCCATTTAAGAATGATGGAGGCCACTGTGTTCTTGAGGACCTTCAATGCTTGAGAAATGTTTTGGTACCCTTCCCCAGATCTGTGCCTCGACACAATCCTGTCTCGGAGCTCTACGGGCAATTCCTTTGACCTCATGGCTTGGTTTTTGCTCTGACATGCACTGCCAACTGTGGGACCTTATATAGACAGGTGTGTGCCTTTTCAAATCATGTCCAATCAATTAAATTGGACTCCAATCGAGCTGAAGAAACATCTCAAGGATGCTCAATGGAAACAGGGTGCACCTGAGCTCAATTTTGAGTGTCATAGTAAAGGGTCTGAATACTTATGTAAATAAGGTACTTCTGTTTTCAATTTTTAATAAATGTACAAATATTTTTTTTAAAGGGTCTGAATATTTTCTGAAGACACTGTATGTCTTTCTCTCATCTCTTGAGCATTATGATAGAAAAAGCCATCCATCCAGCAAGCCAGACAGACAGAGAGAAAGTTAATCAGCCAGACATCCAGATGGACAGACAGACCCCCTGCTCATCCAGACACCCACTGTCCAGGTCCCCCATGTGTCTTACCTACAGCCGGAGCGTCATACTCATCCCCCAGCAGGATCTCTGGGGCGGAGTAAGCCAGCGAACCACAGCTGGTCATCAGCATGGTCCCGGGCTTGAAGAGGTTGCTGAAGCCGAAGTCGGTCAGCTTGACTGTTCCCTGCTGCCTGAAGAACACCACATTCTCTGGCTTGAGGTCTCGGTGCACCACATGGAGCCGGTGGCAGTAGGAGATGGACTGGACGATCTGGGCGAAGTGAACTTTAGCCGTGTCCTCGGCCACTCCACCCTCGTGGCGCAGGATATAGTCATACATGTCCCCTCCATCGCCCAGCTCCAGGATGAGGTAGAGCTTGGTGGCGGTGTCAATGACCTCATAGAGCCGCACCACGTTGGGGTGCTGCACCAGCTTCATACAGCGCACCTCCTGCAGCAGGTGGCCCGTCGCCATGGTGTCCAACTTGGTCTTGTCAATCACCTTGACCGCCACCAGCTGGCCTGTGAAGACGTGGCGGGCCAGCTTGACCACGGCGAAGTGGCCTTTCCCCAGCGTGCGATCCAGGTCGTAGAGGCCAGCGATCTTGCCCTCGTAGCCACTCTTAGAAGCAGCCATGTCTGGGTGGGGCGGGGCAAGGGCGGGGTGAGGGGAGTGGTGTGTTGGTGCTGGAGACAGTCTCAGTCTGGATGAGGGGTCTCGGTATGAAGAGAGGGAGGGTTGGGCTGGAGGCTCTCTCTACTGATGCATTACCTGGACAAATTAAGCGATGGGAAACACAGTCAGTACTTCATATCAAACAAGATGGAGGAGGGTTTTTATTATCCAGATCGGTATGGGAGATGTGGTGTTTGAAATACTATAAAAAAAACACTTCGATCCTAACAACATTGAAATGCACTGCAATTTCTTCAGCCCTGCAGTCTGTTGCGTTCCTTATTAGAGTTTCATTGCTCAGATTTTTTATTTTATTTAACCAGGCAAGTCAGTTAAGAACAAATCCTTATTTACAATGACGGCCTACCCCAGACGTTGCTGGACCTACTGTATACTGTATATGTCTCCTGTAAGACCCTAAGACCCTATGATCTGTGAAACGCACATGATACAGACAACATCTTGGTGTCAGGATACTCCTTATAGTGTTCTCTCAAATATGGAGAATGTCTAGATTTTGAAATACAAAATTTCACATGACTTTAGTCAACATTAAAAATATTTACATTGATATCTCAAAACTACCTTTTTAGATATATCTTATTTTAGACATATTGTTGGTAACAACACACTCTTCAAACTAGATTTGTATACTACAATACCAGATGTTCCATGGCAAAAAAGAAAACATGAATTAGACTTAACTCTACCCCCATTGAGACCGTTTCTGTGCCTTAGATCTAGATTGGGCAAAATCGCCCGTATATGGCCGAATATAAACAGTGTAGTTATTCCCTCCGCAAGACAATCAAACAAGTGAAATGTCAGTATAGGGACAAAGCGGAGTCGCAATTCAACGGCTCAAACACGAGACGTATGTGGCAGGGTCTACAGGCAATTACAGACAACAAAAAGAAAACCAGCCACGTCACAGACACCGATGTCTTGCTTCCAAGCAAACTAAACACCTTCTTTGCCTGCTTTGAGGATAATACAGTGCCACCGACGTGGCCCGCTACCAAGGACTACGGGCCCCCCTCTCCTTCTCCGAATGGCCGACATGAGTAAGACATTTAAACATGTTAACCCTTGCAAGGCTGCTGACCCAGTCGGCATCCCTAGCCGCGCCCTCAGAGCATGCGCAGACCAGCTGGCTGGTGTGTTTACGGATATACTCAATCGCTCCCTATCCCAGTCTGCTGTCCCCACATGCTTCATTGTTCCTGTACCAAAAAAGGAAAAGATAACTGAACTAAATGACTATCGCCCCGTAGCACTCACTTATGTCATCATGAAGTGCTTTGAGAGACTAGTCAAGGAACATATCACCACCACCTTACCTGCCACCCTGCCATCATCGACTCTGGACCTACACATTTCCACGGTCATACCCTGGATCATACCTTTGTCCCATGGAATAAATATTGTGGATCTTAATGTTTTTCTTCATAATCCTGGACTATTGGACCACCATTTTATTACGTTTGCAATCACAACAAATAATCTGCTCAGACTCAGACAACCCAGGATAATCAAAAGCTGCGCTATCCAGACTCCATCCATGTACCCAAGGACATTGGAGTGCCAAAATCTGTTAACCACCTAACTGAAGATCTACATTTAACCTTGCGTAGTACCCTAGATGCAATCGCACCCCTAAAAACAAAAAACATTTGTCACAAGAAATTAGCTCCCTGGTATTACAGAAAATACCAGAGCCCTGAAGCAAGCTTCCAGAAAATTGGAATGGAAATGGCTCTCCACCAAACTGGAAGTCTTCCAATTATCATGGAAAGACAGTACTGTGCAATATCGAAGAGCCCTCACTGCTGCTCGATCAGCCTATTTTTCCAACCTAATTGAGGAGAATAAGAACAATCCAAAATTGACTTTACTATCGCAAAGCTAACTAAAAAGCAGCATTCCCAAGAGAGAATGGCTTTTCATGAACGTCTTCAACGAAAAGATCATGATCATTAGAAAGAAAATTACAGACTTCTCTTTGAATCTGCATATTTCTCCAAAGCTCAATTGTCCTGAGTCTGCCCAGAACTGCCAGGACCTAGGATCAATGAAGACACTCAAGTTTTTCAATCCTGTATCTCTTGACACATTCACAAAAATAGTCATGGCATATAAACCTTCCAGCTGCATACTGGAGCCTATTCCAACTAAACTACTGAAAGAGCTACTTCCTGTGTTTGGCCCTCCTATTTTGAACATAATAAACAGCTCCCTATCCTCCGAATGTGTACCAAACTCACTAAAAGTGGCAGTAATAAAGCATCTCTTGAAAAAGCCAAATCTTGACCCGGAAAAAGCTGCCTTCCTGAAGACCAAACAATGTATACGAAACACTTCGGTCTGGTTTTAGACCCCATCATAGTACTGAGACTGCACTTGTGAAGGTGGTAAATGACCTTTTAATGGCGTTAGACCAAGGCATCTGTCCTTGTGCTTCTAGACTGCATTTGACACCATCGATGACCACATTCTTTTGGAGAGATTGGAAACCCTAATTGGTCTACGTGGACAAGTTATTGCCTGGTTTAGATCTTATCGGTCAGAAAGATATCAGTTCATCTCTGAGGATGATTTGTCCTCTGACAAATCAATTTTAAGTTTCGGTGTTCCTCAAGGTTCCGTTTTAGGACCACCACTATTGTTTTCACTATATATTCTACCTCTTGGTGATGTCATTCGGAAACACAATGTCAACTTTCACTGCTATGCAGACAAAACACAGCTGTACATTTCGATGAAACATGGTGAAGCTCCAAAATTGCCTACCCTGGAAGCCTGTGTTTCAGACATAAGGAAGTGGATGGGGGAAAATGTTTTACTTTTAAACTCGGACAAAATAGAGATGCTAGTTCTAGGTCCCAAGAAACAAAGAGATCTACTCTTTGATCTGACAATTAATCTTGATAGTTGTACAGTCGTATCAAATAAAACTGTGAAGGACCTTGGCGTTACTCTGGACCCTGATCGCTCTTTTGATGAACATAGCAATAATATTTCAATGGCAGCTTTTTTCCATCTTCATAACATTTCAAAAATCAGAAACTTTTTGTCCAAAAATAATGCAGAAAATCTAATCCATGCTTTTGTCACTTCTAGAGAAGACTACTGCAATGCTCTACTCTCCGGCTATCTGGGTAAAGCACTAAATAAACTTCAGTTAGTGCTAAATACGGCTGCTAGAATCTTGACTAGAACCAAAGAATCATATTACACCAGTACTAGCCTCGCGACACTGGCTTTCTGGGCTAGGGCTGATTTCAAGGTTTTGATGCTAACCTACAAAGGATTACATGGACTTGCTCCTACCTGCTGTACATACCTACACATAGGCTATGGTCACAAGACGCAGGCCTCCTAATTCTCCCTAGAATTTCTAAGCAAACAGCTGAAGGCAGGGTTTCACCTATTGAGATCAATTTTATGAAATGGTCTGCCTATCCATGTGAGAGAGATATACACGGTCTCAACATTTAAGTCTTTACTGAAGACTCATCTCTTCAGTAGGTCCTATGATTGAGTGCAGTCTGGCCCAGGGGTGTGAATGTGAATGGCAAGGCACTGGAATGACGAACTGCTCTTGCTGTCTCTGCCTGGCCGGCTCCCCTCTCTCCACTGGGACTCTCTGCCTCTGACCCTATTACGGGGGCTGAGTCACTGGCTTACTAGTGTTCTTCAATGCCGTCCCTAGGAGGGATGCGTCATGTCATGCCAGGCTTTTTTGCTCTATACTTAACTTGAGTGGGTTGAGTCATTGACGTGATCTTCCTGTCCGGTCTTGTGCCCCCTCGGGCTTGTGTGGTGGAGGAGAACTTTGTGGGCTATACTCAGCTTTGTCTCAGGGTAGTAAGTTGGTGGTCTGTTCATATCCCTCTAGTGGTGTGGGGGCTGTGCTTTGGCAAAGTGGGTGGGGTTATATCCTGCCTGGTTGGCCCTGTCCGAGGGTATTGTCATACGGGGCCACAGTGTCCCCCGACCCCGCCTTTCTTAGCCTCCAGTATATATGCTGCAATGGTCTATGTGCCGGGGTGCTAGGGTCAGTCTGTTTGATCTGGTGTAATTCTCCTGTCTTATCTGGTGTCCTGTGTGAATTTAAGTATGCTCCCTCTAATTCTCTCTCCCTCCCCTCCCAGAGGACATGAGCCCTAGGACTAGAGGTCAACCGATTAATCGGAATGGCCGATTAATTAGGGCCGATTTCAAGTTTTCATAACAATCGGAAATCGGTATTTTTGGACGCAGATTTGGCCGATTTAAAAAACATTTTTTAGACCTTTTATTTAACTAGGCTTCTTATTTTCAATGACGGCCTAGGAACGGTGGGTTAACTGCCTTGTTCAGGGGCAGAAAGACAGATTTTTACCTTGTCAGCTCAGGGATTCAATCTTGCAACCTTACGGTTAACTAGTCCAACGCTCTAACCACCTGCTTTACATTGCACTCCACGAGGTTACGCGAATGCTAGCTAGCATTAAACTTATCTTATAAAAAACAATCAATCAATCATAATCACTAGTTAACTACACATGGTTGATGATATTACTAGTTAATCTAGCCTGTCCTGCGTTGCATATAATCGCTTAGGTACACGTTGCTCCAACCATAAACATCAATGCCTTTCTTAAAATCAATACACAAGTATATATTTTTAAACCTTCATATTTAGTTAATATTGCCAGCTAACATGAATTTCTTTTAACTAGGGAAAATGTGTCACTTCTCTTGCAAACAGAGTCAGGGTATATGCAGCAGTTTGGGCCGCCTGGCTCGTTGCGAACTGTGAAGACTATTTCTTCCTATCAAAGACAGCCGACTTCGCCAAACGGGGATGATTTAACAAAAGCGCATTTGCGAAAAAAGCACAATCGTTGCACGACTGTACCTAACCATAAACATCAATGCCTTTCTTAAAATCAATACACAGAAGTATATATTTTTAAACCTGCATATTTAGCTAAATGAAATCCAGGTTAGCAGGCAATATTAACCAGGTGAAATTGTGTCATTTTGCGTTCATTGCACGCAGTCAGGGTATATGCAACACTTTGGGTAATTTGTCAGAATTTTATGTATGTCACGTCCTGGCCAGTATAAAGGTTAATTAGTATTGTAGTTTGGTCAGGACGTGGCAGAGGGTATTCGTTTTATGTGGTTCGGGGTGGTGTGTTTGTTGAAGGGGCATTTGATTTAGTATTCCGGGGTTTTTGGGCACTGTTTGGTTTCCATGTATTCTATGTTTAGTCTAGTATGTCTGGTTCTATGTTGGGTTAATTGAGGTTGGGACTCTCAGTTGAAGGCAGGTGTTCTCTATCTGCCTTTGATTGAGAGTCCCATATATTAGGGTGTGTTTGTGTTTGTTATTTCTGGGTGATTGTTCTGTGTTTAGCCTAGTGCCTTACCAGACTGTCAGTTTGTCAATCGTTAGTGTTTTTTTGTTATTTTTGTACGTTCGTTTTTTGGAAGTTAATAAACAAGATGAGCATACACATACCTGCTGCGTTTTGGTCCTCAATAACCGACGACGATCGTGACAGAATCACCCACCAACTATGGACCAAGCAGCAGAAGAAGGAGCAGAGGGAATTCGAGTTGGACTGGCGGGAGAAGTGGACCTGGGAGGAAGTTCTGGACGGGGCCGGACCTTGGCACCAGGCTGGGGAGTATCGCCGCCCGCAGTGGGAAATTGAGGCAGCCAAGGCAGAGAGGCGTAGGTACGAGACCATGGACGCGCTGAGGGAGAAGCACGAGAGGCACCCCCAATAATTTTTTTTGGGGGGGCACACGGGTAGTTTGGCTAGGCGTAAGAAGAGCCGGAAGCCAGCTACCCGTGGTTATATGGAGGAGCGTATGGGGTGGAGAGCGCTATGTTGCGCTGAGGAGCGCACTATCTCACCCATACGCACGCACAATCCGGTGCGCGTTATTCCAGCTCCTCGCAGGTGCCGTGCTAGAGCGGGCATCCAGCCTGGTAGGAGGATGCCTGCGCAGCGCATCTGGTCGCCGGTACGCCTCCGAGGACCAGGCTACCCAACTCCCGCTCTACGCACGGCTACCATCAGGCCCCTGCACAGCCCAGTCTGCCCTGTACGAGCACCCCGCTCGTACAGGGCTACTAGTTCCATCCAGCCAAGGCGGGTTGTGCAGGAGGTAAGATCTAGACCGACTGTGCGCCTCCATAGCCCTGGGTTTCCAGCTCCTGTCTCTCGTGTGGACCCGGAAGTGCGTCAACCCAGTCCGACTCGTCCTGTTCCCGCTCCCCGCACTAGCCTGGAGGTGCGTGTTCATAATCTGGTAAGCCCAGTACCAGCACCACGCACCAGGCTACAAGTGCGTAAACCCAGCCACGCCAGTCAACAGTCGTCATCAGAGCTGCCCACCAGTCAACAGTCGTCATCAGAGCTGCCCGCCAGTCAACAGTCTTCATCAGAGCTTGCCCGCCAGTCAACAGTCGTCATCAGAGCTGCCCGCCAGTCAACAGTCGTCATCAGAGCTGCCCGCCAGTCAACAGTCGTCATCAGAGCTGCCCGCCAGTCAACAGTCGTCATCAGAGCTGCCCGCCAGTCAACAGTCGTCATCAGAGCTGCCCGCCAGTCAACAGTCGTCATCAGAGCTGCCCGCCAGTCAACAGTCGTCATCAGAGCTGCCCGCCAGTCAACAGTCGTCATCAGAGCTGCCCGCCAGTCAACAGTCGTCATCAGAGCTGCCCGCCAGTCAACAGTCGTCATCAGAGCTGCCCGCCAGTCAACAGTCGTCAGAGCTGCCCGCCAGTCAACAGTCGTCAGAGCTGCCCGCCAGTCAACAGTCGTCAGAGCTGCCCGCCAGTCAACAGTCGTCAGAGCTGCCCGCCAGTCAACAGTCGTCAGAGCTGCCCGCCAGTCAACAGTCGTCAGAGCTGCCCACCAGTCAACAGTCGTCAGAGCTGCCCGCCAGTCAACAGTCGCCAGAGAGGTCAGACTGCGCTGAACTGCCGGAGTGGCCAGACTGCGCTGAACTGCCGGAGTGGCCAGACTGCGCTGAACTGCCGGAGTGGCCAGACTGCGCTGAACTGCCGGAGTGGCCAGACTGCGCTGAACTGCCGGAGTGGCCAGACTGCGCTGAACTGCCGGAGTGGCCAGACTGCGCTGAACTGCCGGAGTGGCCAGACTGCCCTGAACTGCCGGAGTGGCCAGACTGCCCTGAACTGCCGGAGTGGCCAGACTGCCCTGAACTGCCGGAGTGGCCAGACTGCCCAGAACTGCCGGAGTGGCCAGACTGCCCAGACTGTCCCGAGTGGCCAGACTGCCCAGACTGTCCCGAGTGGCCAGACTGCCCAGACTGTCCCCAGTTGCCAGACTGCCCAGACTGTCCCCAGTTGCCAGACTGCCCAGACTGTCCCCAGTTGCCAGACTGCCCAGACTGTCCCCAGTTGCCAGACTGCCCAGACTGTCCCCAGTTGCCAGACTGTCCCCAGTTGCCAGACTGCCCCCAGTTGCCAGACTGTCCCGAGTTGCCAGACTGCCCAGACTGTCCCGAGTTGCCAGACTGCCCAGACTGTCCCGAGTTGCCAGACTGCCCAGACTGTCCCGAGTTGCCAGACTGTCCCGAGTTGCCAGACTGCCCAGACTGTCCCGAGTTGCCAGACTGTCCCGAGTTGCCAGACTGCCCCGACTGCCCCCCGGCGATGCCAGAGTGGCCCGACTGCCCCCCGGCGATGCCAGAGTGGCCCGACAGCCTGGAACGGCCGGAACCAGAGCCACCGCCAGATATAGGTGGGTTGGGGAGGGGGGGTGTAGCACAGTGCCGTCGTTGACGGCAGCCACCCTCCCTTCCCTCCCTTTAGTAGAGGGGAATTTTGGTTTTGTTGTTTGGGGTTGTTTTTTTTGTTTTAAGGTGCTTCCGGGGTTAGCACCTTTAAGGGGGGGGTACTGTCACGTCCTGGCCAGTATAAAGGTTAATTAGTATTGTAGTTTGGTCAGGACGTGGCAGAGGGTATTCGTTTTATGTGGTTCGGGGTGGTGTGTTTGTTGAAGGGGCATTTGATTTAGTATTCCGGGGTTTTTGGGCACTGTTTGGTTTCCATGTATTCTATGTTTAGTCTAGTATGTCTGGTTCTATGTTGGGTTAATTGGGGTTGGGACTCTCAGTTGAAGGCAGGTGTTCTCTATCTGCCTTTGATTGAGAGTCACATATATTAGGGTGTGTTTGTGTTTGTTATTTGTGGGTGATTGTTCTGTGTTTAGCCTAGTGCCTTACCAGACTGTCAGTTTGTCAATCGTTCGTGTTTTTTTGTACGTTCGTTTTTTGGAAGTTAATAAACAAGATGAGCATACACATACCTGCTGCGTTTTGGTCCTCAATAACCGACGACGATCGTGACAATGTAATTATGACATAACACTGAAGGTTGTGCAATGTAACAGGAATAACGTTTTGTTTTCGAGATGATAGTTTCCGGATTCGACCATATTAATGACCTAAGGCTCGTGTTTCTGTGTGTTATTATGTTATAATTAAGTCTATGATTTGATAGAGCAGTCTGACTGAGCGTTGGTAGGCACCAGCAGGCTCGTAAGCATTCATTCAAAATAGCACTTTCGTGCATTTTGCCAGCAGCCCTTCGCAATGCATTGCGCTGTTTATGACTTCAAGCCTATCTACTCCTGAGATTAGGCTGGTGTAACCGATGTGAAATGGCTAGCTAGTTAGCGGGGTGCGCGCTAATAGCGTTTCAAACGTCACTCTCTCTGAGACTTGGAGTAGTTTTTTCCCTTCCTCTACATGGGTAACGCTGCTTCGAGGGTGGCTGTTGTCGATGTGTTCCTGGTTCGAGCCCAGGTAGGAGCAAGGAGAGGGACAGAAGCTATACTGTTACACTGGCAATACTAAAGTGCCTATAAGAACATCCAATAGTCAAAGGTATATGAAATACAAATCGTGTAGAGAGAAATAGTCCTATAATTCCTATAATAACTACACCCTAAAACACCTTACCTGGGAATACTGAAGACTCATGTTAAAAGGAACCACCAGCTTTCACATGTTCTCATGTTCTGAGCAAGGAACTTAAACGTTAGCTTTTTTACATGGCACATATTGCACTTTTACTTTCTTCTCCAACACTTTGTTTTTGCATTATTTAAATCAAATTGAACATGTTTCATTATTTATTTGAGGCTAAATTTATTTTATTGATGTATTATATTAAGTTAAAATAAGTGTTCATTCAGTATTGTTGTAATTGTCATTATTAAAAATTTTTTTTAAATCGGCCGGTTAATCGGCACCGGCTTTTTTTTTGGGGGGGGGGGGGGTCCTCCAATAATCGGTATCGGTATTGAAAAATCATAATCGGTCGACCTCTACCTAGGACCATGCCTCCGGACTACCTAGACCGATGACTCCTGGCTGTCCACCTGGTCGTGCTGCTGCTCTAGTTTCAACTGTTCTGCATGTGGCTATGGAACCCTGACCTGTTCCCTGGACATACTACCTTGTCTCGGACCTGCTGTTTTCGACTCTCCCTCTCTCTCTCTCTCTACCGCACCTGCTGTCTCGATCTCTGAATGCCCAGCTATGAAAAGCCAACTGACACCCAAAAGAGCACCAAAAGAGAACCAAAAATGGGTTCTTCAAAGTGTTTTCCTATGGGGACAGCCAAAGAACCCTTTTATATTGAACAAAAAATATATAAACGCAACATGTAATATGTTTCATGAGCTGAAATAAAAGATCCCAGAAATGTTTCATACGCACAAAAAGCTTATTTCTCAAAAATTTTGTGCACAAATTTGTTTTCATCCCTGGTAGTGAGCATTTTTCCTTTGCCAAGATTATCCATACACCTGATAGGTGTGGCATATCAGGAAGCTGATTAAACAGCATGATCATTACACATGTGTACCTTGTGCTGGGGACAATAAAAGGCCACTTTCAAATGTGCAGTTTTGTCACACAACACAATGCCACAGATGTCTCAAGTTTTGAGGGAGCGTGCAATTGGCATGCTGACAGATAATTGAATGTTAATGTATCTACCATAAGCTGCCTCCAACGTCGTTTTAGAGAATTTGGCAGTAAGTACAACCGTCCTCACAACCGCAGACCATGTGTAACCACGCCAGCCCAGGACCTCCACATCCGGTTTCTTGACCTGCGGGATCGTCTGAGACCAGCCACCCTGACTGCTGATGAAATGGAAGAGTATTTCTGTCTGTAATAAAGCCCTTTTGTCGTAAAAACTAATTCTGATTGACTGGGCCTGGCTCCCCAGTGGGTGGGCCTGGGAGGGCATAGGCCCACCCACTTGGCAGCCAGGCCCACCCATGGCTGCATCCCTGCCCAGTCACGTGAAATCCATAGATTAGGGCCTAATGAATTTAATTCAATTGACTGATTTCCTTTCATGAACTGTAACTCAGTAAAATGAAATGGCTGAAAGTTGCATTTATATTTTTGTTCAGTGTAGTTTCTAGATAGCACCTTCTTTTCTAAGAGTGTAAGGAGTATAATGAACCCAAGATGTTGTCTGTATCCTGTACAGCTCATAGATCATAGGGTCTTACAGGAGGCAGGTATATGTCTAAAAAGTGCCTAAAATGGCCCACTTTCATCACGATTTAAAAAAAGTAAATACAAATGTAAAAACCATGAAGTTTCTACTGACAATTGCCAGAACAACCTGAGATTCCCAAAATATTTTCTGCTCCCGCGGAATCGCCCATATAATACTAGCAGAATCACATTTTAGTCATTTAGCAGACGCTCTTATCCAGAGCGACTTACAGTAGTGAATGCATACATTTCATTCATTTTTTTTTCTGTGCTGGCCCCCCGTGGGAATCGAACCCACAACCCTGGCGTTGCAAACACCATGATCTACCAACTGAGCTACAGGGAAGACCGTAAATCACCCTTTACAATCTTTAAACTAATTTTAGTAGTCCCAGTGGCCATAGTCACCTTTATTACAATAGAGACATTTAGCTTCAGAACTGTTGCCAAAATTTCCTGGCTGCATTTCATTCTCATTTCCAGTTTCTCACAGACACAGGCTGTCATTGAACCCACGCAGAGGGAGTGCGTGTGTGCATTCTTGCACAGTACATAGTGACCTGACAGACAGGTTAGGGAAGTGTTCCTTCCTATAAACAGAAGGGACTGGAAGCAGGGGCCAGGTGGCCTCATTGACTTCTGTCTAACAAACACAGCCAGTTGAACAACATAAACTTGAAAAAACTACAACAACATAAAAGGCATTTTTTTTTGGAACACATGACATAAAACAATCTCAAATCCCTTAATGGCATCATAAACATTCCAGCATAAACAGTATAGTTCCACCTCTGTGCCTCACAAGTTACAACCCACTGGGCAAAAACTGGTTGAGTCAATGTTGTTTTCCACGTCATTTCAAACAAAAAATGTGATGACATTGAATCAATGTGAAAAACTGACTGAATTTGAAAAAAGTCATCATTGTAAGGGCATTTCGTCTTTTTTTCACCCAACTTTGAACCGAAATCCAATGACATGGTGAAATTTGTGTTGATGTCATGTTGAATTCACCTTAGTTACAAAGTCAACTACATGTAAATCAAAACTAGACGTTGAACTGACTTCTGTGACCAGTGTGAACTGTCCAAGAATCCCAGAGGACTATCGAAGGAAACAGGAAGGGAGGCAGAAAGAACAGAACAGGCGTCACTATAGGTGTGGATACACGTAACTGTGAGAGGATAATGGACAGGAGAGAGGAAGGGCTAGAATAAACAGAGGTAGGTGGGGAAGGTCTAAATGGAGAAGGGTGGCAGATACAGACAGGGTTGGAAGGAATAAAGGCTATGGATGTTGAGTGCATTCAGGGAGTTAGTGGCAGGGAGTCAGATAACTGCGATCCTGCAAAAATGGTATGGATCGATATCTGTAATGTGATATTATAATTTGTTTGTGTGGGTGTGTGTATCCGTGAGTGTGTGTGTGCCGCCGCCATGTCAGTGTGTGAGCACAAGTGTGTGTGTGTTTGTGCGAGTGTGTGTAACTGAATGGTTAATGTGCCAAAGAAGCAGAAGGGATGGAGAGAGAGCAGGCCTTCTCACATGTGTCTGAGTGCTGAGTCCTATGAGGAGCATGTGCAGACAGACAGACATAGAGCTCTGTTTATCTGCAGGAATCAATTCTGTGAATTATTGACCTGCCCACAGTCTGATGTGTGCAGGTCAAAGGAGTGGGTATCTGATGGCCAAGTCTCTGTACTCTCTCTGTGCTCTCTCTCTCTGTGCTCTCTTTCTCTCTGCACACTCTTTCTGAGCTCGCTCTCTCTCTGTGCTCTCTCTCAAGTGGAATGTTTACAAAACACTGTTAAGCAGGACAACCAAGGTTATAGCTAATTAAAAAAACAAAAAAACAATGTTTTAAGTGAAGCTGAAAAAGAAAGGAAATTCAAGAGCACCACAATGCCTACTCAACCCATGCTCTACCAAGGTTTTCCAGCACACAGCTTTGACCTACTACAGTAGCTATGTTGTTATATTGTATTTCAAACAATATGTATGCAGGTTGCTTAGGATTCAAACCTTCTCAAACAGCCTAATTCATACTCTTAGAGGTGCTCCCACAATAATGGGATTCGTACCGCATACAAGTTAAAGCATTGGATTCTTCAAACACCACACTAATCCCATTCCTCTACCCTTTCAAGCTTTTTTTTATTATATGAAAGTAAGCTTTGCTTTTATAATTACAAGACCATAATGCTTGATTGAGCCAGCTGTTTTGTCTTGTAGAAATGTGGTGCCTGCCTGTATTTCCTTAAATCATTATTTTAGCATCATTATTTAATAACATTTTTTTTTGTTCAGTATGTCACCATCATAACAACAGGTGGTGGTCTGTTGGACACAGTTTCTCATATACAGTAGAGGTCTATAGAACCGGACTCTATAGAACCAGACTCTATTCCTGATTTCTGTAACTGTTTGCTTACCTGTGTAATATTGACATGAGCTCAGAAACACTTGTTTTTTTAAACATGGTCCTGTTTTATCAATTGCTGTGCTGATCAATGGGTAGTTCATTACCTCTGTCAAATTAATATGCAATGAAGATGGTGACGCCACAATAATACACATTTACAATAGGCCTACAGTGTCTTCGGAAAGTATTCAGACCGCTTGACTTTTTCCACATTTTCTTACGTTACAGCCTTATTCTAAAATTGATTAAAGAAAAAAAAAATCATCAGCAATCTACACATAATACCTCATCATGACAAAGCGAAAACAAAAAACAGAAATACCTTATTTACATAAGTGTTCAGACCCTTTGCTATGAGACTCGAAATTGAGCTCAGGTGCACCCTGTTTCCATTGATCATCCTTGAGATGTTTCTACAACTTGATTGAGGTGCACCTGTGGTAAATTCAATTAATTGGACATGATTTGGAAAGGCACACACCTGTCTATATAAGGTCCCACAGTTGACAGTGCATGTCAGAGTAAAAACCAGGCCATGAGTTTGAAGGAATTGTCCACAGAGCTCCGACACAGGATTGTGTTGAGGCACAGATCTGAGGAAGGGTACCAAAAGATTTCTGCAGCATTGAAGGTCCCCAAGAGTACAGTGGCCTCCATCATTCTTAAATGGAAGAAGTTTGAAACCACCAAGACTCTTCCTAGAGATGGCTGCCCGGCCAAACTGAGCAATCGGGGGAGAAGGGCCTTGGTCAGGGAGGTAACCAAGAACCCTATGGTCACTCTGACAGAGCTCTAGAGTTCCTCTGCAGAGATGGGAGAATCTTCCAGAAGGACAACCATCTCTGCAGCACTCTACCAATCAGGCCTTTATGGTAGAGTGGACGGAAGACACTCCTCAGTAAAAGGCACATGACAACTCATTTGGAGTTTGCCAAAGGGCACCTAAAGACTCTCAGACCATGAAAAACAAGATTCTCTGGTCTGATGAAAACAATATTCAACTCTTTGGCCTGAATGCAAAGCGTCACGTCTGGAGGAAACCTGGCACCATCCTTATGTTGAAACATGGTGGTGGCAGCATCATGCTGTGGGGATGTTTTTCAGCGGCAGGGACTGGGAGACTTGTCAGGATCGAGGCAAAGATGAACGGAGCAAAGTACAGAGAGATCCTTGATGAAAACCTGCTCGAGAGCGCTCAGGACCACAGACTGGGGTGAAGGTTCACCTTCCAACAGGACAACGACCCTAAGCATACAACCAAGACAACGCAGGAGTGGATTCGGGACAAGTCTCTGAATGTTCTTGAATTGCCCAGCCAGAGCCCGGACTTGAACCCAGTCGACCATCTCTGGAAAGACCTGAAAATAGCTGTGCAGTGAAGCTCCCCATCAAACCTGACAGAGCTTGAGAGGATCTGCAGAGAAGAATGGGAGAAACTCCCCAAATACAGGTGTGCCAAGCTTGTAGCGTCATACCCAAGAAGACTCTATGCTGTAATTGCTGCCAAAGGTGCTTCAACAAAGTACTGAGTAAAGGGTCTGAATACTTATGCACAGTAAATGTCATATTTATATATGTTTTATAAATGAGCAAAAATGTCTAATAAAACTGTTTTTGGGGTATTGTCTGTAGATTGATGAGGGAAAAAACAATTGAATCAATTTTAGAACACGGCTGTAACCTAAAATTTTTTTTTTTAAAGTCAAGGGATCTGAATACTTTCCGAAGGCACTGTATATCAAAAATGGCATACAGCCTTATGATAGATATATAAACTGACTATACCAAACATTAGTAACACTTTGGCCCTCAGAACAGACTCCAGTGATCGGGGCATGGACTCCACAAGGTGTCGAAAGTGTTTCACAGGGATGCCGGCCCATGTTGACTCCAATGCTTCCCACAGGCTGGATGTCCTTTGGGTGGTGGACCATTCTTGATACACATTGGAAACTGTTGAGCGTGAAAAACCCAGCAGCGTTGCAGTTCTTGACACAAACCAGTGCGCCTGGCACCTACTACCATACCCCGTTCAAAGGCACTTAAATATTTTGTCTTGCTCATTTACCCTTTGAATGGCACACATACACAATCCATGTGTCTCAATTGTCTCAAAGCTTAAAAATCCTTCTTCAACCTGTCTCCTCCCCTTCCTCTACTCTGATTTAAGGGGACTTAACAAGTGACATCACTAAGGGATTATGGCCTTCACCTGGATTCACCTGGTCAGTCTACTGTATGTCATGGAAAGAGCAGGTGTTCTTAATGTTCAGTATACTCCGTGTGTATATATATATATACACTACCGGTCAAAAGTTTTAGAACACCTACTCATTCAAGGGTTTTTCTTGATTTTTACTATTTTCTACATTGTAGAATAATAGTGAAGACATCAAAACTATGAAATAACACATATGGAATCATGTAGTAACCAAAAAATTGTGAGTCTTTTTGGATAAGTCTCTAATAGGTTTGTGCACCTGGATTGTATGATATTATTATTTTCAAAAAGTGGTTGTTCATCATTGCTAGACAACCATTTTCAAGTCTTGCCATAGATTTTCAAGCAAATTGAAGTCAACCCTGTAACTCGGCCACTCAGGAACATTCACTGTCTTCTTGGTAAGCAACTACAGTGTAGATCTGGCCTTGTGTTTTAGGTTATTGTCCTGCTGAAAGCTGAATTCGTCTCCCAGCGTCTTCATTTAGCCTAGGCCTATATCTCAGCAGTCTCTATATCTTCCCCTTAAAACTTTTCTCATGAATTGATATGATAGACTACATTGATTTAGCATTATCCTACAATGTAGACACATTTTTGATATCGTACAGAAAGGATTTGAAGCTAAGGCAAGGTTTTTAATACGTTTTTGGGGAAAGGAGAAATATGATTTGCTTGTGTGTCTGAGTGAGATGTACTGCAGGTGGCTTTGAATGATGGGTCCTTTTCAGTGGGTGGGTGTATGAGTTTGCTAATTCTCTATGTCCATTCAGAAAGTTTCCTAAAATAAGCGTAGCCTGTCTGGACTTCATCTCTTTAATCAGATAGAAAGAAAACTGTAGACAGTAAGCGTCATGATGGTCGGCATGTGCGATCAAGGAATGACGACAGATGCTTGTTTTGCATTTCCTCTCTTATTAAATGGGTGCAAAGAATGAAACGTAGCCAAGTTCTTTTCATGATTCATCCTATAGGATGATAATACTAATATTTTCAGGAGCTTATTATTTTTCCAGTAGGCCTATATGATTTTTCTCTCATTACTGTGTCCTCTCTAGCCACTTTGAACAACATAGCCTATTGCCAGTGGGAATGGCCGCATCAGGCTCTCTTTGCGAGAGCCTGACAGCTGACGGATTAGATCCAAAAAATATATATATATTTTAGGGAGGGGGGGTGGAGGGGTCCAGAGAAACTGCGCTATGCCAGTGATGCTGGGGTAATAATTACCTAACCAACATTCTAGTAATAGCTTGTTCGGAATAGGTCTTATGACACGAATATGACACCAAAAATGATGACACAACAGTGGTAGGCCTGATCACCGACAACGATGAGACAGCCTATAGGGAGGAGGTCAGAGAACTGTGATGCCAGGACAATAACCTCTCCCTCAATGTGAGCAAGACAAAGAAGCTGACCGTGGACTACTATCAGGAATCAAGGTAAGACCCAAGTGCAGACTGTGTGAAGTAACAATGTTTATTGTAACCACAGGGGCAGGCAAATGACAGGTCAAGGCAGGCAGGGGTCGATAATCCAGAACAGAGGCCAAGGTACAGGATGGCAGGCAGGCTCAGGGTCAGAGACAGAGAGTGGTCAGGCGGGCGGGTACAGGGTCAGGTCAGGCAAAGGTCAAAAACCAGGAGGACGAGAAAAAGAGAGACTAGGGAAAAACGAGCTGAGACAAAATGCTGGTAGGCTTGAACAAACAAGACGAACTGGCAACAGACAGACAGAAAATACAGGTATAAATCGACAGGGGATAATGGGGAAGATGAGTGACACCTGGAGGGGGGTGGAGACAAACACAAGGACAGGTGAAACTGATCAGGGCATGACAACAACAGGAAAAGGCAGACCGAACAGGCCCCCGTTAACATCAACGGGGCTGTAGTGGAGCTGGTCGAGAGTTTCCAGTTCCTTGGTGTCCAACGATCTATCATGGTCCAAACACACCAAGACAGTCGTGAAGAGGGCACAACAAAAACTTTTCCCCCTCAGGAGACTGAAAGATTTGGCATGGGTCCCCAGATCCTCAAAAAGTTCTACAGCTGCACCAACGAGAGCATCCTGACTGGTTACATCACCACCTGGTATTTCAACTGCTCGGCATCTGACCGTAAGGCGCTACAGAGGGTAGTGCGTACGGCCCAGTACGTCACTGGAGCCAAACTTCCTGCAATCCAGGACATATATAATAGGCGGTGTCAGAGGAAAGCCCACAAACTTGTCAGAGACTCCAGTCACCCAAGTCGTAGACTGTTTTCTCTGCTACCGCTACCTACAAATTACCTCGAACCTGTACCCCCGCACGCTGACTCGGTACCGGTACCCCCTGTATATAGCCTAGATATTGTTATGTTATTATTATTTTTTACTTTAGTTTATTTGGTAAATATTTTCTTAAATCTTCTTGAACCGCACTGTTGGTTAAGGGCTTGTAAGTAAGCATTTCACAGTAAGGTCTACACTTGTATTCGGTGCATGTGACAAATAAAGTTTGATTTGATTTGAATATCTATCAGGTAACTGTAGGCTATAACCACTTGATCAATCGATTCAAGTTGCAATTTCAGCAATATAATAGGCTAATGAAGATGTTGATTTGACAAGGGAGAAAGATCCCAGCTATATTTGGGTTAGATGCATGTTGCATATAATTACTATTGGAGTGCATAACTGCCATGGTGTTCACATCAAATGCAACGGTGTCCCCCCAAAAATGAGTGCTGAATATAGGCTACAGTTGCCAGCAGTAGGCCTACCATGCTTCTTTTTAACCTAAAATAAAGAAAATCAAATCAAAATTGTATGAGTAGACCCCCCCGCAGTCGAGGCTTACGTTATTATAATAGCCTGCAGATTAACAATATAGCTTTTTTTTATTATTTCACCTTTATTTAACCAGGTAGGCCTGTTGAGAACAAGTTCCCATTTACAACTGCGACCTGGCCAAGATAAAGCAAAGCAGTGCGACAAAAACAACAACACGGAGTTACACATAAACAAACGTACAGTCAATAACACAATGGCTCAATGCAATTTTTTAAGATGCATTTGTCACGCACACATTAGTCAGGCATTGGTCTCACTACATGCCATTCAGACGTTCACTGGTAGACTACAACATAACACGTAGGGCTGGGCGATATGGCCAAAATATTATATCACGGTATTTAAAAAGAAATGATATATGATGGTATTTCACAGTATTTTTTGTTTTTGAATAATAAAAGTTGTACATTTGCTTTATGAGTAGTGAGTGATCCTAGGGTGGCAACACATACATTATAAGTGATTTTAATCAGTATTTTTCCATTCTGATTGTTTTATACTGTTCAATTCAACTTCAACCAAAACAAATTTCAGCACTTTTATCATTTCTGCATTTCCTGCACTCAATTGCAGTGGTGGAAAAAGTACCCAATTGTCATACTTGAGTAAAAAGTAAAGATACATTAACAGAAAATGACTTACGTAAAAGTGAAAGTCACCCAGTAAAATACTACTTGAGTAAAAGTCTAAAAGTATTTGGTTTTAAATATACTTAAGTATCAAAAGTAAATGTAATTGATAAAACGTACTTAATAATTAAAAATTCCTTATATTAAGCAAACCAGATTGCACCATTTTCATGATTTTTTAAATGTACAGATAGCCAGGGGCACACTCCAACACTCAGACATAATTGACAAACAAAGCATTTGTGTTAAGTGAGTCCTCCAGATCAGAGGCAGTAGATGACCAGGGATGTTCTCTTGACAAGTGTGTGAATTGGACCATTTTCCTGTCCTGCTAAGCATTCAAAATGTACTTTTAGGTGTCATGGAAAATGTATGGAGTAAAAAGTACAGTATTTTCTTTAGGAATGTAGTGAAGTAAAAGTAAAAGTAGTCAAAAATAAAAATAGTAAAGTAAAGTACAGATATCCCCCCAAATAATGACTTAAGTAAAAATACTTTCAAGTACTACTTAAGTACTTTACACCACTGCTCAATTGAGATCATTTCCACACTGCCACGTAGGACTGCACGATATGGGCAAATAATCTAGGACTTATTTTTAACCAAATGTTACAATTGCGATTTGAATTGCGAATTTTGAGAAAAACTGTTGGAATCATGGAAATAGAATGACTATTCTAATTCTATAGTTAGAATATAATAGTTGGCACTTTGAATACAGTGTTGTTTGAGATGGCCACAAATTAAAATGCCACTGAGGAGTTATTGTGACAGGGTAAGACTAAAGTGTTGATAAGTGTTTCCTACGGGACTCTATAAGCCTTGCTTACATTGCATGTTTTCTTTTAGCTACTTCATGTAGCTAACATATTCTTGCTTTGCATATTCCATTTGATTTAGAAGATACTGTTGCACA
The DNA here is from genome assembly GCF_965601325.2 of Salmo salar. NCBI lineage: Eukaryota > Metazoa > Chordata > Actinopteri > Salmoniformes > Salmonidae > Salmo > Salmo salar. The sequence continues at coordinate 36,771,273 of NC_138306.1, read as the reverse complement.
AACAACATGCTGATTTAGGTCTACACCATCACTGGTATTATCAGGCTGTATTAGCTAGCTACGTTTGCTCTAACAATTAGCGTCTCACAAGATTTAGGGCAACTTGCAAAGAAAAGACAAACTAGCTGTTTGCTGATGTAAGATACACAAACTAATAGTGACATTATAGAACGCTAGTGGATTTATATTAAGAAGCAATGTGAAAACAGCATTGTTGTCATCAACATTGTTTTTTTTTCACCTTTATTTAACCAGGTAGGCTAGTTGAGAACAAGTTCTAATTTACAACTGCGACCTGGCCAAGATAAAGCAAAGCAGTTTGACACATACAACAACACAGAGTTACACATGGAATAAACAAACACAAAAAGTCTATATACAGTGTGTGCAAATGAGGTAGGATAAGGGAGGTAAGGTAATAAATAGGCCATGGTGGCGAAGTATTACAATATAGCAATTAAACACTGGAATGGTAGATGTGCAGAAGATGAATGTGCAAGTAGAGATACTGGGGTGCAATGGAGCAAGATAAATAAATAAATACAGTATGGGGATGAGGTAGTTGGATGGGCTATTTACAGATGGGCTATGTACAGGTGCAGTGATCTGTGAGCTGCTCTGACAGCTGGTGCTTAAAGCTAGTGAGGGAGATATGAGTCTCCAGCTTCAGTGATTTTTGCAGTTCGTTCCAGTCATTGGCAGCAGAGAACTGGAAGGAAAGGCGGCCAAAGGAAGAGTTGACTTTGGGGGTGACCAGTGAGATATACCTGCTGGAGCGCGTGCTACGGGTGGGTGCTGCTATGGTGACCAGTGAGCTGAGATAAGGCGGGGCTTTACCTAGCAGAGACTTGTAGATAACCTGAAGCCAGTGGGTTTGGTGGCGAATATGAAGCGAGGGCCAGATGGCACTGTGATAGACTGCATCCAATTTGTTGAGTAGAGTGTTGGAGGTTATTTTGTAAATGACATTGCCAAAGTCGAGGATCGGTAGGATGATCAGTAGGATGATCAGGTTTACAAGGGTATGTTTGGCAGCATGAGTGAAGGAGTCTTTGTTGCGAAATAGGAAGCCGATTCTAGATTTAATTTTGGATTGGAGATGCTTAATGTGTGTCTGGAAGGAGAGTTTACAGTCTATCCAGACACCTAGGTATTTGTAGCTGTCCACATATTCTAAGTCAAAACCGTCCAGAGCAGAGATGCTGGACTGGCAGGCAGGTGCGGGCAGCGATCGGTTGAAGAGCATGCATTTAGTTTTACTTGCATTTAAGAGCAGTTGGAGGCCACAGAAAGAGAGTTGTATGGCATTGAAGCTCGTCTGGAGGTTAGTTAACTTCTTTGGGATAGGGGGCAGTATTTTCACGGCCGGATAAAAAATGTACCCGATTTAATCGGGTTACTACTCCTGCCCAGAAACTAGAATATGCTTATAATTAATTGATTTGGATAGAAAACAGTCTAAAGTTTCTAAAACTGTTTGAATGGTGTCTGTGAGTATAACAGAACTCATATGGCAGGCCAAAACCTGAGAAGATTCCATACAGGAAGTGCCCTGTCTGACAATTTGTTGTCCTTCTGTTGCATCTCTATCGACATTACAGCATCTGTGCTGTAACGTGACACTTTCTAAGGCTTCCATTGGCTCTCTAAAGCCTCCAGAAAGTGGAATGGGGTGTCTGCTGTCTCTGGGCAAAGTACAGCAGCAGAGTTTGTAAGTGGTCAGCCTGGGGACAGTGAGACTGGAGATGCGCGGTCACGAGAACTCGCCATTTTTTTCTTTCAGTTTTTGAATGAATACAACATCGCCCGGTTGGAATATTATCGCTATTTTACGAGAAAAATAGCATAAACATTTATTTTAACTTCTCTAGGGCCAGTGGTACGATTTCGTCCCACCTACGTAACAGCCACTGGAATCCCGTGGCGCGTTATTCAAATACCTTAGAAATGCTATTACTTCAATTTCTCAAACATATGACTATTTTACACCATTTTAAAGACAAGACTCGTTAATCTAACCACACTGTCCGATTTCAAAAAGGCTTTACAACGAAAGCAAAACATTAGATTATGTCAGCAGAGTACCCAGCCAGAAATAATCAGACACCCATTTTTCAAGCTAGCATGTAATGTCACATAAACCCAAACCACAGCTAAATGCAGCACTAACCTTTGATGATCTTCATCAGATGACAACCCTAGGACATTATGTTATACAATACATGCATGTTTTGTTCAATCAAGTTCATATTTATATCAAAAAACAGCTTTTTACATTAGCATGTGACGTTCAGAACTAGCATACCCCCCGCAAACTTCCGGTGAATTTACTAAATTACTCACGATAAACGTTCACAAAAAACATAACAATTATTTTAAGAATTATAGATACAGAACTCCTCTATGCACTCGCTATGTCCGATTTTAAAATAGCTTTTCGGTGAAAGCACATTTTGCAATATTCTCAGTAGATAGCCCGGCATCATAGGACTAGCTATTTAGACACCCACCAAGTTTAGCACTCACCAAAATCAGATTTACTATAAGAAAAATGTTATTACCTTTGCTGTCTTCGTCAGAATGCACTCCCAGGACTTCTAATTCAATAACAAATGTTGGTTTGGTTCAAAATAATCCATAGTTATGTTCAAATATCCTCTGTTTTGTTTGTGCGTTCAAGACACTATCCGAATGATAAAGAAGGGTGACGCGCACGACGCATTTCGTGACAAAACATTTCTAAATATTCCATTACCGTACTTCGAAGCATGTCAACCGCTGTTTAAAATCAATTTTTATGCCATTTTTCTCGTAAAAAAGCGATAATATTCCGACCGGGAATCTGTGTTTAGGTTCAAAGACGAAAGAAAATAAAAACATGGGGTCGACTCGTGCACGCGCCTCAGCCCATTGTCCTCTGATAGAGCACTTGCCAAAAGCGCTAATATTTTTCAGCCAGTGGCTGGAATTACATCATTCAGCTTTTTCCCGCCTTCTGAGAGCCTATGGGAGCCATAGGAAGTGTCACGTTACAGCAAAGACCCTCAGTCTTCAATAAACAGAGTCAAGAAGCTCAAGGAATGGTCAGAGAGGGCACTTCCTATACAGAATCTTCTCAGGTTTTTGCCTGCCATATGAGTTCTGTTATACTCAGGATACCCGGAGGTCGATTAGAAAGGCCTGCTCGCTGAAGTGTTTTAGGGAGCGTTTGACAGTGATGAGGGGTGGTCGTTTGACCGCAGACCCATTACGGATGCAGGCAATGAGGAAGTGATCGCTGAGATCTTGGTTGAAAACAGCAGAGGTGTATTTGGAGGGCAAGTTAGTTAGGATGATATCTATGATGGTGCCCACGTTTACGGATTTGGGGTTGTACCTGGTGGGTTCATTGATAATTTGTGTGAGATTGAGGACATCTAGCTTAGATTGTAGGATGGCCAGGGTGCTAAGCATGTCCCAGTTTAGGTCACCTAGCAGCACGAGCTCTGAAGATAAATGGGGGTGCAATCAATTCACATATGGTGTCCAGGGCACAGCTGGGGGCAGAGGGTGGTCTATAACAAGCAGCAACGGTGAGAGACTTGTTTCTGGAAAGGTGGATTTTTAAAAGTAGAAGATCAAATTGTTTGGGCACAGACCTGGATAATAAGACAGAACTCTGCAGGCTATCTCTGCAGTAGATTGCAACACCGCCCCCTTAGGCAGTTCTATCTTGTCGGTGATGTTATAGTTAGGGATGGAAATTTCAAGGTTTTTGGTGGTCTTCCTAAGCCAGGATTCAGACACGTCTAGGACATCCAGGTTGGCAGAGTGTGCTAAAGCAGTGAATAAGGGAGGAGGCTTCTAATGTTAACATGCATGAAACCAAGGCATTTACAGTTACAAAAGTCAACAAATGAGAGCACCTGGGGAGTAGGAGTGGAGCTAGGCACTGCAGGGCCTGGGTTAACCTCTATATCACCAGAGGAACAGAGGAGAAGTAGGATAAGGGTACGGCTAAAGGCTATCAGAACTGGTCGTCTAGTACATTTGGAACAGAGAGTAAAAGGAGCAGGTTTCTGGGCGCGATAGAATAGATTCAAGACATAATGTACAGACAAAGGTTTGGTAGGATGTGAGTACATTGGAGGTAAACCTAGGCATTGAGTAATGATGAGAGAGATATTGTCTCCAGAGACGGTTAAACCAGGTGATGTCACCGCATATGTGGGAGGTGGAACTAAATGGTTGGTTAAGGCATATTAAGCAGGGCTAGAGGCTCTACTGTGAAATAAGACAATAATCACTAACCAGGACAGTAATGGACAAAGCATATTGATAGTAGGGCGAGGCATGCGAAGCCGAGTTATCATAGGGGTCCAGTGAGTGGGTGGGCAGGCTGGAGACACGGCGATTCAGACAGCTAGCAGGCCGGGGATAGTAAGCTAGCAGAAGGGCCTTAGAGGGACGTCGCGAGGGAGGAAAGTCTGTTTTAGCCTCCGCGTGCGGTGACGTCGAAAGACCAGTCGTGATGGATTAGTAGGGTTCCGAGTAGCAGAGGGGTCCAAGTCCAATTGGCAAAATAGGTATAGTGGCCCAAGAAATTGGCCGATGGGTCTATTCAGCTAACAGTCCAATATGCTCTAGATAGCTAGCGGGCAGCTGCTAGCAGGCTAGCAGATGGGTATTCAGGGGACATCGCGGCGTAGGGGCCAGTTGAGTGCCCCCTCGAGCAGGTTACGACGGTAGTCCAGTCGTGAAGGATCGGCGGGGTTCCGTGCCCCGTACCGGCAGTAGAAGTGGTCCGGGTATTGTAGCCCAGGAGTGGCTGATGGGCCTCTTCAGCTAGCCGGGAGAATGGGCCTAGCATGGGCTAGCTCCAGGCTAATTGGTGCTTGTATCGGGACAGACGTTAGCCAGGAGTAGTCACTCGGATTGCAGCTAGCTAGCTGCGATGATCCAGGTGAAAAGGTTCAGAGCTTGCGGTAGGAATCTGGGGATATGGAGAGAAAATAGGTCCGGTATGCTCTGGTTTGAGTCGCGTTGAACAAACTGGCGAGAGCTTTCCGAGCTAAAGGTTAGCTGATGGCCGCTAGCAGTGGGTAGCTGACTACTAGCTAGTAGCTAGTGAGCTGGCTAGCTTCTGTTGGGGGATTCCGGTTCCGAGGTAAATACTTTCGAAAAAACAGATCCACACCACATTGGGTGAGGCGGGTTGCAGGAGAGTATTTTGAATTTGAGGTTTAGAACAATATAAAAAAGATATGCGAAGAAAAGGTATAAAAAGATATATACATGGGACACGACAAGACGAAGGACAAAGACGTCTGACTGCTACGCCATCTTGGATATTGAATTGCATGTGCTGCATAGACCATGCAGACTGAACACAAGTGTCTCGTGGTTGAGGAACATCAAATTCGCTCCTTGAGTGACAGGGGGCGTGGCTAGGTCTGTGTGGAAAGTGGCACGGAGAGAAAGAGCGGGGAGAGTTGATTCGAGCAAAAATTGGCATTACACCTGGCGTATCACATTCAACAAACCGAAACATTCAAAAACCGGTATAGAAGGTAAAGTAAAAACCCAAACCAGTCCCTGCATCAATACCGGTATATAATAAAATACAGTATACCACCCAGCCCTAATAAAACGCAGGCGTCACGCAGACATTATGCAGGCGGTTGTATCAAGACATGTCAGTCAATGGTAGGTGACAGTAGCTAATTCGGCTCATTATTGGCTCTTTTCACCAGCAATAATTGAGCTTTAACCAATTCATACTGGCTTGACTACTTACTGACTTTATTGACCCCATGGAGAAATTCTGTTGCAGTATCATGTACAGGTTTAAAGTGGTTTTTAAATACAGTAGAAAACAAATTGACAATACAACACTCAATACAGTTACATAGCAATAAAAAGAGACTAGCCTGCTGGCCTTACTGGATTGATAGGAACATTAGACCGAGCTGTTTAGGAGCGATATCACACCTGGCACAAATTCGTTCAAAGTCCAGGTACAGGGGGTGTCTTGGGTCTAAAATAATTTTGTGAGCCTTGCTGAGGGCCCTGACCTTAAAGATCTCATCCAGGCCTGTCTGTTTGACTCCAAGTACCTTGCTTGCTGTGGTGATAATCCTTCTCAGCATATTTTTCTGGCTGACAGTGGCTTTGCCAAACCAACAAACATTACAAAAAGTTAAAATACTCTTAATGAAAGATTTGTAAAACAGAGTCAGTAAAGTACAGTCAACATTAAAAGATCCCAGCTTTTTGAGAAAATGCAGTCTCTGTTGACTCTTTTTGTAGACCAGGTCTGTACTCCACTGAAGCTTATTGTCCAAGAGGACACCCAGATATTTATATTCCTCTACAATCTCTATGTTCTGACGTAGATGATACGTAGATATTGCAGAGGTAGGTGTTGTTCGCACCTATGCACATCTCTTTGGTCTTGCTGGTATTGAGGACCAAGTGTGAAACATCACACCACTCTACAAAGTAATTTAGGGCCTGGCCACGGTGTTCCTCATCAAGGCAGTGTCATCAGCGAACTTAACTAGGTGTCTGTCAGGATCGGAACTGGTACAACTTTTAGTGTACAAGATGTACAGGAGAGGTGACAAAACACATCCCTGTGGGGAGCCTGTGTTGGTGGTGTGTATGTCCGACACGTGGGGACCCACCTTGACCCGCTGTGACCTGTGGCTCAGGAAGTCCAACAGCCACAAAACCAGCCCCCCATCTAAGGAGAAGTCCATTATGAGCCTCTGTGCTTTAATGTAAGGCTGGATTATGTTGAAGGCAGAAGAAAAGTCAACAAACAGAAACCTGACATGGGATTTAGCGGCCTCTAGATGTCTACAGACCATGTTGAGGAGCGTAAGAATGACATCATCAACTCCTCTGCTGGGCTGATAGGTAAACTGAAACAGGTCGAGGAGCTTCTGGGTGGCGCTGAGAAAATGACTTTTCACAATTTTCATTACTAAGGATGTCAAGGCGACAGGCCAGTTGTCATTCAGCACAGAGGGATTAGACGCTTTAGTAATGGGTATAATTGTTGAGTTTTTCCACAATACTGGCACGTTTTGCTGGTCGAGCAAGGATTGTAAAATGTCTGTAAAAACACCAGCTAATTGTTCAGCACAGTGCTTCAACTCATGTCCACTTATTTTGTCTGGGCCTGGGCTTTGTCTGGGCCTCAGCCTGTTTACAAGTTTTTCAGGTGATGTAATGCACACAATCTACCTGAAACATTCTGGGAATCAATCATTGTTAGTTGAACTATGTATACATACACTAGTAGTATATACACAGAAAGTCTAACTCACACTTGTGCATTCAAATGCACACAGCCACACACACATTGTTTGTGTGTTTTGCAAGATCGGACTTTCCTTAGGATCTGTCCTTGGGATAGAGCTTTTATGTTTCCATTTGAGAGAAACAGCAGCAGTAATGCTAAACAAAGTTCAGTGCACAAGCTGTGCTGTGGTAGACTGTAAAATAGAGGGGAGATGTGAGAAAGAGATAGACAGTAGGGAGAGATGAGAAAGGGAAAGAGAACAGAGACTGAGAGAGTGAAAGAGAATGCCACCCTCCTATTCATTGTGGCTTTCACTGCCTCTCTTGTCAGCTACCAAAGCAGAACAGGCCTAAAACAGCACAGTGTGAGACCGCTGCGTCCTATAGGGAGCAGGGAGGAAACAACACTGTTTCCTTCTGATAGTGTTCAAACAGGGACCAGGCTTCCGCTGGGGAGATGACTTTCACTGTTATAAACACACAGACACACACACTGACAACTAACACATACTGTACATTTCTCTCATGCACATACACACACTCACAGGCACACAAACATTAATAAACAATGCTAAAGCATCAGGATTTCAGCAAACTTAGCATGTTTGTTTGCTAACATCTTGAGAAAATGGGTGAGAATATCTATTCTCTGGTGCCTGGTGCTAGCTGAGCAGAAAGGCTGAGAACACATTGTACCTATGTGAACATACCAGACAAACAAGCAATAGAGGTACTGCACTTAACACAAGGACCAGGGTGGATATGGACAAATCCATTGCCACACACGCACGCGCAAACGCACACACGAGACATGTCGCTGGATTGGATAGCGGTTTTACGTGCTCCTGATCAATTCTGCTATTTTGGGTGTTTTGTTTGCATTGATCGTAACTATTTTTCTACATAATGTTTCCACCATAATTTCTTATTACCGAAAAGAGCTTCTGGACATTATAACAACGATCACTAACCTTGATTTGGATGAAGATTTCTACTTCAATGAGTCGGCGGTGCAGGACATACTGCTCACCCCGGACGAGGTTCTAATCCCCAAAACTCGGAGAAGAAAGAGGCGGCGTACAGTAAGTGAAGCCGAAGTGGGTGCACTCTGGAGAAACTACGTTGACGGGGGAATGAACCACCTCTACCCTGCATTCTATTGGCGTACATACAACCACTGGAGAATCAACTGGACATGCTCCGTTCGAGACTATCCTATCAACGGGACCGGAAGAACTGTAATATCCTATGTTTCTCAGAATTGTGGCTGAACATGGACATGGGGAACGGCACCTCCGTACCTTCAGGCTCTGATCAGGCCCTACACCCAAACAAGGGCACTGCGTTCATCCACCTCTGGCCTGCTGGCCCCCATACCTCTGAGGAAGCACAGTTCCCGCTCAGCCCAGTCAAAACTGTTCGCTGCTCTGACACCCCAATGGTGGAACAAGCTCCCTCACGACGCCAGGACAGCGGAGTCAATCACCACCTTCCGGAGATACCTGAAACCCCACCTCTTTAAGGAATACCTAGGATAGGATAAAGTAATCCTTCTAACCCCCCCCCCCCCCCCTTAAAAGATTTAGATGCACTATTGTAAAGTGGTTGTTCCACTGGATATCATAAGGTGAATGCACCAATTTGTAAGTCGCTCTGGATAAGAGCGTCTGCTAAATGACTTAAATGTAATGTAATGCAGCCACCACCATGCTTAAAAACATGATGGTTACACGTGGTCTGCAGTTTTGAGGTCGGAGGACGTACTACCAAATTCTCTAAAACAACGTTGGAGGCGGCTTATGGTAGAGAAATTAATATTACATTCTCTGGCAACAGCTCTGGTGGACATTCCTGTAGTCAGAATGGCAATTGCACACTCCCTCAAAACTTGAAACATCTGTGGCATTGCGTTGTGTGACAAAACTGCACATTTTAGAGTCACCTTTTATTGTCCCCAGCACAAGGTGCACCTGTGTAATGATCACGCTGTTTAATCAGCCTCTTGATATGCCACACCTGTCAGGTGTATGGATTATCTTGGCAAAGGAGAAATGCTCACTAACAGGGATGTAAACAAATGTGTGCACAAATATGAGAGAAATAAGCTTTTTGTGCATATGAAACATTTCTGGGATCATTTATTTCAGACCATCAAAAATGTACAAAGAGAGTTTTCATCTATATTTTTCATAGCTGTTTATTTACCACCACAAACCGATGCTGGTTTAATTTAACCTTTATTTACCTAGGCAAGTCAGTTAAGAACAAATTCTTATTTACAACGACAACCTACCCTGGTCAAGCCCTAAACCGGACGACGCAGTGCCAATTGTGCGCCACCCTATGGGACTCCCAATCACGTCCGGTTATGATACAGCCTGGAATCGAACCAGGTCTCTAGTGACACCTTTATCAATGAGTGCCTTAGACCGCTCCGCCACTCGTGAGCGCTAAGGCGGTGCATCCAGCGGCAGTGCTCCTAGTGGCCAGTGATTTTAATATACGGAAACTGAAATCCATCTTTGCTCATTTCTACCAGCATGTCACCTGTGCAACTAGAGGTGAAAAAACTTTGATCACCTTCACTCCACATACAGAAACGCCCTCCATTTGTTAAATCTGACCATAACTCTATCTTACTGATTCCTGTTTACAAGCAATAACTCAAAAAGGAAGTACCAGTGATGCGCCCAAGTGGATGCTAAGCTACAGGACTGTTTCACTAGCACAGACTGGAATATGTTCCGGGATTAATCAGATTGCAGTTTACACAGGCCCCCAGTGTCAGGTCTGGAGTGTGAAGTCACAAGCTCTGCTGGTCGGCTGCTGCGTAACAACCTAGCGGTGCCAAAATCCCTGGTCTGACCCAGAAACCTATGTAAATTACGATCCCCAAAACGTTCAAACAAAAAACAATTTCATGGCCGTTTTAGCCTCTAAAATGTGTTTGATCCCCATGGTGAATTATTTAAAGTTCGCTACAAATTGAAATATTTAATTAAATAGTGATCCATTCTGACGACTACATTTGTTGTCACACAGGACCACGTGCTGACACAGACCAATCACGAGCCGGCAGGCTACGAGAAGGTTCCCGGTGGACTCTCTTAGGCAGGATGAAAACGACTACATCAGCCATGATCCTTTGCTAGTTACGGCCCCTTTCACCATGATCCTTAGTGATTTGTTGGTGCCATTCAGCCCCATTTCAGCACGCTTCAAATTTAAATACCTCCTGGCTTCATTATTAAGTGCATCGACTACACAGTGGCCATTAATACATATCCCAAACAGGAGCCATGGATTACAGAAAGCATCCGCACTGAGCTAAAGGCTAGAGCTGCCACTTTCAAGGAGCGGGACACTAAGCCAGATGCTTATAAGAAGTCTCACTACGATCTCCGACGAGCCATCAAACAGGCAAAGCATCAACTGAGGACTAAGATCAAATCTTACTACTTGTCGGATGTGGTAGGGCTTGCAAACTATGATGGATTACGAAGGGAAACCTAGCCACGAGCTGCCCAGTGACGCGAGCTTACCAGATGAGCTAAATGTATTTTATGCTCGCATCAAGGTAAGCAACACTGAACAATGCATGAGAGCACCAGCTGTTCCGGACGACTGTGTCAAACGGAGGGCCAGACGGATTACCAGGACCTGTACTCAGAGCATGTGCTGACCAGCTGGCAAGTGTCTTCACTCACTTTCAACCTCTCCCTGATTAGGCAACAACACATCCGCCAGCTGACTCTCAACACGGGGGCCCCTCAGGGGTGCATGCTTAGTCCCCTCCTGTACTCCCTGTTCACCCACGACTATGTGGCCCCGCACAACTCCAACACTATCATTAAGTTTGCTGATGACACTGACGGCGATGACACAGCCTATAGGGAGGAGGTTAGAGACCTGGCAGTGTGGTGCAACAACCTCTCCCTCAACGTCAGCAAGACAAAGGAGCTGATTGTGGACTACAGGAAATGGAGGGCCCCATTCACATCGGTAGGGTTGTAGTGGAGCAGGTAGAGAGCTTCCTCAGCGTCCACATCACTAAGGATCTATCATGGTCCACACACACCAACACAGTCGTAAAGAGGGCACAACAACACCTCTTCCCCCTCAAGAGGCTGAAAAGATTTGGCATGGGCCTTCTGATCCTCAAAAAGTCCTACAGCTGCACCATTGAGAGCACCTTGAACGGCTGCATCCCTGCTTGGTATGACAACTGCTTGGTATCCTACCGCAAGGCGCCACAGACGGAAGTGTGTACATCAGTACATCACTGGGGCCAAGCTCCGTGCCATCCAGGACCTTTATACCAGGCGGTGTCAGAGGAAGGCTCAAAAAAATTTCAAAGACCCCAACCACCCAAGTCATAGAAATAATTTCTGCTACCGCACAGCATGCGGTACCGATGCACCAAGTCTGGAACCAACAGGACCCTGAACAGCTTCTACCCAGTCGGACGTCTGTTTTGTCTTGTCCCGTCCCGTGTATATATATTTTTCTTCGTAAATATTTCGTATATATTTTTTATGTTTTTGATCTCAATTTCCATCTACGGACTGAACATACTCTCCTGCAACCCGCCCCACCCAATGTGGTACAGATCTGTTATTTTTTTATACGATAGAACCAGAACCCCCATCAGCAGCTAGCCAGCTAACTAGCTAGTAGTCGGTTACCCACTGCTAGCGGTCATCACCGTTAACTCGGACATCAGCCAGCCTCAGCCCGGTCAATTCCTGCCAGTCTGCGCAGCGCGATATCAACCCAGAGCATATCAGACTGCTTTTTCTCTACCACATCTCCGGATTCCAACCGCAAGCTCTTTTTTTATTATTATTATTTTACCTTTATTTAACTAGGCAAGTCAGTTAAGAACAAATTCTCATTTACAATGACGGCCTAGTGGGTTAACTGCCTTGTTCGGGGGCAGAACAACAGAATTTTACCTTGTCAGCTCAGGGATTCAATCTAGCAACCTTCAAGTTACTAGTCCAACGCTCTAACCACTAGGCTACCTGCCGTCTGAACCTCTACACCGGATCATCGCAGCTAGCTAGCTGCTATCCGAGTGGCTACTCCTGGCTAACGTCTCTGTCCCGAAGCAAGCACCAGTTAGCCTGGAGCTAGCCTGGAGCTAGGCCCATCTCCCGGCCAGCCGAAGATGTCCATCAGCCAATTCTTGGGCTACAATACCTCTTTTGCCAATTGGCCTGGACCCTTCACTGCCGACCCGGAGCCCTGCCGAACCATCACGACTGGTCTGCCGACGTAACCGTCCGAGGGGGTTTCAACAGGCTCTTCCGTTGCGACGTCCCCCGGATGCCCATCTGCTAGCCTGCTAGCCCCGGCCCTATGATCACTCAGCTACACATGCCTCTCCCTAATGTCAATATGCCTTGTCTATTGCTGTTTTGGTTAGTGATTATTGTCTTATTCCACTGTAGAGCCTCCAGCCCTGCTCAATATGCCTTAGCTAGCCCTTTTGTTCCACCCCCACACATGCGGTGACCTCACCTGGCTTAAATCGTGCCTCGAGAGACAAAACCTCTCTCATCGTCACTCAATGCCTAGGTTTACCTCCAATGTACTCACATCCTACCATACCCTTGTCTGTACATTATGCCTTGAATCTATTCTTCCGCGCCCAGAAATCTGCTCCTTTTACTCTCTGTTCCAAACACACTAGACGACCAGTTCTTATACCCTTTAGCCATACCCTTATCCTACTCCTCCTCTTTTCCTCTGGTGATGTAGAGGTTAACCCAGGCACTGCAGCCCCCAGCACCAATCCCATTCCCCAGGCACTCTCATTTGTTGACTTCTGTAACCGTGAAAGCCTTGGTTTCATGCATGTTAACATTAGAATCCTCCTCACTAAGTTTGTTTTATTCACTGCTTTAGCACAGTCCGCCAACCCGGCATGTCCTAGCTGTGTCTGAATCCTGGCTTAGGAAGGCCACTAAAAATCCTGAAATTTCCATCCCAAACTATAACATTTTCCGACAAGATAGAACTGCCAAAGGGGGCGGTGTTGCAATCTACTGCAGAGATAGCCTGCAGAGTTCTGTCATACTATCCAGGTCTGTGCCCAAACAATTCGAGCTTCTACTTTTAAAAATCCACCTTTCCAGAAACAAGTCTCTCACAGTTGCCGCTTGTTATAGACCCCCTTCAACCCGCAGCTGTGCACTGGACACCATATGTGAATTGATTGCACAACCATCTATCGTCAGAGTTCGTACTGTTAGGTGACCTAAACTGGGACATGCTTAACACCTACAAGGGCGGCGCACAATTGGCCCAGCGTCGTCCGGGTTTGGCCATGGTAGGCCATCATTGTAATTACGAATTTGTTCTTAACTGACTTGCCTAGTTAAATAGAGGTTAAATAAAATATATCAAATAAAATAAATAAATAACAATTCTGTCTCTTATCAGAGGGGAGAGTAGAGGATGAGAAGATCGGGATGGAAGGAGGAAAAGGGAGGGAGGAGGGTATGGAGTGAGGATAGTGATGGGGATAGAGGAGGGAGGGGTTGATGGAGGAATGGAGTGGGGTTTTCTTATGTAGGATCTCATCTCACTTGTTCCCATCATGCAATATTCAAAATGGTGAGGTCACCGTGAGAATAGGGGAGCAGAGAGACTTGAGAGAGCACTCTCTCTTCTGAATTCTTAATTCAGTCATTATCACACTGAGAATTCAATTCCACACTCATTTCCAGCATTTAAACTCTTATCGCATATTTAACTCCTCCATTTCTTCTTAACATGGAACAGCATGTTAATATTAATAGGAATTGAAATAGAATTGTAATTCTATTGGAGGAGAAGTACAGGGTTGAGTGAGTTGTGTCTGTAGTAGAGGTCAACCGATTATGATTTTTCAACGCCGATACCGATACCGGTTACTGGGGGGCCAAAAAAAGCCGATACCGATTAATCGGACGATTTTAAAAATTTTTGGTAATAATGACAATTACAACAATACTGAATGAACACTTATTTTAACTTAATATAATACATCAGTAAAATCAATTTAGCCTCAAATAAATAATGAAACATGTTCGATTTGGTTTAAATAATGCAAAAACAAAGTGTTGGAGAAGAAAAGTGCAATATGTGCCATGTAAGAAAGCTAACGTTTAAGTGCCTTGCTCAGAACATGGGAACATATGAAAGCTGGTGGTTCCTTTTAACATGAGTCTTCAATATTCCCAGGTAAGAAGTTTTAGGTTGTAGTTATTATAGGAATTATAGGACTATTTCTCTCTATACGATTTGTATTTCATATACCTTTGACTATTGGATGTTCTTATAGGCACTTTAGTATTGCCAGTGTAACAGTATAGCTTCCGTCCCTCTCCTCGCTCCTTCCTACCTGGGCTCAAACCAGGAACACATCGACAACAGCCACCCTCGAAGCAGCGTTACCCATGCAGAGCAAGGGGAACAACCACTCCCAAGTCTCAGAGCGAGTGACGTTTGAAACGCTATTAGCGCACACCCGCTAACTAGCTAGCCATTTCACATCGATTACACCAGCCTAATCTTGGGAGTTGACAGGCTTGAAGTCATAAACAGCGCAATGCATTGCGAAAGCTGCTGGCAAAAACGCACTAAAGTGCTGTTTGAATGAATGCTTACGAGCCTGCTGGTGCCTACCACCGCTCAGTCAGACTGCTCTATCAAATCATAGACTTAATTATAATATAATAAACACACAGAAATACAAGCCTTAGGTCATTAATATGGTCAAAAACCCGGAAACTATCATCTCGAAAACAAAACGTTTTTTTCTTTCAGTGAAATACGGAACCGGTCCATATTTTATCTAACGGGTGGCAACCCTAAGTCTAAATATTCCTGTTACATTGCACAACCTTCAATGGTAAGTCATAATTACGTAAAATTCTGGCAAATTAGTTCGCAACGAGCCAGGCAATGAACGCAAGAGCAGTGACACAATTTCATGTTAGCAGGCAATAGTTACTAAAAACGCAGGTTTAAAAATATATACTTGTGTATTGATTTTAAAGAAAGGCATTGATGTTTATGGTTAGGTACATTGGTGCAACGACAGTGCTTTTTTCGCAAATGGGCTTGTTAAATCATCACCCACTTGTCGAAGTAGGCTGTGATTCGATGAGAAATTAACAGGCACCGCATCAATTACATGCAATGCAGGACACGTTAGATAAACTAGTAATATCATCAACCATGTGTAGTTAACTAGTGATTATGTTAAGATTGATCGTTTTTTACAAGATAAGTTTAATGCTAGCTAGCAACTTATCTTGGCTTCTTGCTGCCCTTGCGTAACAGGTAGTCAGCCTGCCATGCAGGCTCCTCGTGGAGTGCAATGTAAGACAGGTGGTTAGAGCGTTGGACTAGTAACCAGAAGGTTGCAAAAACTAATCCCCAAATCCCCCCTGAACAAGGCAGTTAACCCCCGTTCCTAGGCCGTCATTGAAAATAAGAATGTGTTCTTAATCTGACTTGCCTAGTTAAATAAAGGTAAATAAAGGTGTTTATGAAAACGGCCCTAATTAATCGGCCATTCCGATTAATCGGTCGACCTCTAGTCTGTAGCTGCATACTTCTCCTGTGACCTGCCTGCTCTCTCCTCTCTGACCCAGGGGACACTGTCCCATCCTGCTCAGAATAAAGTATGGGGAGTTACAAGCAGTCACATGTACACACGTATGCATTGTCTCACTCACACACACACACACACACACACACACATGCACGCTGGATATATACACACACACTCTGTTAGTTCACTTTGACTTTTCTCTGCTATTCAATCACCCCATCTGTATTCTCCTCCATCCTTTCCTTCTCTCTCCCTCTCTCCTCTCCCCCTTGCTCTCTATCTTCCTGTCTGGTAGGCAGTCCTGTGATGAGTCAGAGTTGGCCCGTACTCCCTGGGGATGGCAAGGCAATAGAAAGACAAGGTGCAGGCCAGGAACCAGCGCTCTTGTTACAGTAACGAACAATAGCCTACAGAGTTATGAGAGATGGGGAGTGATCACACACTGCACTGTGAGATGCCACCAAACTTGCTACTCCCTAACAAAGGACAACACACACAGAACAAATGGGTAAACTTAAGACTTTGTCTCACAATCCTTTTACTCATCATCCCCTGTACTACAATCATTATCATCATGTCCCATTCATGGCCCAGTGCAGTCAAAAACGTGATTTTGTGTGTCGTATATATATTGTAATGAAACGGCAGGGAGCAGGTCTCGAATCCTCGACCTTCTAGTCCGAAGTCCAGCGCGCTATCGACTGTGCCCCAAAAGCATGCTCGAGCGGCAGAGTCGATATCCACGCTTATAAACCCAGGGTCGTTACAATCTATATATTTCCACACTACAGGTTGGAATAATACTGTGAAATTGTGAAAATTGTGAAATGTCTGTTTTGGTGGGATGGAGTATTGGCTAGCCCGGTGACATCACCAGGCGGTAAACTAATTAATCGACCAATAAGAAAGAGAGTCCCAAGCCACTCTGCCAATAACAGATCGTTTTCAGTTTTCCCCTCCTCACTCAGACCACTCCCAGACAATGCTAGAAAAATTCTTGCTTGAGAAATTGTTCTTGGCTAAGAAGCTATTTTTGTGTCTTTTCGATCATTTTAATTGAAAAGAATCACAGTAAGGTACTTAACTGTTAACCATAAATGTTATAATATTGCAATGAAAACGGCCGCATTGGACCTTTAATGAATTAAGATATCCTTACCAAACAGTTACACAAATATATATCATTAACATTAACATATATTTTAATGTATTTTAAAGCATTGTGAAAGTTTTGTATGACAGCGGTATTGGAGAGGATGGATCATAAGTGAGTCGGTATAATTTTATGTCAAAGCTGCCAGCGCATATATCTAGTTATCAAAGTACAAATTATGATAATTCTAATGTCCCCATGGACATTAATACCAGCAGTAGGCTATTCGCAGTCCCGAGTTCGCAGTCCCGAGTTCGTAAAATACACATCTACTGACTAGCTTACGCGTCTGATGAAATGCACAAACATAGACTTGTCGTTCACATCTGGCACCGCAGTCTGACAATAACATTATAGCCAAAGGAGATAATTCAAAAATTGCTATGACTGAGAATATAGTTAGCTTAAAGATAAAAAATAAATACTTACCATAGTTAGGAAAATGGGTTATCCTTGAGACTAGTGAAGCGACCCACCACTGTAAACAGCAATGCACTTCTTTCTATACCAATAATACTAGCCTTCTTGATGTGTTAAAATCTTAATAACGCTATTACACAATATTTCCCCCTCGTCCTGCTGTGTTGACTGTGCCAGGTGCGTAGTTTTTGCGTGCCCCGATGTCTCCGCAAAGGACGAGGCAACAGGGATGCTCGACGTGAGTGCGTCTCTCTCTGCAGTAGGCTAGCCTATTCGTGCATTCACCTCCGTCTGGTCGGCTCTGAGCGCTGGCCTGGGTTGGCCTGCTACTGACGTCAAAGCATTCCAGCTAACTCCGGTCTTATTCGGCGGATGTTCTCTCCTATGGCGCGCTAGGGCTGAGGCAGGCGGAAAGGCCTAGAGGAAAATGTCTGTTCTGAAGTCGAGAAAGCAGAAAACTATTATGGACTATGCAATTGAACAGCCAGCGTGTCTATAATTAGGTAGGCGGAGGAGATGAAGAAACACAATGGGGAGAATACATTCTTCACATATTTATATATGGGTGAGGCATAGTGGTCTATAGTTTTCAACCACATCACAGTAGGTCACCTGTAGCGTTAGCTATGATTCATAACTCCTGATTCACAACTTCACAAGACAATGCTTTTTACAAATGTGAATTCTTTAGAATTCCTTTGGAGGGAAATAATGAAAATAGTAAAACACATTCTCTTTAGTCAGTATGGCCACAGAGTTCAACCGTGCTTATGTACAAAATACACCCCAAGAGCAGGCATTTATAAAAATGTAACTTGACGTGAGAATGTGCTGACCTCTCCGCAAACTTTAGACCATGCATACGCACATTTTCTAGTGCTTGAAAAATTGTATTGCAAGCTGGCAAGTATTTTGTGCAAATGGGGCATATGATGAAAAGCTTATTCATAAAATAAAAATACAAACGGGAAAACATATCAACAAGAATGCAACCATTTGCCATTAATGAGAAGAGCGAAAATCTGTGTTTTATTTTTAGAATCTAAAATAATTAGACATCGGAATCGTATCATTAGAAATAGGAATCTTTGTACTCTTTTATTTTCATAACCATTGCAGAATATATTCCTCCTCTTTTCTGGCGGTGATGGGTTCATATTCCCGAAGGAGCCATACAACAAATTACCATGCGCATCTCTCATTTAATTGGACCTAATAGCCTAGTAAATACACTGAACAAAAATATAAACGCAACATGCAACAGTTCATTTTTTTTTACAGTTCATATAGGGAAATCAGTCAATTAAAAAAAAGTATTATGCCATTATCTATGGAGTTCACATGACTGGGAATACAGATATGCATCTGCTGGTCACAGATACCTTAAAAAAGGTAGCGGTGTGGATCAGAAAATGAGTCAGTATCTGGTGTGGCCACCATTTGCCTCATGCAGCGCAACACATCTCATTCGCATAGAGTTGATCAGGCTGTTCATTGTGGCCTGTGGAATTATGTTCCACTCCTCTTCAATGACTGTGTGAAGATGCTGGATATTGGCGGGAACTGGATCCAGAGCATTCAAAACATGCTCAAGGGGTGACATGTTGGGTGAGTGTGCGGGCAATGGAAGAACTGGGACATTTTCAGCATCTAGGAATTGTGTACAGATCCTGTAACATGGGGCCGTGCATTATCATGCTGAAACATGAGATGATGGTGGCAGATGAATGGCACGAGAATAGGCCTTAGGACCTTGTCACTGTACATTCAAATTGTCAGTGCCTGCCCATACCATAACCCCACCGCCACCATGGGGTACCCTGTTCACAACATTGATATCAGCAAACCGCTCGCTCACACAACGCCATACACAGGGTCTGCGGTTGTGAGGCCAGTTGGACATACTACCAAATTCTCTAAAACAACATTGGAGGTGGCTTACGGTGGAGAAATTAACATTCAATTCTCTGGCAACAGCTTTGGTGGACATTCCTGCAGTCATCATGTCAATTGCATGCTCCCTCAAAACATGAGACATCTGTGGCGTTATGTTGTGTGACAAAACTGCACATTTTAGTGTGGCCTTTTATTGTCCCCAGCATGATGTGCACCTGTGTAATGATCGTGCTGTTTAATCAGCTTCTTGATATGCCACACCTGTCAGGTGGATGGATTATCTTGGCAAAGGAGAAATGTTCACTAACAGGGATGTAAACACATTTGTGCACAACATTTGATAGAATTATGCTTTTTGTGCATGTGGAAGATTTCTGGGATCTTTTATTTCAGCTCATGAAACATGAGACCAACACTTTTCATGTTGCGTTTATATTTTTGTTCAGCGTTAACTTATGTTTTTCAAGTTTTGCCTCGTTCATGCGCCCACCGTTTTATGACAGGTCTGATTTATAATGGGAAACATTGGTATGTATGGCTCAGTTGGTAGAGCATGGTGTTTGCAACGCCAGGGTTGTGGGTTCGTTTCCCACGGGGGACCAATACGAAAAGAAAACATTTTTTTATGAAATGTATGCACTCACTACTGTAAGTCGCTCTGGATAAGAGCGTCTGCTAAATGACTAAAATGTAAAAATGCATGCTCCAAGTTTATAAATCTTAATATTTTTGTACGTGCACAGACTTTTCGGAAATATTTTGTTTGAAATGTATGCAAATGAGCCCCCAGGCCGGAGTTTGGGGGTCGTCACTAGTTACCACGGCCACAAAGTCATAACCCCCGCCGATTTCTACAATTTATCTTCTTCAAATGTGATTTTAAAACCTCGTAGATGTAAAGTCCCCTGTTTAGGGGACCTGCGTGGTTTTGGTACTGGTTTCAACCCACATTTTTGCTTATACATTGATCTGTGGACACCGTAGATCCAGTAATCACTTCTTTCAAAGGTGCCCTGCTCCAGAGAACAAAGCAAGTCACAGGTATTGTCCCTAAACACATGACATGAAGCACCCGCTCTCTCTGGACAGAAGAAACACAGAAAATCATCACAAATCCACCTTGAGCTAGCTTCACCGATTTAACAGTACCCAATTTCTTTTCTACACAGCCTGAGACTACATAAGGATCATTTTTTGGGGAAAAAATACTATATTTCACTTGACAGAGTGATGCTAAATGTATAAAATTGCTTCATATACCCCACTCTCCCCTACTGTAGCCTATGATAAATTACACAAGATTGTTCTCAGACACCTGTAACATATTTAATTGACTTATCATTAGAAGTACATTACTGTTGCACCACATAAGCTCAGCTGTAAATACCCAAGGAGGAGGACAGAAAGTCCTGTAAGCAAACGGAAGCAGATGTGCGCAGAAGCAAACAGTACATATGGGGAAACAGTACATATGGGAAAACAGTACATATGGGGAGTCCTTGAGTTCTATTGTGGAAAGAGAGAGAACATTTTCATCATTCCAGGTGCATGATCAGGATTCTGAGTACATTTGGCCCAGGGAGCAGAGCTTTGGGCCCAGCCAGGAAAGTTGCATCGTTAAAACACTCGTAAGCCTAAATTCCATCGCTATCAGGAAACCTGGCCATGGCCTCTGGAACTGGACCTGTGGCACAGCTTGTCCACCCTAAGCTGTGATGGAACCAGTGGAATATGAAGGACATCAACCCCCCCCCCCCCCCCCCCCACACACACACACTTTTTTCTCTTTCTCTCCCTGTAGCAGTACACATACATCTCTGATGGGATAATGAGTGAATTACTGTTCTATTCTA
Source organism: Salmo salar (assembly GCF_965601325.2). NCBI lineage: Eukaryota > Metazoa > Chordata > Actinopteri > Salmoniformes > Salmonidae > Salmo > Salmo salar. The sequence continues at coordinate 36,750,056 of NC_138306.1, read as the reverse complement.
TATAGCCTACCATGGGTCCTGGTTGAAGGGCCCCCAACTGAGACTCACTGCAGGCCACTGACCCACTTTGATATATGTAAATCCATCATCACCATTGGCAATAGTTTATTGACAAAACTAGGTACTGGGGCTATAATACAAAAGTTGCCAGATATTTTAATTGATTTAATCTGGGGAAAAGGAAAACTCTCAGTCCAATTATCTGCTGTCTTTCACATGACCTGCAGACATGTCACAAGTTCAAAAACCAGAGCTTTCTAAATACAATGGCTAGCTGAAAAAATTATAGCCATAGGCCAATCTTGATGTTATATTTCCTAATTTACTAGTCAGGGGGAACTTATTCAATTCCAAAAATAGTGCACATTTGTTTGCCTGCCATAAGGCCTACTACATTGCATCTGACTATCGCCTACTAGATAAGGCATAGCCTAAAGCAGACGTGTGGTACCATACTCCCATCTAGTGGAATAATGTTATCACTATAGGCTTCTTTTCTGTCTGACATTTGCGTTTATAAAATGTATAAGTAGGGTGGTGGGTTTTTAGTGAGTGTAGGGTTAGATGCTAGAGTATTTGTTGATTTATTTTCCTTTTTTTCAAGCAAAGTATAAGGGAGTTATACTCCAGCCTAGTTGGTGGCGATAATGCAACATTTATTGGATGCCAAATGCTGTCAAACCTCATTGAAGAAGAAGACGATGACCGGCAGCTCTGTCTCCCAGGATGCGTGCTATCTACAAGACCAGAGCCAATCGCAACCAAGGAACAAGAGCCATTGAGCCACATTCAAACCGAGCCAGAAAGCTGAAGCCTAGAGGAAAAAATATAATATAGATAGCATCTTTCAAAATTTAGGCAACTTTATATTGATATATCACTTATATTATATCAGACTGATTTGTTGTTGATGAGCAATCTTTTTGAGTTTGTTAGCTAGCTTGCTAGCAGGGCTGTTTAGCAAGCACACTTGGCTAGCTAGTCTTGTGAGTTTGCTAGCTAGTTAGCAAGTTATCTATGCTGGTTGTTAGCTTGCATTACTGATATGCGTATAATTAGAAGGGACACTTCATGCTTTGTGGATAATTATTTACATTTACAGAGCTCCATTCCTGACAGGCTGATCTGATTAGCTTTCAGCCTCAGAGCTTGATCAGATTCAGTTGCAGCCTCGGAGGCTAATAAATCAGGATGCTGCCTTGTAGGCTGTTTAAAAAAAATGCTCCTTGCAGGCATGTTAGCGGTCAAAGTGCCTTATAGGTGTAACCGATGTGAAATGGCTAGTTAGTTAGCGGTGGTGCGCGCTAATAGCGTTTCAATCGGTGACGTCACCCGCTCTGAGACTTGAAGTAGGGTTTCCCCTTGCGTTGCAAGGGCCGCGGCTTTTGTGGCGCGATGGGTAACGATGCTTCGTGGGGTGTCAGTTGTTGATGTGTGCAAGGGTCCCTGGTTCGAGCCCAGGTTGGGGCGAAGAGAGGGACGGAACCTACACTGTTACATAGGCAAATGCATATAATCCTTTGGGTGAGCTGATTTATGAGCCTCCAAGGCTCATAAATCAGGGTGCTACTTTGTAAGCTGTTTCATTCACAAATGTTTATCTATTAATATGAATGGGGTCAAGACTGCTACCTAACCGTAATTGTAGTCATTCTTTAATCAATGATTGGATGTACTACTTTGTTTCGCTAATGTTTTTGTGTTTGTCTTATATGTGTCTGATGGTTGATCGTGACATTAAAGAAATGAAGGCAATCAAATCTGTCTTCCGACAGTCTGCAGTATTATGTTGATGGTTCCATGTTGGCTATCATGAAACTATGATAGCCTTCTTTCAAAATTCATCATCACAATGATTCATTGAAATATTTACATATGAACATGTTTGCCATGCTAATTGCCAGGCTTATTGGTTTACATAGGACTACAGTGATTGCAATTAGGAAGCAATTGAAAAGGTAAGCATAACAAGAAATAGTAAGAAGGGTCTCAGGCTGTACACTGTTGGCTAATAAGATAAGGCCACATGGTAAATATAAAGTTGTTTTCCTGTTGGTCTGAGTCTTTAAGTGCCTTCTGGCAAACTCCAAGCGGGCTGTCATGTGCCTTTTACTGACAGTGTGTGCCTTTCCAAATCATTTCCAATCAATTAAATTTACCACAGGTGGACTGCAATCAAGTTGTAGAAACATCTCAAGGATGATCAATGGAAACAGGATGCACCTAAGCTCAATTTCAAGTCTCATTGCAAAGGGTCTGAATACTTATGTAAGGCTTATAATAATATGGATATAATGTTTGTCTATGCTGTTTTTTTCACCTTTCAATCTATAATGTCTATAGATGCAGGGTATACACTTGAACAATTAAGTGCAGTTCATCACAAGTCCAATAAGCCTATGTGGTTCTTGTATAGTCTCTTTGTTCAAGTACGGATTACATATTATTAGGCTATTATTAGCCTAATAGAGTGGTGAGTAAGAGCAGGTGATCCCTGCATTCCGCTCTGTGTGTGGTGAAGATGGAGTGTCCTTGAGTGAAGCAGTCAGGCAGCAACATGCCATAGACGAGTCTGTACACGTGAGCTCAGCCGTCTGGCACTGAGCAGATGTGTCCTGTCTCACACACACACACAGACAGACGCTTTATTTGAATCCACCAATTAAATGTACATTTAAAAAAGATTCAAACATGCATGGTCACTCAAGGGTTCAAAAAGCACCTCCTTTTCCAGCCAGGCTGTCCACGACAGCTGAAATAGAGCAATACCTAGCCAACTGCCTTGTCCTAGTCTTTGGTAGGCCTGCAATCTGGAGGCCACGCACTGCAAGCCTGTGTACGTGTCCAAGACTGTCAAATATCAGCGTCGCCAGCCTCCACCTACACCCGAGGCTGTCCAAGCGTGCAACGAGGGGCTGTTGTCGGCAAAGGCCTGCTCCATGTAGCCATCAAATGAGCAGCCCACTTCCAAAATGAGCACCTCCCTCTGGCCTCCCCCCACAACAACAACAACATCTGGTGTATTTGGCACACAGGAAAACACATCATTATCAACATCAAACCAGCTTCCTCTTACACATGAATGTTTATTGATGTGTGCTGTTGGTGACAGAGACTATTCCTAGAGCTGGCAGCCCAGCCAAACTGAGCAATCGGGGGAGAAGGGCCTTGGTCAGGGAGGTGACTAAGAACCCGTTGGTCACTCTGACAGAGCTCCAGAGTTCATCTGTAGAGATGGGAGAACCTTCCAGCAGGACAACTAGCTATGCAGCACTCCACCAATGAGGCCTTTATGGTAGAGTTGCCAGACGGAAACCACTCCTCAGTAAAAGGCAATATGACAGCCCGCTTGGAGTTTGCCATAAGGCACCTAAAGACTCTCAGATCATGAGAAACAAGATTCTCTGGTCTGACGAAACCAAGATTGAACTCTTTGGCCTGAATGCCAAGCGTCATGTCTGGAGGAAACCTGGCACCATCCCTACAGTGAAGCATGATGGTGGCAGCATCATGCTGTGGGGATGTTTTTCAGCGGCAGGGACTGGGAGACTAGTCAGGATCGAAGCAAAGATGAATGGAGCAAAGTCCGGAAAGATCCTTGATGAAAACCTGCTCCAGAGCGCTCAGGACCTCAAACTGGGGCGAAGGTTCACCTTCCAACAGGACAACGGCCCAAAGCACACAGCCAAGACAACGCAGGAGTGGCTTCGGGACAAGTCTCTGAATGTCCTTGAATTGCCCAGCCATAGCCCGGACTTGATCGAACATCTCTGGAGAGACCAGAAAATAGTTGTGCGGCGACGCTCCCCATCCAAGCTGACAGAGCTTGAAAGGATCTGCAGAGAAGAATGGGAGAAACTCCCCAAATGCAAGTGTGCCAAGCTTGTAGCGTCATACCCAATCCTCCAATGTCAAATCAATCATATGTATTCATTTCTTTTCTGGAAGCCTGTTTCCCTCGAGCGTTCATATTTTATTTTCAGATATCAAAGATATCAAAATACTTAAACTTACATGCAAAATACCTGCTGTTAACTTTAAAATGATTGGAATTAATTATCCAAAGAGAGTGTAAAGATTGTAAAGAAAGTGTAAAAAAATCATTTTCTTAAGAACTAGATAACATGAGTACTGTAGTCAACGAGTAATGTTTTGTTTTGTGCGGATGAAGGGATCGCGACAAAGAAATCATTTTCTTAAGAACTAGATGACATGAGTACTGTAGTCAACGAGTAATGTTTTGTTTTGTGCGGATGAAGGAATCGCGACAGAATGAACTGACTGTACTGTAATCGCTGCCAAAGGTGCTTCAACAAAGTAATGAGTAAAGGGTCTGAATACTTATGTAAATGTTATATTTCCATTTTTTATTTCTTAAAACATGTTTTTGTTTTGTCATTGTGGGGTATTGTGTGTAGATTGATTATTATATGTTTTTTTTAATCAAGTTTAGAATAAGGCTGTAACCTAATAAAATGTGGAAAAAGTCAAGGGTTCTGAATACTTTCCGAAGGCACTGTAAATCACTCGGTGCTGATTTCTTTAATATCCAACAATGAACATGAAAAAAATATCTACGTTTAATAATAATAATAATATTTTGCTCAGAAAACTGGATGGGCTAAATAAAACTGCCTTCGGGCCGGCTAGTTGGGGAACTGATGTATATGTTTGTGTGTGTACAGTAGTGTATTACGGCTTCTTTCTCTCCTGAGGTCTGATCGTGGGTCATGTTGGAGATGGAAACTTCCACTGTATAATGGTCATGGACCCAAATGACCAGGATGAGGTCACTAGAGTTCACTGAGAGACTGGCCAGGTACTGTAGGTCTCTCTTTCCTCTATATTTTCTCCCTCGTTTTTTCTATACCTCGTCATTGATCTGCCCCTTGTCCTTCACCATGGAACTCATTCTCTCTTATCCCTATCTTCATATTTCTCTGTTTCTCTCTCACTCTGTAGAAAAGCAGTGGAACTGGACAGGACTTGTACATGGGAGCACGTGGTGGGCCTGGGGAAACGAGTGTTGCTTCGTGAGGAGCTGGGACCCCTTGCCATGAAGGTCATGCAGGGCCTCAAGGCCACTCTGGACCCCAAAAACCTAATGAATCCTGGGAAGGTGCTGTAACTGAAGGAACTGAAGCTATCACCTTATCACAGAGCACTGAATACATGAATGAAGTGTAAAGTACTCCATAGGGATGCAATACCGCTGTCTGCCACCGGGTGTCAGGCGTTTGGTATAATTGTTTTTATAGCGTGAGTTACTGACTAGTCCCAAGGGCAAATTGTGTTATTATTGTCTGTCCTCTGTTTATCCTCTTAAGTTCCTCAGAATTAATTGCTTCTTTAGATTTTACTACAACATAACTGTATGGCTTGAAATTATTTATTGATTACTTGTAATTAACTAAATCCATCGGTTTGCATTTTGTTTCTGCTCTATTTTGTGCCGTTGATATGTGCATACTGTACTTAAACTGTAAATGGCCCCTTCTGATAGAGAGTTAAGTATTTATTTATATTGCCATGGTGAAGTTGCTCATGTCTCTAAAGATTTCTTCTTACAATCTTATTTGCTCAGTGGTGACATGTGTTGAGACAAGCCAATGAGACGAGAGAAAAACAAGCCAGGCTTTATGCAACAGAGCAATAACACCTGTAAGTGGTCACAGGAGTGATCCCAGTTTTCTCCTCAAGATAATCTATCAATCTATCCAGGACAGAAGAGAACACAGCTTTTGCCTTTAAACATTAGCTGATGGGTCAACTAAATAGCTTAATGACAAGCATTAGCACACCATTATTTATTGAGAAGATTTGTTAAAATTAACATTTAAGCCTGAATCTAGTTAAGGAAATTACATGAAAAATATATATAGAGATTTATATACCGTACCAGTCAAAAGTTTGGACACACCTACTCATTCCAGCATTTTTCTTTATTTTACTATTTTCTACATTGTAGAATAATAGTGAAGACATCAAAACTATGAAAAAACACATATGGAATCATGTAGTAACCAAAAAAGTGTTAGAAACAAATCAAAATATATTTGAGATTCTTCAAAGTAGCCACCCTTTTCCTTGATAATCGTATTGCACACTCTTGGCATTCTCTCAACCAGTTTTTTTTTAATATGTTTAAAAAAAAAAAAAAAAATATTTAACCTTTATTTAACCAGGCAAGTAAGTTACAAACAAATTCTAATTTACAATGATGGCTTACCCTGGCCTAACCCGGGCGACGCTGGGCCAATTGTGCGCCGCACTATGGGACTCCCAATCATGGCCAGATGTGACGCAGCCTAGACTCAAACCAGGGACTGTAGTGGCGCCTCTTGCACTGAGATGAAGTGCCTTAGAGAGCTGTGCTGGAGCCCGAGCTTCATGAGGTAGTCACCTGGAATGCATTTCAATTAACAGGTGTGGAATTTCATTCCTTCTAAATGCGTTTGAGCCAATCAGTTGTGTTGTGACAAGGTAGGGGTGGTGTACAGATGATAGCCCTATTTGGTAAAATACCAAGTTCATATTATGGCAAGAACAGCTCAAATAAACAAAGAGAAATGACAGTCCATCATTACTTTAAGACATGAAGGTCAGTCAATCCGGAACATTTCAAGAACTTTGAAAGTTTCTTCAAGTGCAGTCGCAAAAAACATCAAGCATCAAATGCTTCACAGAGTTCAAATAACAGACACATCTCAACATCAACTGTTCAGAGGAGACAGCGTGAATCAGGCCTTCATTGTCAAATTGCTGCAAAGAAACCACTACTTAAGGACACCAATAAGAAGAAGAGACTTGCTTGGGCCAAGAAATATGAGCAATGGACATTAGACCAGTGGAAATCTGTCCGTTGGTCTGATGAGTCCAAATTTGAGATTTTTGGTTCCAAACGCCGTGTCTTTGTGAGACGCAGAGTAGGTGAACGGATGATCTCTGCATGTGTGGTTCCCACTGTGAAGCATAGAGGAGGAGGTGTGATGTGTGCTTTGCTGGTGACACTATCCGTGATTTATTTAGAATTCAAGGCACACTTAACCAGCATGGCTAACACAGCATTCTGCAGCGATAAGCCATCCCATCTGGTTTGCGCTTAGTAGGACTATCAATTGTTTTTCAACTGGACAATGACCCAACACACCTGCAGCCTGTAAGGGCTATTTGATCAAGAAGAAGAGTGATGGAGTGCAAAGCTGTCATCAAGGCAATGGGTGGCTATTTTGAAGAATCTAAAATATAAAACATATATTGATTTATTTAACACTTTTTTGGTTACTACATGATTCCATATGTGTTATTTCAAGGTTTTGATGTCTTCACTATTATTCTACAATGTAGAAAATAGTACAAATAAAGAAAAACCCTTGAAGGAGTATCTGTGTCCAAACTTTTGACTGGTACTGTGTATATATCAATATCATTATTCGTCCCACAGATTGCACATCAAAATCATCAAACAATTAGTTGGTACCTCCAAAACAGGCACCCATTCACATCCTTGGAAAAAAAGTCATCTCAAAACATTAAATGAAATCAAGGTATATGGCCCTTTAGCAGAGTCGGGCAGGGATACAGTTAGCAGGAGACATGAATATATATAGTATACTCTATCATAACTTACTAGTAGTCTGTCTCCCCTGTGTTCCTTGTTTAGTTGAAGCTTGGTGGTTGTCTGCTTGCTAATGAATTGTTTATAGTGGCCTCACAGGTACTATATTCTCTACATTTTCATCTAGCAGAAATTGAAAAAATATTCACCCATTTGTTGAGCTTTGTTAGTTTTTTTCTTCCAGGATCATCATTATTCTTTATACACTAGAGGCATTCTGAAGAGTAATGTATGTTTTCTGACAGATTTGGGAAAACAAATCTTGTTAAATGTGAATAAATAAGTTAAACCCCGGAATAGCTCCACGATGTGACTGTCATTTTTGGGTTGATAGGTCTTTAATACGTCCATTACATTAAGTCACAATCAGCCAACACAACCAGAGAGGACCTGACCTATTTCATCAGAAAACATGTGGGGCACAGACAGTTGCTTAGACCAAAAGGCATCACACATACACACATATGAACACACTCAAGGCTCTTACAGGGAAATGACTAATTCTGGTCAGCGTTTCCCCATCGCAACAAAAACCTGGTGGACAAAAACAAGGAGAAAGAGTGTGTATGTCATGTCGATTTTATGTAACTGTAAACATTAGCAAAATAAATGGAGCAATACCACATTCACACAGGGAAAATGGACATCTAAATTGTAAACATTTCAAACACAGACCAACACATAGTATTGTCTCAGACTTCTATTTGACCCTTTAGCAAATCAGGCTCTCACACTACAGAGATGGCTGCATCATCACCCCAACCTCAACCACACCACATGTATGCTTACGGACATCATCCTCACAGTCCCAGAACATAGAAAAACATAAACCAATGACCCCCAACTGTCTCCCACGACACATAAGCACACACACACACATTCACCCACCACCAAGCATAAACAACGTACCCCTCCACACACTAACGCATACAGAACAAGTGTAGTCTGACTGATATTTTCACTGCCCTGACACATATAGAAGCATTAACTACACCCCTCCACACACACACACACACACACACACACACACACACACACACACACACACACACACACACACACACACACACACACACACACACACACACACACACACACACACACACACACACACACACACACACACACACACACACACACATAACCCAAACAGAAACCTACATAGACAGACCATGCCTGCCACACCAATGCTGCACTTCACACATCGCTGCTCCACCTCAAAGTAAAGACTAAAGATAAGCGCATGTCTCTTCAACTAATGATTGGGTGGGCGGGTGCTGTAACTCTGGTGATTGGGGGAAAGCCTTTTGTTGCATTATCAGACAACGTCCTGGGAGTCAACCCTGCCCTGGCACACAGGGTTCATCCAGCCCTATTCCTTCCTTTTCATCTTTTTCTTTATCTTCATTATCCTCCTCTGTCTCTTCCTGATGAAGGCCATGAGATGGCTGGATCCAGATGAGTGATATGGAGCCAGGCAGGGCCAAACCTAGGAGGCAAAATGGAAGGCAGAGCAGAGCAAGGGCCAGACCCCCGGAGGAGCCCAGAGAGGACCAGGCCATGTGGCGTGGTGACTGGCTGGCTGGGGGGCCAAGCAGCCTGGTGAGGCAGTTGGCCTGGAGGGATGGTCAGCCTAGTTGGGCCAACATAGGGACTGGCAGTTAGCAGCCTCTAGGGCTAGGGGAGAGGTGGCAGGGAGGAGGAGCACTCTTTTATGCATGTGGAAGTGACAGTATTAGCTTAATGTTTTTTTTTTTTTTGGTTCCGTTTGCTAGGAATTCTCTTGATAGATTGATAGATCAATTGATAGATAGGTTGTTTTGATTGTTTAGTTTTTTGGTTACTTCAGTGTCCAGATATCCATGGTAGGAACATAAAGTGTCCTGATAGATAAAGAGAGAAATGGAGGGGAGATGTTAACCATACATTAAAGTGGATACACAAAGACATTTCAGAAGGTTATTTTGAGTGCATAATTTACACTTACAGTATGCTCTAGCTTCAAACTGACTAAGAATGTACGTTTTATTGAGGGTGGTTATGTGTGTGCGTACTGCGTATGCATTATGCAGCGAATGAGTGAGCTATGTGGATCATAATGTTTTTTGAAACACCTCGTGTCACCAGTCTCCTGTGTGGAAGAGAAGGAGGTGAGGAGATGCTCTCACCTTGAACAGTAGGAGTAGGAGCACAGAAGTCAGTCAGTCTGAAGGATGCTCAGGGCAGGAACGATTGATCTCAAACCAGGAGTCTATACAGCTGAACAGAAAGATGAGAAAACCCACCATCATCACATGAATGCACATATCTCTCTGGCCTTAGCTACAGTACATCGCTAAGGCCTAAATGTACTGCCCCATTGAGTATAATTAATCTAGTGGAGTCATTTCAGGCTGTGTGTAATCCTGTGAGCCTGCGTACGTATTGTACAGTCAGGATCAGGAACTGAGCTCAGTCAGAAGGTGTGTCCTAAAATGGCACCCTATTTCCTGTGGCAACCTACTTTTGACCAGAGCCCCCAATTGGCCCTAATCAAAAGTAGTTCACTATATAAGGGATACGGTGCCATTTGAGTAGTACCGGCATCTCACCTTTTGTGATAGATGCAGAGGCACGGCAGTCTGGCGATGGTGTTTCCTTGCTGCAGCTCCTCCAGACAGATTACACACTCCCCGGCATCCCTGGCCAGCACGTCATCTGGAACACACACACAAACACACAGGCAGACGCACACACAGGCAAGCAGGTACACACACACACAAACACAAAAAGAAAACACAAGACAACCGTGAGTGGCAATGACACATCATCAAATTGTACCTAATATGAAATAGCAAAGGCAGTGAGGCATCAAGATCAACAAAAAATCTGTAAATTACTATAGGCTTTACAACTACAGCAGCAATAGAACAGAAATACCAGAATAGAACAGAGCAAAAGACACACAGTTGGGGACTAGTCAGATGGAAGAGCATCTAGTCAGTGCGTCAGAAAGAGGTCTAGGCCTGATCTGGTTGCTGCTGTGTAAACAAACAGCAGGGGGCAGCATTGAACACAGTCTAGTCTGGACCAACAAATCAAAATCAAATCACATTTTATGTCACATGCACCGAATACAACAGTGAAATGCTTACTTACAAGCCCTTAACCAACAATGCAGTTTTTAAAAAATATTTAAAAAATGCCTGAAAAAAAAAGAATAAGAAATAAAAGAAACAAATAATTAAAGAGCAGCAGTAAAATAACAATAGTGAGGCTATATACAGGGGGTACCGGTACAGAGTCAATGTGTAGGGGCATCGACTACTCGAGGTAATTGAGGTAATATGTACATGTAGGTAGAGTTATTAAAGTGACTATGCATAGATAATAACAGAGAGTAGCAGCAGCGTAAAAGAGAGGGGGGCAATGCAAATAGTCTGGGTAGCCATTTGATTAGATGTTTAGGAGTCTTAAGGCTTGGGGAAAGAAGCTGTTTAGAAGCCTCTTGGACCTAGACTTGGCGCTACGGTACCACTTGCCATGCGGTAGCAGAGAGAACAGTCTATGACTAGGGTGGCTGGAGTCTTTGACAATTTTTAGGGCCTTCCTCTGACACCGCCTGGTATAGAGGTCCTGGATGGCAGGAAGCTTGGCCCCAGTGATGTACTGGTGCAGCTGTAGAACCTTTTGAGGATCTGAGGACCCATGCCAAATCTTTTCAGACTCCTGAGGGGGGAATTGATTTTGTCGTGCCCTCTTCACGACTGTCTTGGTGTGCTTGGACCATGTTGGTTTGTTGGTGATGTGAACACCAAGGAACTTGAAGCTCTCAACCTGCTCCACAGCAGCCCCGTCGATGAGAATGGGGCCGTGCCGTGCAAACTGTTTCAACTGGGAAGCATGCGACAGGCTTAAGCCGGTAAAACCCTGCATCAGTATTTAGTAGAATGATGCCAGAGAGGATGGATGACGTTTTATGTGCTCCAAACAAACTGTGTTATTTGTTCGTTTTTTGCGATGTTTGTAACTTATTATTTTATTTTGTACATAATGTTGCTACTACTGTCTCTTATGACCGAAAATAACTTCTGGACATCAGAACAGCGAATGCTCACCACGAACTGGAAGAAGCTTTTTCCTTTAAGGAGCCCGACGTGAAGGACATACTGCTTTCCCGGGAACAGGCCCAAATCCCCGTCATTTGTGTGAAGAGAAGACGGAGAAAAAGGGGGTGGAGGTCGGGCTGCCTTCTGAGAATTTGTAGGCGAGCGAGTAAACCCCCACTGCCATCCATTCTATTGGCCAACGTGCAATCATTGGAAAATAAAATCGATGACCTACGAGCAAGATTGAACTACCAACAGGACATTAAAAACTGTAATATCTTACGTTTTACCGAGTTGTGGCAGAACGACAATATGAATAACATACAGCTGGCAGGTTATACACTGTATCACCAGGATAGAACAGCAGCCTCTGCTAAGACAAGGGGTGGCGGTCTATGTATATTTGTAAACAACAGCTGGGACACAAGGAAGTCACAAGGTTTTGCTCGCCTGAGGTAGAGAATCTCATGATAAGCTGTAGGCCACACTATCTACCTAGAGAGCTTTCATCTGTATTTTTTCGTAGCTGTCTATATAACACCACAGACCGATGCTGGCACTAAGACCGCACTCAATGAGCTGTATACGTCCATAAGCAAACAGGAAAACGCTTTAATGCAGGGAAATTTAAATCCGTTTTACCAAATTTCTACCAGCTTGTTAAATGGCAACCAGAGGGGAAAGATATCTAGGCCACCTTTACTCCACACACAGAGATGTGTACAAAGCTCTCCATCACCCTCCATTTGGCAAATCTGACCATAATTATATCCTCCTTATTTCCGCTTACAAGCAATAATTAAAGCAGGAAGCACCAGTGACTCGGTCAATAAACAAGTGGCCAGATGAAGTAGATGCTAAGCTACAGGACTGTTTTGCTAACACAGACTGGAATATGTTCCGGGATTCTTCCGATGGCATTGATGAGTACACCACATCAGTCACTGGCTTCATCAATAAGTGCATCGATGACGTCGTCCCCACAGTGACTGTTCGTACATACCCCAACCAGAAGCCATGGATTACAGGGAACATCCGCACTGAGCTAAAGGGTAGAGCTGCCGCTTTCAAGGAGCGGGACTCTAACCCAAAAGCTTTTAAGAAATTCCTCTATACCCTCCGACGAACCATCAAACAGGCAAAGCATCAATACAGGACTAAGATTAAATCGTAATACACCGGCTCTGACTATTTGAGGAAATGTTATTGGCTATGTGGTTGCTATAGTGTCTCAAGAGGGACAAACAGTAATATTGCTGCTTTTTTCTCATTTTTCAAGCAAAGTTATTTTAAGGGAGTATTTTGTATTTGTATTTATTATGGATCCCCATTAGTTCCTGCCAAAGCAGCAGCTACTGTTCCTGGGGTCCAGAAAAATTAAGGCAGTTATACATTTTTAAAAACATTACAATACAATTCACAACAGATTTCGCAACACATTAAGTGTGTGCCCTCAGGCCACTACACTTTATTAATGACAGACCTCTCCCTATCTTAGCTACTGCTGCATCAATATGTTTTGACCATGACAGTTTACAATTCAGGGTTACTCCAAGCAGTTTAGTCTCCTTAACCTCTATGCAATCGGTGTCCTTATACCGGGGCGGTTGAGCTAATGTGCACTAATGTGATTAGCATGACGTTGTAAGTAACAGCAAACATTCCAGGACATAGACATGTCTTATATGGGCAGAAAGCTTACATTCTTATTAATCTAACTGCACTGTCTAGTTTATAGTAGCTATTACAGTGAAAAAATACCATGCTATTGTTTGAGGAGAGTGCACAACAACAGCAAAATATTTATTACGGCAACTGGTTTGATACATTCACCTCTGAAGGTATATAATGTACTTACATTCAGGAATCTTGCTCTGATTTGTCATCCTGAGGGTCCCAGAGATAAAATGTAGCATAGTTTTGTTTGATAAAATAAATGTTTATATTCAAATGTAGGAACTGGGTTCTACAGTTTGGACCGCTGCTGTCTCTGGCTCCACACCCACCCCACCCGGCCATCTAAATGTGTGAAAGTTAGTGTATAAGCTAATGATCCATCATGTATGACATTCCTGGCAGTGTGTAGACTTACATTTTGCATTACCATATCATTTTTGTATGTTCTCTATAGTTATGTACTTGAAAATGTATCAATTGTAATATTTGACTTATTTGGGCAGACTTGACACAAATTATTGTCCAGTATTGCAATGCTTCACTGGATCAATCTGAAACTTTGCACACACACTGCTGCCATATAGAGGCAAAACAATGTAAATTGCACCTAAACTGAAATATTATATTATGGCCTTTCTCTTGCATTTCAAAGATGATGGAACAACAAAAAAATTGAAAATGCATGTTTTTTTGTTTGTATTATAATTTACTAATTTACTTTCTAATGTGTTATATTCTCCTACATTAATTTCACATTTCCACAAATGTCAAAGTGTTTCCTTTCAAATGGTATCAAGAATATGTATATCGTTGCTTCACATCCTGAGATCCAGGCAGTTAGATTTGGGTATGTCATTTTAGGTGAAAATGGAAAAAAGGGTCCGATCCTTAAGTTAACTTGCTCAATCCCCACATTATTCATAACAAGATTTAGTTGAGGTTTAGGGTTTAGTGAATGATTTGTCTCAAATCCCACTTTTAGTTTTTTGAAATATTTAGGACTAACTTAATTCTTGCCACCCAATCTGAAACTAACTGCAGCTCTTTGTTAAGTGTTGCAGTGATTTTACTTGCTGTGGTAGCAGATGTGTATAGTGTTGAGTCATCAGGATACAGTACATAGACACACAGGCTTTACTCAGAGCCCGTGGCAGGTCATTAGTAAATATTGAAAAAAGTAAGGGGCCTAGACAGCTGCCCTGGGGAATGCCTGACTCTACCCGGATTATGTTGGAGAGGTTTCCATTAAAAAACACCCTCTGTGTTTTGTTAGACAGGTAACTCTCGATCCACAATATAGCAGGGGATGTAAAGCCATAACAGAAGTTTTTTCCAGCAGCAGATTATGATCGATAATGTCAAAAGCTGCACTGAAGTCAAACAAAACAGCTCCAACAATATTTTTATTATCAATTTCGCTCACAAGCATCAGTAATTTGTGTAAGTGCAGTACATGTTGAGTTCCCTTCCATATAAGTGCTGAAAATCTGTTGTTAATTTGTTTACTGTGAAATAGCATTGTATCTGGTCAAACACTATTTTTTCCAAAAGTTTACTAAGTGTTGGTAACAGGCTGATTGGCCGACTGTTTGAGCCAGTAGAGGGTGACTTTTGCTTCCCTCCTTGCCTGAGGGCAGATACTTTCCTGTAGGCTTAGATTGAAGAGATGGCAAATAGGAGTGACAATATCGTCTGCTATCATCCTCAGTAATTTTCCATCCATGTTGTCAGACCCAGGTGGCTTTTCACCTCTTCTACACTCACTTTACTGAATTCTAAATTACAATGCTTGTCTTTAATAATTTGATCAGTTATGCATAGATGTTTAGAATTTGTTGTGGGAATGTCATGCCTACATTTGCTAACCTTGCCAATTAAACAATCATTAAAGTAGTTGGCAATATCAGTACATTTTGTGATGAATGAGCCATCTGATTCATTGAATGATGGAGCTGAGTTTGTCTTTTTGCCCAAAACTTCATTTAAGGTGCTCCGAAGCTTTTTCTATCATTCTTTATATAATTTATCTTTGTTTCATAGTACAGTTTCTTCTTCTTTTTATTCAGTTTAGTCACATGATTTCTCAATTTACAGTATGTTTGCCAATCGGCTGTTTCAGCCAGACTTATTTGCCATTTCTTTTGCCTCAACCCTCTCAACCATACAATTTTTATTCCTCATCAATCCATGGGGATTTAACAGTTTTTACATTTTCTCAATGGGTGCATGTTTATTAGTAATTGGAATAAGCAATTTCATAAATGTGTCAAATGCAGCGTCTGATTGCTCTTCATTACACACCACAGACCAGCAAATATTATTTACACCTTCAACATAGGAATCACAAAAAAACGTATTGTATGACCTCTTATACACTATATGTGACCCGTTTCAGGAAACTAGGTATATGTCGCGGGTCACTACTTCACATGAGCCATTTGAACGTAATATACTTTTTTTTAATCAAAATTCATTTTTTGGCAGAAATGGCTTCTGGAACATGTGAACTTTCATGTGCCTTAATAGCAAACTTGTATGCCATCTGTAAATATGAATAAAATTGTTAAATTACCAGCCTAGTTGGTTTAGCCACAGAAAAAGGGAACAACCTCCCCGCTAACCATGATTGGCTGAGATAATGAGTGGGCTGGACATGCCGAGAGATGAATTCGGATTGGTCTGCCATATAGCAAACTTCTGTCTATTTGAGCTGTTTAGTATGTGTAGGTAATCCTGTCTAACGCTGCTTTAAAAAATATATATTGCTTAGTAGAACTGCATAAGTGTTGCTCTCGACTTTCTGGAGAACTGAGCTTTGAAATCAGTGGAATTAGAGTATGATAGCTAATGAGATGGAGAAAACACCTGTCTCCGGAGTTTAACTTCAAATTAAGGGCAACCATGGCATCCCTGACAGGGAGAAGCATCCAACCATGATGTATACGAGAAAAATAGTCTAGCTAGCTACATTTTCAGATATTACACATTTTTAATTTTGACAAAGACGTTTTTATTTCAAGTTAACCTGTTGGGTCTAGGGGGCAGCATTTGCACGTCTGGATAAAAAAAATGTACCCGATTTAATCTGGTTACTAATCCTACCCAGTAACTAGAATATGCATATACTTATTATATATGGATAGAAAACACTCTAAAGTTTCCAAAACTGTTTGAATGGTGTCTGTGAGTATAACAGAACTCATTTGGCAGGCAAAACCCTGAGACATTTTCTGACAGGAAGTGGATACCTGATGTGTTGTATTGATTTTAAACCTATCCCATTGAAAAACACAGGGGTTTAGGAATATTTTGGCACTTCCTATTGCTTCCACTAGATGTCACCAGCCTTTACAAAGTGTTTTGAGTCTTCTGGAGGGAGATCTGACCGAACAAGAGCCATGGAACGGTGATGTCCCATTAGACACCTGGCGCGCTACTTCATGTTGGGTACCCTCGTTCCAATACGTTATAAAAGGCTATGCATTCGTCCACCTTGAATATTATTCATGTTCTGGTTAAAAAAGGCCCTAATGATTTATGCTATACAACGTTTGACATGTTTGAACGAACGGAAATATATTTTTTCCCCTCGTTCATGACGAGAAGTCCGGCTGGCTTACATCATGTGCTAACGAGACGGAGATTTTTGGACATAAATGATGAGCTTTTTTGAACAAAACTACATTCGTTATGGACCTGTGATACCTGGAAGTGACATCTGATGAAGAGAATCAAAGGTAATGGATTATTTACATAGTATTTTCGATTTTAGATCTCCCCAACATGACGTCTAGTCTGTATCGCAACGCGTATTTTTCTGGGCACAGTGCTCAGATTATTGCAAAGTGTGATTTCCCAGTAAGGTTATTTTTAAATCTGGCAAGTTGATTGCGTTCAAAAGATGTAAATCTATAATTCTTTAAATGACAATATAATATTTTACCAATGTTTTCTAATTTTAATTATTTAATTTGTGACGCTGACTTGACTGCCGGTTATTGGAGGGAAACGATTTCCTCAACATCAATGCCATAGTAAAACGCTGTTTTTGTATATAAATATGAACTTGATAGAACTAAAAATGCATGCATTGTCTAACATAATGTCCTAGGAGTGTCATCTGATGGAGATTGTAAAAGGTTAGTGTATCATTTTAGCTGGTTTTATGGTTTTGGTGACCCTGTCTTTGACTTGACAAAACATTACACACAACTCTTGTAAATGTACTGTCCTAACATACTCTAAATTTATGCTTTCGCCGTAAAACCTTTTTGAAATCGTAAAACGTGGTTAGATTAAGGAGATGTTTATCTTTCAAATGGTGTAACATAGTTGTATTTTTGAAAAATTTGAATTTTGACATTTATTTGGATTCAAATTTGCCGCTCTTGAAATGCACCTGCTGTTGATGGAGTGCACCACAGGTGGCACGCTAGCGTCCCACCTAGCCCCAAGAGGTTAAAGTGAACTGTTAGCTAGCCAGCTAATGTTAGCTGGCTGGCTTGCTAGCTAACGTTATGTGTATGATCTTATTATTCGTATCTCAGAGCCATTTGCTTGGCTAGCTATAGCCTAATGTTACTTAGCTAACATTGAACCTGGTTGGTTAGCTACCTGCAGATTCATGCAGGGTAGTAACGTCATGAATTGAGATGATGGTTTATTGTTTACCTAGCTAGCTAGCTACATGTCTTAACAAAAGACTCCACTATGCAAGTAACCATTTTGGGTGTGTTCGTAAAGTCAGTCTGGCCATCTACTCCGATTTCAGAGCACTCTCGTCTGAATGTGCCAGAGCGCAGAATATGGCCGTACGGACAATCTGACAGCACAGTTGCAGTCACCAACGCTCTGGATAACATAAAAACAGCCTAACCAACTCTGCTATGGCGAGTAGTGTTCAGTGAGCTGTTCTCTCATTTGTGTCTGGAAGTAGCTAGCAAGTTAGCCAGTTAGCTTGGGTGCTTGTCTGCTGCTGTTAGTACAGAAAGCCCTGATCAACCCTTAAAGACATGGGTCGGCTACAGCTTAAGAGGGTGTGAACGATGCTGAATGGGTGTAGACAAAGAAGAGCTCTCCAGTTGGTACCAAAACATTCAAAGGTCATTTTCTCAAAAGTGAGGTTACTAGTTTATCAACTTTCAAAGCAGAATTACTTTCCAATTGTTCGTCAAATGCAGTACATGATATACCATTTTGTAGCTCGATGTCTCTGTTTTATAAAAACAAAAACAATTTCAAATGTTTCTACATAAGACTGAATCAAGGCGGTCGGTCACACATTATACCCATCCTTTGGAACTTTGGTTTTCCTAGATATGGCTACTGTATTATGACCATTACATCCAATGGATTTGGGTACTGCTTTAGAGCAGATTTCTGCAGCATTAGTGAAGATTTGATCAATACATGTGGATGATTTAATTCCTGTACTGTTTGTAAATACCCTGGTAGGTTGACTGATAACCTGCAGGCACTGGTTACAGTTTAATGAAAGACAGTCAATATTTAGGTCACTCAGAAAATATACCTCTCTGTTGATATCACATACATTATCAAGTATTTCACACATATCATCCAGATACTGACTATTAGCACTTGGTAATCTATAGCAGCTTCCCACAAGAATGAGCTTCAGGTGAGACAGGTGAACCTCTAGCCATATTACTTCAACAGCATTTGACATGAGATCCCATCTAAGCTTTACAGGAACATGACTCTGAACATACACAGCAACACCTCCAATATTGGCATTCCTGTCTCTTCTGCAGATGTTATAACCATATATTCCTACCATTGTATCATCAAAGGAATTATCTAAGTGGGTTTCAGAGATTGCCAGTATATGAATGTTATCGGTTACTAGCAAGTTATCGATTTCATGAATGAGGCTCCACATGTTAATGTGGGCTATTTTTAGGAATGGCAGAGGCAATCAGGGGAGTTAGAGGGACATTAATTAGATTACTTACATTATGACTGCCAACGCCCCTCGGACAATGTACATTTGCAGCAGCACTATGACAACTCAGCGACACAATGGTAGGGATTATCTGAGTAGGTCTTGGGTCACAGATAAGTCATTGGCTGCATTCCGAACACTTAAGACACACCCTCTCCCCTCAGCCCTCAAATTAAGTAGGCACTTCTGATGACGTATCATGAAGTCTGACTAGTTTACACTTGCAGGGCAAGGGGCGAGGGAGGAAGGAAGGAATTTTAAATGGACCGCCCTTTTCGGAAATTCGTCCCTCGTTCGTCCCACGACGATTGTGTTTTCAGGGTGGGTGCTTTATATGTGCTACAGTCAATTATGATTGCATGTCTACTAATATTAACTATATAATTATTCATATATGCCTACTGTATGATAGCTAGCAAATTAATTAGCTAACTAATGTTAGCCTGCCTAGCTGGAACTTCTGAAGAAGAAAAATGTTTTATTTCTACAATTTCCAAAAGATAACCAAACAAAAACATCACTTTACCTAGATGTGTTTGTGCCATCATGTGTACTAGTAGAACAATTTCTAACTTATTTAAATGTATTTTTACTTACACTTGTATGTTGACTTCTCCATATTGACGTTGAGGTTTTAAGTCTAAGCGGATGTACAATCATCGCAAATTTAATTATGGGGCGTTTCGGTCCCTGAAGTGAACATAATTGTACACTCGCAAACTCGATCAAAAACGAGGGCTGAGGGGCTTACGTTGCGAACTTCCCTTGCTTGGCTAATCATTTGGACTGACGACAAAGATGGTGACGGGGATTCCCCCGAGGGCATAAGGCTAGGGTAAGTGGACGAGCGTGTGTCTCTTACAAGTTTGAAACGCAGCCACTGTCTCAACGCAGCCTTGAAATGCATGGACAGGGTCCAGGAGCCAACATGATTTGGATTTACTACTTTAGTATGCGAGGCACAGACATTTGCTTCGCCTAGATGAGTTCTGCTAGGAGCAAACCGAACCTAGTATTCGGGCACCTTTACACAGTGCCACCACCACATCATTGTTTGGCTTGTAGACCCAACATGGCTCACAGTTACTGTCTCTGTGCACAGGAAGAACCCGGAGACTGTGCTGTGCTGTGTTGTGCTGCCCATTACAAAAAATAAACATGAAAAGATCACAAAAAAATAAAGAAGAAACATTTGTTGTTGAAATTTTCAAGAGTCAGATGTGGGTTGAACACGTGTTAAGTTTTCCCCCTACTTCAAGCTACATCTGGTCTCCCATCCAGGGACTGACCAGGACTGACCCTACATAGCTGGAGAAAAGCAAACACTCTCAAATCCATAGACTAAGCTGTGGATGCAAGGACTCGACTCGATATCGAAATTATACTTTTAACCATCGTTATTTTACACTATACAGTGTTTGTTTACATTTACTTTGTTTACAAACAGAGTAAAACAAGATTATATTTTGGGTTCTGATGGAGTACTACAATTGAACTAAACTCATGAGGCATTTGTACATTATATTCTTCAAGAATCAATGGGTACATGTCGTTCATTTATAAGTCCAAAAACGGATTGCCCCTTTAACAGGTAGCGCCCTTCATACAGCAAAACTATGTTGCCATTTGAACATGATCCATTAACCTGCCCCCCAAAAAATATTCTGTCCACTGTTCAGCGAATGTCCCTCAAAATCATTCCCTGGTCCCGCATTTGGGCTTTTTAGATGTTCCTACCCTAACTCCACCAGTGGAAATCATCTTTTCACACGTGAGGAGAATAACATTATTTCAACCCCACAGGTGCATCTGCAATTCCAACCCCACAGGTGCATCTGCAATTCCACATGTGAAAGTGAGATTTTCAAGTGTGAAGTTTTCTTACATGTGAAATGGCAAATGTAATTTTCACATGTGAATTTGAAAATCACAGTTATAGAATTGCGAGTTAACATGTCAAAAATAATCACATGAAAGTCATATTTGCAGTTTCATGTGTAAGAAAACTCCCCTTGAAAATCACACTTTCACATGTGGAATTGCAGATGCACATGTGGGGTTGAAATGTGAAATGTGAATGTGAAACCCGCAAATTTCATGTGAAACTACAATTCACATGAGGTGAAAACATGGTACTCTCCTCACGTGGGTACTTTGTTGCTACTTTGCTACCTTCCAACTTTACGTTCCCACCATTAGCTCTGACAAATTGAAAAACAGTCATTGGCGACTCCATTACCCGCAGTATTAGACTTAAAAATAATCATCCAGCGATCATACACTGTTTACTAGGGGGCAGGGCTACTGACGTAAAGGCTAATCTGATGAGGGTGCTGGCTAAGGCTAAAACTTGCGAGTGTAGAGATTATAGGGATATTGTTATCCACGTTCGCACCAACGATGTTCGGATGAAACAGTCAGAGGTCACCAAGCATAACATAGCTTCAGCGTGTAAATTAGCTAGAAAGATGTGTCGGTATCGAGTAATTGTCTCTGGCCCCCTCCCAGTTAGGGTGAGTGATGGGCTCTACAGCAGTCTCACAACTCAATCACTGGTTGAAAACTGTTTTCTAACCTTTCCAAAAGATAGAATTTGTAGATAATTGGCCCTCTTTCTGGGACTCATCCACAAACAGGACCAAGCCTGGCCTGCTGAGGAGTGACGGACTCCATCCTAGCTGGAGGGGTGCTCTCATCTTATCTATCAACATAGACAGGGCTCTAACTCCTCTAGCTCCACAATGAGACAGAGTGCAGGTCAGGCAGCAGGCTGTCAGCCAGCCTGCCAGCTTAGAGGAGTTTGCCACTGAATAGTCAGTGTAGTCAGCTCAGCTATCCCCATCGAGACTGTGCCTCGTGTCTGTGCCTCGATCTAGGTTTGGCAAAACTTAACATAGCGGTGTTAACTTTAGCAATCTCACTGGAATATAAACCTTCTCCATTCCTGTCATTATTGAAAGAGATTGTGATATTTCACATCTCAAAATAGATCCCTCACTTCCAAGGCAGTTATAGTCAATTAACTAATCACTGATTATAATGTTGATGTGATTGGCCTGACTGAAACATGGCTTAAAATTAAAAAACTTCTTAGGGCTAGGGTCCTTTTTTCAGAATTTCCGCCTGACTGACGTGCCCAAAGTAAACTGCCGGTTACTCAGGTCCAGAAGTCAGGATATGCGTATAATTGGTATCATTGGATAGAAAACACTTTGAAGTTTGTAGAAATGTTAACATAATGTATGAGACTATAACACAATTGATATGGTAGCCGAAAATTCTAAGAAAAACCAACTGGAATTTTCTTTTTTTTGAGATTCCATGCTCTTTCAATGGAAAGCTATGGGTCCTATGTAATTCCAGCTCCCAGATTGCAATTCCTATGGTTCCAGGAGATGTCAACAGTCTTTGTTCAAGGTTTCAGGCTTGTTTCTTCCAAAACGAGGAAGAATTATGAGTTTTGGTACCGGGAGTCACTGCTATGTGGACAATACACAGCTGTACATTTCGATGAAACATGGTGAAGCCCCAAAATTGCCCTCCCTGGAAGCCTGTTTCAGACATAAGGAAGTGGATGGCAGCAATTTTTTTACCTTTAAACTCGAACAAAACAGAGATCCTAGTTCTAGGTCCCAAGAAACAAAGAGATGTTCTATTCGATCTGAAAATGAACCAAGATGGTGGTACAGTTGTCTCAAATAAAACTGTGAAGGACCTCAGCATTACTCTGGACCTTGATCTCTCTTTTGACAAATATATCAAGAATATTTCAAGGACAGCTTTTTTCCAACTTCGTAACATTGCAAATATGAAACTTTTTGTCCAAAAATTATGCAGAAAAGCTAATCCATGCTTTTGTCACTTCTAGAGTAGACTACTGCAATGCTTTACTTTCTGGCTACCCGGATAAAGCACAAAATAAACTTCAGTTAGCAGTAAGCTTCAGTAAGCACGGCTTCTAGAACCCCAAAATGTGATCATATTACTCCAGTGCTAGCCTCTCCACACTGGCTTCCTGTTAAGGCTTTGGTTGATTTCAAGGTTTTACTGCTAACCTACAAAGCATTACATGTACTTGCTCCTACCTATCTCTCAGATTTGGTTCTGCCGTACATATCTACATGTATGCTACTGTCACAAGATGCAGGCCTCCTTATTGTCCTTACAATTTCTAAGCAAACAGCTGGAGGCAGGGCTTTCTCCTATAGAGCTTAATTTTAATGGAATGGTCTGCCTATCCATGTGAGAGACGCAGACTTGGTCTCAACCTTTAAGTCTTTATTGAAGACTCATCTCTTCAGCAGGTCCTATGATTGAGTGTAGTCTGGCCCAGTGGTGCGAAGATGAACGGAAAGGCACTGGAGCAACGAATCGCCCTTGCTGTCTCTGCCTGGCCGGTTCCCCTCTCTCCACTGGGATTCTCTGCTTCTGACCCTATTATGGGGGCTAAGTCACTGGCTTATTAGTGCTAAAATGCCATCCCTAGGAGGGGTGCGTCACTTGAGTGGGTTGAATCACTGACGTGATCTTCCTGTCCGGGTTGGCGTCCCCTTGGGTTCGTGCCGTGTGGGAGATCTTCGTAGGCTATACTCAGCCTTGTCTCAGGGTAGTAAGTTGGTGGTTTACGGATATCCCGCTAGTGGTGTGGGGGCTGTGCTTTGGCAAAGTGGGTACGGTCATATCCTGCCTGGTTGGCCCTGTCCGGGGGTATCGTCAGTCGGGGCCACAGTGTCTCCCGACCCCCCCTGTCTCAGCTTCCAGTATCTATGCTGCAATAGTTTATGTGTCGGGGGGCTAGGGTCAGTCTGTTATATCTGGGGTAATTCTCATGTCTTATCCGGTGTCCTGTGTGAATTTAAGTATGCTCCCTCTAATTCTCTCTGTCCCTCTCCCTCCCCTCCTGGAGGACCTGAGCCTGGGACCATTCCTCAGGACTACCTGGCCTGTCGACTCCTGGCTGTCTCCAGTCCACCTGGTCGTGCTGCTGCTCTAGTTTCAACTGTTCTATCTGCGGCTATGGAACCCTGTTCACTGGACGTGCTACCTTGTTCCGGACCTTCTGTTTTCAACTCTTTCTCTCTCTACCGCACCTGCTGTCTCGAACTCTGAATGCTCGGCTATGAAAAGCCAACTGACATTTACTCCTGAGGTGCTGACCTGTTTCACCCCCTGATGCACCCTCTACAACCACTGTGATTATTATTATTTTACCCTGCTGGTCATCTATGAACATTTGAACATCTTTGCCATATACTGTTATAATCTCCACCTGGCACAGCCAGAGGAGGACTGGCCACACCTCAGAGCCTGGTTCCTCTCTAGGTTTCTTCCTAGGTTCCTGCCTTTCTAGGAAGTTTTTTCTAGCCACCGCATTGCTTGCTGTTTGGGGTTTTAGGCTGGGTTTCAACTGATGTGAAAAGGGCTTTATAAATACATTTGATTGATGTGAAAAGGTGGTGTTAACATGTGAACTATAAATTAAATTTCACATATGAAATGTCAGCTCAACATGTGAACATGTCTTTTTTTATAAGGGTATGCTCTACTGTGTGTGTGTGTGTCTGTGTGTCCGTATAGTCTGAGCTGTTACTGAAACATCCAGCCGTTTGTTCAGCAAGGTCTTGATCAGCAGGATATGACATGTTAGCTCATACTCCTACCATGACTCACTGAAACACATGTCGAAACAGTGTTCTTTGAAGAAGAGGTGGTGGATTCCAGTAAAACCTAGTTTTAATTTGACAGGAAATGCTGCGCTGCACTGTGCCAGACCAAAGTAGGAGACCAGACCACATCCTGTTACAGCAACTCACTCACTTCATTATGGAGTGAGATTTGTTTCCTTATTCTGTAAATATGTCTACCACAATCTGTGCGTATATTCAACATATCTCACAAATAAAACTATGATATGTGAATATATTAAAACATTTCTTAATTAAAACCATAATCCGTAAACATGTATAAATATTTCACAAATGAAACCAAGATCCATATGCATGTTCAGCATGAGTCACAATACAAGCATGATCTGTAAATGTATTTAACGTAGCTCACAAATAAAACAACAATTTGAACAAATGTACAACGATGTGAGCAAATGTTCAGAAATTCCTAACATTTACAACTGTGGAATGTGTATTTGCACATCAAAAAGTGCTTGTGAATCTGTATTTTCTGCTGATATGTGTGGTAGAAAGAGAGGAAGAGATGAAGCAAGAGGTTTTACTCAGCGCCAAAATTGTCCATGAAAGTAAGCCCACAAAGTGAGGAATCAATGAGTGTGTCAAATTTGCTAATTTGCTACATGAGGCTTATTTGATCGAATAGAAGTTTCATAATGGTTAGGTTGTTACGAAAGCACTGATATAAGTGGACGGACACACGTGGCATTTCAGCAACTTTAAAAAACAACTTTATATCTGAGTTGTGCCCGTTGTCATACAGATATATAGAGGACTCATCGTGGATATAACTTGTTTTAGCATGGACATTGTCATTGAGGGTTTCCACCACTTTAAAGTAGTCTGGGTGGAAGCGATCAGCCAATGAAGAAGAAAATGGACTACTTCAAAATGGAGATAGCCTCAATGGCACTGGCCATGGGGTCACAAACGTTACAATGGCCCAGATACAAAGATGAGTCCTCCATCTATCTCTATGGCCTATTGTTCATGTGTTCATTGGCTATAATGGTCCCACCTGATCCCGCCTGACTTCCATCTTTGAGGACATGTATTTCCATTGTTAGAGCGGTCACTTGACTATCTTGTCAATATAATAGACAATGTTTGGTTCAATCCACAAATGGACAGTGCAGCTCCAGT
Source organism: Salmo salar (assembly GCF_965601325.2). Lineage (NCBI taxonomy): Eukaryota > Metazoa > Chordata > Actinopteri > Salmoniformes > Salmonidae > Salmo > Salmo salar. The sequence goes on along the minus strand of NC_138306.1, from coordinate 36,723,884 downwards.
CATTGAGATCTATGTCACGTAAGGCGCAGTGCGATGACGTCATGTCAAGGCAGGATGTTATATCCCCATGACTTGGGACAACATTTTCTAGAAGAATATTAAACAACAACTTCGTGAAATGTGAGAATTATGTTTATTTATTCAACAAATTATGTTAACATTTTCAACGGCATACTTTCATATGAATGTTAAATTCAATCATTAGGACATACAGTTGAAGTCGGAAGTTTACAAACACTTTAGCCAAATACATTTAAACTCAGTTTTTCACATTTCCTGACATTTAATCCTAGTAAAAATTCCCTGTCTTAGGTCAGTTAGGATCACCACTTTATTTTAAGAATGTGAAATGTCAGAATAATAATAGAGAGAATGATTTATTTCAGCTTTTATTTCTTTCATCACATGGGTCAGACATTTACTCATTAGTATTTGGTAGCATTGCCAAAGAGGTTAAATTGTTTAACTTGGGTCAAACGTTTCGGGTAACCGTCCACAAGCTTCCCACAATAAGTTGGGTGAATTTTGGCCCATTCCTCCTGACAGAGCTGGTGTAACTGAGTCAGGTTTGTAGGCCTCCTTGCTCGCACACATTTTTTCAGTTCTGCCCACAACTTTTCTATGGGATTCAGTTCAGGGCTTTGTGATGGCCACTCCAATACCTTGACTTTGTTGTCCTTAAGCCATTTTGCCACAACTTTGGAAGTACGCTTGGGGTCATTGTGCATTTGGAAGATCCGTTTGCAACCAAGCTTTAACTTGGTAACAAATGGGACGCGATGTAGCTTCAATATATCCACATAATTTTCCTTCCACATGATGCCATCTATTTTGTGAAGTGCACCAGTCCCTTCTGCAGCAAAGCACCCCCACAACATGATGCTGCCACCCCCTTGCTTCACTGTTGGGATGGTGTTCTTCGGCTTGCAAGCCTCCCTCTTTTTCCTCCAAACATAACGATGGTCATTATGGCCAAACAGTTCTATTTTTGTTTCATCAGACCAGAGGACATTTCTCCAAAAGTACAATCTTTGTCCCCATGTGCAGTTGCAAACCGCAGGCTGGCTTTTTATGGCGGTTTTGGAGCAGTGGCTACTTTCTTGCTGAGCGGCCGTTCAGGTTTATTTTTTTTATTTTTTTATTTCACCTTTATTTAACCAGGTAGGCTAGTTGAAAACAAGTTCTCATTTACAACTGAGACCTGGCCAAGAATAAAGCAAAGCAGTTCAACACATACAACAACACAGAGTTACACATGGAATAAACAAACATACAGTCAATAATACAGTAGAAAAAGTCTATATACAGTGTGTGCAAATGAGGTAAGATAAGGGAGGTAAGGCAATAAATAGGCCATGGTGGCGAAGTAATTACAATATAGCAATTAAACACTGAGTGATTGATGTGCAGAAGACGAATGTGCAAGTAGAGATACTGGGGTGCAGAGGAGCAAGATAAATGAATAAATACAGTATTGGGATGAGGTAGTTGGATGGGCTATTTACAGATGGGCTATGTACAGGTGCAGTGATCTGTGAGCTGCTCTGACAGCTGGTGCTTACAGCTAGTGAGGGAGATATGAGTCTCCAGCTTCAGTGATTTTTGCAATTCGTTCCAGTCATTGGCAGCAGAGAACTGGAAGGAAAGGCGGCCAAAGGAGGAATTGGCTTTGGGGGTGACTAGTGAGATATACCTGCTGGAGCGTGTGCTTCGAGTGGGTGTTGCTATGGTCACTAGTGAGCTGAGATAAGGTGGAGCTTTACCTAGCAGAGACTTGTAGATGACCTGGAGCCAGTGGGTTTGGCGACGAGAATGAAGCAAGGGCCAGCCAACGAGAGCGTACAGGTCGCAGTGGTGGGTAGTATATGGGGTTTTGGTGACAAAACGGATGGCACTGTGATAGACTGCATCCAATTTGTTGAGTAGAGTGTTGGAGGCTATTTTGTAAATGACATCGCCGAAGTCGAAGATCGGTAGGATGGTCAGTTTTACGGGGGTATGTTTGGCAGCATGAGTGAAGGATGCTTTGTTACGAAATAGTAAGCCGATTCTAGATTTAATTTTGGATTGGAGATGCTTAATGTGAGTCTGGGAAGGAGAGTTTACAGTCTAACAAGACACCAGACACAGGTTATGTCGATATAGGACTTGTTTTACTGTGGATATAGATTATTTTGTACTTGTTTCCTCCAGCATCTTCACAAGGTCATTTGCTGTTGTTCTGGGATTGATTTGCACTTTTCGCACCAAAGTACATTCATCTCTATGAGACAGAATGCGACTCCTTCCTGAGCGGTATGACGGCTGCGCGGTCCCATGGTGTTTACACTTGCGTATTATTGTTTGTACAGATGAATGTGGTACCTTCAGGCATTTGGAAATTGTTCCCACGGATCAACCAGACTTGTGGAGGTCTACAATTAGTTTTCTGAGGTCTTGGCTGATTTCTTTTGATTTTCCCATGATGTCAAGCAAAGAGGCACTGAGTTTGAAGGTAGGCCTTGAAATACATCCACAGGTACACCTCCAATTGACTCAAATTATGTCAATTAGCCTATGTCATGACGTTGCCCTCTCTCTGGGTACAGAGAACACAGTTGAACCCCCTCCCTCGCACCAGGCCTTTTCTATGCACCATCCCCCGGCCTCTATACTTCTGACACTGCTGTGGTGAGAGGGGTCGTAAAATTCTGAAGGAGAATGTCCTGCCGCATGGCCCAGTTTTGAGACAGAGAGGGGTTTCATAGAGAGACAAAGGAATTCTTCCAACTCACAGAATTGGGGAACCGAACGACATTTATGTTTTGGAGAAGGTATAAAAGATCGGGGAAGAATCCAGCTACGAACTGGTCCGCTTGGTACAATTTTGTGATACTCATTAGAGACAATAGTGCCATATTACCATACTAAATGGTTGCATCTAAATGGTTGTATACAATGATTTAACCTGTTAGGGCTTGGGGGCAGTATTGACACGGCTGGATAAAAAACGTACCCGATTTAATCTGGTTACTACTCCTGCCCAGTAACTAGAATATGCATATAATTATTGGCTTTGGATAGAAAACACCCTAAAGTTTCTAAAACTGTTTGAATGGTGTCTGTGAGTATAACAGAACTCATATGGCAGGCCAAAACCTGAGAAGATTCCATGCAGGAAGTGGCCTGTCTGACAATTTCTTCCCCTTCTTGATTATCTCTATACAGAGGATCTCTGCTGTTACGTGACACTTCCTACGGCTCCCATGGGCTCTCAGAAGGCGGCAAAAAGCTGAATCGTGGCTTTGCAGGCTCTGGCTGAAAAAAAGTAGCGCGTTTGGGTAGTGGCTGGTTACAGTACTGTGAGACTCAGGCGCGTGCCCGCGTCAACCGAATGCTTTGTTTTCTTTCCTCTGTTTACCTAAACGCAGATTCCCGGTCGGAATATTATCGCTTTTTTACGAGAAAAATGGCATAAAATGGATTTTAAACAGCGGTTGACATGCTTCGAAGTACGATAATGGAATATTTAGAATTTTTTTGTCACGAATTGCGACATGCTCGTGACCCTTATTTACACTTCGGATAGTGTCTTGAACGCACGAACAAAACGCCGCTATTTGGATATAACGATGGATTATTTTGGACCAAACCAACATTTTTTATTGAAGTAGCAGTCCTGGGAGTGCATTCTGACGAAGAACATCAAAGGTAATCAAACTTTTGTAATAGTAAATCGGGCTAAACTTGGTGGGTGTCAAAACGGCTAGCCGTGATGGCTGGGCTATCTACTCAGAATATTGTAAAATGTGCTTTCACCGAAAAGCTATTTTAAAATCGGACACCTCGATTGCACAAAGGAGTTCTGTATCTATAATTCTTAAAATAATTGTTATGTTTTTTGTGAACGTTTATCGTGAGTAATTTAGTAAATTCACTGGAGGTTTGCGGGGGGGTATGCTAGTTCTGAACGTCACATGCTAATGTAAAAAGCTGTTTTTTGATATAAATATGAACTTGATTGAACAAAACATGCATGTATTGTATAACATAATGTCCTAGGTGTGTCATCTGATGAAGATCATCAAAGGTTAGTGCTGCATTTAGCTGTCTTCTGTGTTTTTGTGACATTATATGCTAGCTTGAAAAATGGGTTTCTGATTATTTCTGGCTGGGTACTCTGCTGACATAATCTAATGTTTTGCTTTCGTTGTAAAGCCTTTTTGAAATCGGACAGTGTGGTTAGATTAACGAGAGTCTTGTCTTTAAAATGGTGTAAAATAGTCATATGTTTGAGAAATTGAAGTAATAGCATTTCTAAGGTATTTGAAAATCGCGCCACGGGATTACACTGGCTGTTGCGTAGGTGGGACGATTTCGTCCCGCCTAGCCCAGAGAGGTTAATAAGATTAAAGCTATTTGGAATATGTTGAGAGGCTATGTACTGATGTTAATGTGATAGAATTGTATTTCTGTTCAAAGCTTAACTCAGTCATCGGCACGCCCCCAGGGACACAGACAGGACAAGGCGTCACGTGACAGTTTTTCTACGTTCTGTATATAAGCCCACCCAGGGTTACTTTCTATAGACCAGTTTACCTCAGAAAAGAGAGCCAAGGTTTGACCATGCATTCCTCTACTGAACTTTGACCATACCACATGGTTAAACTTTTAGACTATCAATACTGACAGAATAAGAACAAGTCTTTGATATTAATTAATAGTCTGCAGCTATAAATTTGATATCATCGAACGTGAAGACTGACGAAACATCCATTCTATAACGACATTAATGAATGTCGCTTTGAAAGATCCATTCTAACCGAGAGAGAGAGAACACGGACAAAAACTCTCCAACAGGACACAAACTCTCCAACAAGGATCCCGACGACACACTGAGCGTAAATATATATTGATTGCAATTGTTCCCGAATGAGTGAGCGTTCATGTGCAAAGGCTTAGCATATCAATTGTTAATATTTATCAACTCTGTAGGGTCTTCTCAGCTGACCCCCCTGTTGGTTTAACAAGCCGCCATGCCGGTTTAGCCCACTAGGGCACATTACTCTACCAATTCTTTGTGACGATAATTACTGTTTGTATACTTTCTGTGAATTACTTTGTTTAGTAAATAAATGATTTTAAGACAGTTGATGTATGGATGACTTAGTAAAGACTGGGTTCGTGCAGATACAACAATTTACGACGTTTGGAATGAGACGGACGCGAGGTAAAATACACCATTTAAACCATAAGATAATCGGCCTATACTATAATATAATATAATATATAATGTTATAATATAGGAAAGTTATATTAGGAAAATTATAACTTTGTAATCTGAATATTTTCCTTGGTGCCCTGATCTCCTAGTTAATTACAGTTAAACGATTAATCAGTTTAGTCGCGTAATAATAATAACAGGGAGTTATTTTGATAAACATGTCTTCAGTTTAATGGTGCCCAAAGACACGACACCTATCAGAAGCTTCTAAAGCCATGACATAGTTTTCTGGAATTTTCCAAGCTGTTTAAAGGCACAGTCAACTTAGCGCATGTAAACTTCTGACCCACTGGAATTGTGAGACAATTAATTAGTAAACAATTGTTGGAAAAATTACTTGTGTCATGCACAAAGTAGATCCTAACTGACTTGCCAAAACTATAGTTTGTTAACAAGAAATTTGTGGAGTGGTTGAAAAACAAGTTTTAATGACTCCAACCTAAGTGTATGTAAACTTCCGACTTCAACAGTACAACCGATGCCGAGTCAAGCTAGCTAAATATAGCTAGCTAGCTATAACATCGGCTAGCTAACGACGTTGGATGCGATAAAGCTAGCTAGCATAGATGTCAATCTCATCATGTTTATGCTAGATGAACAACTTACGTTAAACTAACTAATTGTAACTTCAGGAATGTGTCAATTTTGAAGGACCACAGTTTTTAAATCCTGAATTGGTGATCTTGCTAGCCAGATAGTTAGCTAGCTGATGATAAATGTTGCAAATCTATTTTTATTTTCATTCAGGAACTAGAGGACAAGTGATTCGAGGCAGGACAAATCGCTCTTTCTCAACTGGTTTGAAGGTAAGAAATTGGACCATTATCTGATAAAAAAGTAAGAAATGATGCTTGCTGTGTTTTGCTCCATCTAGGCTTATTTGCTAGCTAGTCAAGTAATTTGTTGTTCATTGTAACATTGATTAATATGTTGTTGCCTAGTCAATGACATGCATTCTGTTTCTGTCGATTTCTTCTTGTCAGTTTCCTGCTCTTTGTCTTGTGGGTTGAGGGCAATGTCACCAGTTCAATTAAAGGCTACGTTGTCACGGCTGTGATAAGGAGCACAACCAAAGCGCAGCGTTTTCGTAGTTCCACATCTTTATTTAATAGTGAAACGTGATGCAATACATAAATACTTAAACTAACCAGAAAATGTCACGGTCGTCATTGGTTAAGGAGGACCAAAACGCAGCAGGAATGTTGATGCTCATCTTGTGTATTTATTTACAAACTAAGTGAACACCAAAACAACAAAACGAACAACGAAACAGTCTTGAAAGGCTCACTCGGCAAAACAATAAACAATCTCCCACAAATACACAGACAAACATACCCAACTAATATAGGACTTCCAATCAAAGGCAACACCACACAGCTGCTTCACTTGGAAGTCCACCCCAATTAACTCAACATAGAAACAGATTACCTAGACTAAACATAGAATTACATAAACAAGGAAGAGTGCCCAAAAACCCCGGAATACATAAATCAAATCCCCTACAACAAACACACCACCCCGAACCACATAAACCAAATACCCTCTGCCACGTCCTGACCAAACTACAATGACAATTAACCCTTATACTGGCCAGGACGTGACAGAAAACAACAAACCGTGATGCAGAGAGGGAAAAAAACACACTACTCAAAATATAATCACCCACAAACAACATGCAGAAACACCCCTACTAAATATGACCTCCAATTAGAGGCAACGAGGACCACCTGCCTCCAATTGAAGGTCAACAAAATAAACCCTAACCTAGAAATAGACAAACTAAAACTACAACATAGAAAGAGAAAACATAGAACAAACACAAAAACACCCCCTGTCACGCCCTGACCACTCTACCATAGAAAATAACAACTTATATTGGTCAGGACGTGACATACGTTTTGTAATCATACTGTACAGACTTAACTTGAGCATAAAGGCACATGACATGAATCTCACTTTAATGTCATACGCCTTGTCATGGGTGTCCGTGCCTCCGTGGATTGAGCTCGGCCGTGGTCCATGTTTTTCTTGGGGAGAAAAGCAGTTACTGCCACTGTGGAACCATATGACTGTCTGGCCTTGGACATCAGTGACACCATTAAGCTGGTGTGTATTTTGATAGTGTACATTATTGTCATTCTAAGAACACAATATGTATTGAGTCAATGTGTCATTATAATAGATTTACTTTATCCAGTAGTTCTGATCCTGAGACCACATATGCGGTCTTTGTTAATTCATGGTGTCTATACTATGTGTTGGTACCAATATCATGGACTGGGTGCTGCTCTAAGGCTTCACCACATGGTTTGAGAGACTACAAATATAATGGTATTTGAGACCACGTCTCTTTCTTAATTGTCTTTCCTTGTGTCCCCGGGCGCCGAAGGCGTGGATGTCGATTAAGGCAGCCCCCAGCACCTCTCTGATTCAGAGGTATCCCCCTTTTCCCTTTCCCTTTTTCTTTGAGATTCCTCTGACATTTTTCTCAAATGTGTTTTTTGTTGTTGTCATGGATTCCAGGAGGTGAGGAAAACAGGAAATACAGTTGAGAAAGAGCCACGGTCTGGGATAAGACAATAGCCTATGTAGTCTCTCAACTCAAGAGGTCAAGATACACCACTGAGTACAGACTCTTGTTGGTTACGTTGAAGTAGAAGTGATAAAACACAAAAGTTAAAGGGCACCTTGCTTTGTACACGTGTAAGACAGATGAGTATGCCCTGCCAGTATGCAATGGATAATGTTGAAAAAAATCAGCATTTATCTGTCATTTTAAGATGGTTAGTCTCGGTCAGGTCTTGTTTTTCAACATTTAAACGTGTCTTGGTCTCGGCACACGGGGGCTGGGGTTGAAAGCTGAACAATGCGACTGGCCGCCCCAGGTACAATTGTTATTGTTTTTGTTTTGAGGAAATTAGCATATAACTGCATGAAGCCAACATTTTTATAAAACCTTTTAAAACTGTTGCACTGCTTCCTCAACACGAAAGGCTTGTGTGCATTGTAATCACGTATTTTAGGTGGTCTGACAAACAATGAGAAAGGGCCTTCAGGAGATCACCGTGTGGAACTTCCTGACACAGCGACCAGACATTGTTCCATTGGTGTTTCGGTGAGAGGCAGCCGCTGTCTTAAGCCAAGAGGTATAGTGCCCTTCATAATATTTTGACATTTTAGTACATCTATACCCTTTACCTGGCCCTGGCTGTGCATCTGGAGGCAGATCTTTGATGTTGTTGACACAATGAGTCAATAATTGGGGTGGATGTGCTTTCACTGGTTGCATCTCTCTGTCACTCACACACTCACTCAAAACACACACACACACAGCCCCTGAGCGCTGCCTCCTTGCTTTGAAAACCGTTTGTTTTCAAATTCAAACAGCAGGTCTCAACCCCCCTGGGGAAAAGAACTTGTGTGATAACCAATCAGCGCAATTGCTGGAAATCTGAGTGCACGTTCTCGCCTAACGTTCCAATGAGAAAGAGAAAAAAAGGAGCAATGGGTATTTAAGGTCATGTTATACCACATTTTTTTCTATTAAATTGTACTTGCACAAATAGTCTGGCCCCTGGACGACGACAGTGATGAGAATGTAGACGAATGCCCAACAGACGCAAAATGCCTGACAACTGGATACCTCCGTCAGTTTTTTGAAAATGGGAATCAAGTTCAATACCTATGTAGACATTCAGTTTTGCTATAATAGTAGTCTGTACTATAAAAAGGTACACACTACTAAAGTAGTGGAATGATTTTGTTCTGTTCATTATTAGCCTTAAGAGACATGCTAAAGATGCTCCTCAAATTCTGGGTTGGGTGGAAGATCCTGACTCAATCAATGAAGGTTACAGTGGTTGATGGCAGCCTTCCAAAAGCATCAACATGCTTCCAGACCTTCCGCCTACCAGGGCACCATCACCAGTACATTCTGTAAAGATTGGATTTCATCTATCAGCATAGCAGACACATGGTTCGTTTAGGAACTAAAATCTACCAAACAACCTCCTGTGTCTGCGGTGGCCCTCCTCTTCTTTCCCATATGTATTTATTGACCCACTGGTAATACTCTCAGAAAATGTTATTGACAAAAATGTTTTGTGACCAACTTTAGAAAAATGTGTACAATTGTATTTGTGGGTAAACAACCACTTTTATAGTTCATGTGACCAGATACAGTAGTTTCTCTGTTTAGAATAGGCATAAGGAGATTGTAAATTGTGTAAAAAAAAAATCCTCCTTAATTCCTCCGTCCTTCCCTCCTCAATGACCTGGAAACTGATAAGTGTTCACCATATGTGGGAGTGAGTCAAATTGTTAATAGGCGAACGGAGGACATCTAGTCTATAAGCAGTGTAATGATTTATCTCACACCTTACAGAAACAAATAGTTGGGGAGTGACTTGGGACCGGACATAAGTGTTGCTGACATCAGACCCAAAGCAGTGATCCATGAATGTCTGAAGAAAAGACTATGGGTGGAAATAGGGGTTGGAATGAAAACCAACATAATTGTATAGTTTTCAAAAATCTGTACCAGTTATAAGACACTGCATGCAAGCAGTTTGGCAAAGTCTAATGCTTTGTGCCATAGTTGTACACCCTAACCTCATATTCTGTTTATATACTTTTGTTTACTCACTGTGCATTCTCGACATACCCCATCCTAATAACGTTATACAGTGCATTCGGAAAGTATTCAGACCACTTTACTTTTTCCACAATTTGTTACACTACGTTACAGCCTTATTCTAAATAGTCTCCCCCCCCCCATCAATCTACATAATGACAAAGCAAAACACAGGTTTTTAGATTAAAAAAATTCTGATTGGGTTCAAGTCCGGGCTCTGGCTGGGCCAATCAAGGACATTCAGAGATTTGTCCCGAAGTCACTCCTGCGTTGTCTTGGCTGTGTTCTTAGGGTCATTGTCCTGTTGGAATGTGAATCTTCCCTCTGGAGCAGGTTTTCATCAAGGACCTCATTGTACTTTTTTCTGTTCATCTTTCTACTGATCCTGACTAGTCTCCCAGTCCCTGTCGCTGAAAAACATCCCCACAGCATGATGCTGCCACCATAATACTTCACCGTATGAATGGTTTCCTCCAGACGTGACGCTTGGCATTCAGGCCAAAGAGTTCAATCTTCATCAGACCAGAGACTTGTTTCTCATGGTCTGACAATCTTTAGGTGTCTTTTGGCAATCTCCAAGTGGGCTGTCATGTACCTTTTACAGAGTGGCCAGTCTTTCGTCTGGCCACTCTACCATAAATGCCTGATTGGTGGAGTGCTGCAGAGATGGTTGTCCATCTGGAAGGTTCTCCCATCTTCACAGAGGAACTCTGGAACTCTGTCAGAGTGACCATTGGGTCATCGTGACCAAGGCCCTTCTCCCCCGGTTGCTCAGTTTGGCAGGGAGGCCAGCTCTAGGAAGAGTCTTGGTGGTTCCAAACGTCTTCCATCTAAGAATGATGGAGGCCACTGTGTTCTTGGGGACCTTCAATGCTGCAGAAATGTTTTCCTACCCTTCCCCAGATCTGTGCCTCGACACAATCCTGTCTTGGAGCTCTACGGACAGTTCCTTTGATCTCGTGGCTTTGTTTTTGCTCTGACATGCACTGTCAACTGTGGGACCTTATATAGACAGGTGTGTGTGTCTTTCCAAATCATGTCCAATCAATTGAATTTACCACAGGTGGACTCCAATCAAGTTGTACTGTGATATTAGCAAACATTTCTAGAAATCTGTTTTTGCTTTGTCATTACGGGGTATTGTGTGTAGATTGATGAGGGGAAAAAAACTATTAATCAATTTAGAAAAAGGCTGTAACGTATCAATGTGGAAAAAGTTAATGGGTCTGAATACTTTCCGAAGGCACTTTATGTTGAATATAGACATGGATTGTGATAAACATATTTACAGAGTAAAGAAACAAATCTCACTCCATACTTCTTCCCCTGGAAACGTGTGCGTGCCTGCATGCATGCTTTCTTGCGGTGACTGTTTTGTGTGAGTGAGTGTGTGGTTTTAAAACAAAGGGTAGACTACTAGGCGATAGGCTGCTCTGAATCTCTGATGCTCTATTCAAAGCATTCAAGGAAGTGTATCTTTGAGAATGACCGTTAAAAATGTTTGATCCCTGGGTAAATACCATAGGGTTGCAAAATTCTGGGAACTTTAATAATACATTTCCTGGTTTTCCAGAATCCTGGATGGAGGAATCCGGATTTCCTGCTTATTCCCTCCTGATTCCTGGAACGTCCCAGAATTTTGCAACTCTAACTCTAAGTATTGAAGCTCCTCATATGAACAAAGGAAAGCGGGAGAAGAGGGAGGAGGATGGATGAGAGAGGAGGGAGGAAATGTGGGGCAGCTAAGGTGAAGGGAGGAGAAGACAGCGTGAAATGGAGTGAGACAGACAGAAGACATATGCTCTGAATGTAAATCAGCTTAGCTTAGCCGCCCAGTCCCATCAACCCCCTGGCTGCCTCCCCCTCTCCCCCAACCCCTTTCCTCCTCCAGCATCCTCAATCTCCAAAACTGGATCTCAGTAAGTCTATACACAGCTGTTCCCCTTCCACACCCCTGCGTTAGAACAATAAGCACCCCCTCCTCCTCCCCTAGTCCACTCTCCTGCTCCTTAGCTTTATCCTCTAAGGAGCTATGGCTTCAGCAGCTCCCTCCGCATTACGCCAACCAGCCGGAGGGAGGGTGGAGACAGGTTAGTTGTGAGTGAGTGTGTGTGTTTGTGTACATGCAATGTGGTCTACAGTACAATGGATGGATTTAGGTCTAGGTCAGGGCTCTCCAACCCTGTTCCTGGAGACCTACCGTCCTGTTGGTTTTCAATCCAACCCCAGTTGTAACTAACTGGTTCACCTTATCAACCAGCTAATTACTAGAATCAGGTGAACTTGATAAGGGTTGGAGAAAACCTACAGGACAGTAGCTCTCCAGGAACAGGGTTGGAGAGCCCTGGTCTAGGTCTTCCCACTGCAATGTACAGTGCATTATGTCTACAGGGCTCTCTGTATACCGCCTATGTACTATATGTTTGTGACTGTGTGGTGTGTATGTATTTTTATTTGTGTTAAATTGTTTCATTCTTGTGGTTGCAAAGATAGGTTGTCTTATGTTAGTGTTTTATAGGATTCTAGGGGTGTTCGTGAAGTGGTTGTTGAGTGAATGAATGTGACACTGTTTTAGTGAACATGTGAGTATGAGCTGGAGAGTGAGGCCTTGGTATACCCAGTCCACGTGAGCTGACCACTGTGTCTTTTTTGGGCTACGACTTTGTATGCTTAAATATAGCCCTTGAATAGAGAGGATAGAGTTGGAGAGAAAGAGAAATCAAGAGAGAGAGAGAGAGAACAAACTACTTTACTCCTATTTGATGTGTTTGGGGAGAATGCCAAACCTCTGTTGGTAAAATACTGTATGCAAATGACACTGAGTGTGAAAGGAGTTTATCAGCTAAATATTACATGAATAATTCAATACAGTTAAGATATTACATTGTCTCATATCATTTTGATGGAACTGTCTTTGACTGCTGTTAATGCACTGCTATTTCTGTATTATCTGGGTGTAACTTACGTGTCACCCTATGTTCATCCCCTAGCAGGAGCAATACCCGCTGGGGTAGACGGGAGTTCATGGCGCTAAGCACCAGTAAATACCACAGGGTAAACAACACAATAATGTGTGGCATTTCAAACCCTTAACCAATATCACAATGCAAACCTTGTTGGCCAGATACCCACACAATGTATGTATTGTCTATCTCATTATTTCTCTATAGACACACACAACTCTCTAAATGCTCCACAAACAGAAACACAGTAAGTATACAGACAGGCACACATATTTATCACGGGCCACTGCGGGCAGGGTGTGTGTGTGTGTGTGTGTACATTGGCCTTGCAGAGAGGAGATCTGCTGATGTGTGACAGGCAGTGGGCCCAGCTGATTGACAATAGACCACAGAGCATTCTGGGAAATAAGATAAGCCACAGTCCTGTCCCTGTGTGTCACTAATTTAGGGGATTGCGGACAGAGAGGGAGGAGGGGGGGAGAGAGCGAAAGACAGAGAGAGAGACAGACTGTGAGAGAGAAAGAGAGTGACAGAGAGAAGGAAAGAGATAGTGATAGAGAGGGATAGAAGAAGAGATGGAGAGGGGGAGAAAAAGTAAGAAAAAAAGAGTGACAGGGAAGTAGAAAACCACACAAACAAGGAGATATGTATCTTTTTACTCCTCTCCCCTCTTACTCTTTATCAGCCATCACTGTATCACTCTCCGTACTCTTCCATCAATCCCAGTCAGTTTCTCTTTTTATTTCTTTTCACTATCTCAATCAATCTTTTAACCCCATTCCTTTTCAGCCCCTCATTGGTCTCCTTATCCCTCTCCCTATGTGTCCAGACATACCTGGCCTTAAATGAGCCCCAGAAAGCAGACTGGTCATATGTGACACGTAGCCCACATCGTCACATTCAGCCCCAGACAGACCAGACAGGCTGGGCCGGACAGTCAGTCAGTCAGTCAGTCAGTCAGTCAGTCAGTCAGTCAGTCAGTCAGTCAGCAGCAGGGCTGCCCAAGACTACAGGCAGACAGATATCTCAGCCAGCCACACTGTCAATCACACAACCTGGAGCCAGGCAGGCACACAGGGAAAAGAACAGCAAACAGTCACCGATAATGTCCTGGAAAGGCTGATTGAATACCTGAATCGACTCTGAACATACTGTGCTCAGGGAGTCAAGACAGGTATACATGTGACTCGTTTCAGGAAACTAGGTGTATGTCGCGCGTCACTACTTCACAGGAGAGGCATTTGAACGTAAACATGTATTTTTTTTATCTAAATACATTTTTTTGGCAGAAATGCCTTCTGGAACATGTGAACTTTCATGTGTCTTAATAACAAAATTGTATTCCATCTGTAAATACAAATACAATTGTTAAATTACGAGCCTAGTTGGTTTAGCCACGGGAAAAAAGGGGAACCTTCCCGCTAGCCCCAAAAAAGACATTTTCTAGCTCTGAGTCTCTACTTTTATCCAATGTAAAAAACACAATTTCAAATGTTGCTATATACTGTAAGAATGAATCAAGTCGTTCGGTCACATATACAGTACCAGTCAAAAGTTTGGACACACCTACTCATTCCAGGGTTTTTCTTTATTTGTGCTATGTTCTACACTGTAGAATAATAGTACAGCCATCACAACTATGAAATAACACATATGGAATCATGTAGTAACCAAAAAAGTGTTAAACAAATCAAAAGATATTTCATATTTGAGATTATTCGAAGTAGTTGCCTTGATGACAGCATTACACAAAAAACTATAGTAACGCTAATGGCATACGGCCACTATCTATGTATTTGGCTACTGTATGGTACATGTAGATCAGGCTTTTCTTATTTGGATACTGTGATTACTTGAGTACAAGCAGGTCAAGCCATTGATAAAGAAATACAGGATTCTAATTCTATTTCTATATCTACTGTATTTGACAATTATGAACTCCAGTACTATCCTATCGAGACACACCCCTAGACAGACAGACAGACTAAGTAGTGCTATGGAGAGAATCAATGGAGGGAATAACACACCACCGTGACCCCAGCTCTGGTACTAGAGAGACGGGCCATATAGAGTTCACAGCTACATTCCTACAGTCACAGCCAGCATCATTTGAGTAAGAGGGGGAGAAGAGGCTACATGAACCAGAGAGAGATAGAGGGATGAAGAGATGGCAAGAATTTGAAGTAGGAAAAGAGAGAGATGGGGAAGAGGAGAAGGTTTCAGAGATTCACATAGAGGAAAAGTGGCAGACGTGAGGGGAAGGAAGCAGAGATGAGGAGGGAGGAGGCCATATTGTATGAGGAAGGGTGTCTCACCGTTGTAGGACAGGCGGGGCTTGCTTAGACACATGATGAAGTGCACCTCCATCTCATTAGACGCCACAGACTTGGAGCAGACAGGACACTTGAACCCTGTGGAGAAAGAGAGGGAGGATTGGTTAGACTTTAGTGTATGCATGTTACACTGGCTCTCTGGCTCTCACAGCCACCATCCAACTCACAACAGTGAATAAGTGAACCAAATGATCCTAGATTTTTACAAACCAGTGTTCCCAACTAGAATGGGGCACCACAAACAGTGGCATCAACCATGTAGACTCACATTGAATCACTCTGTCTGTCTGTGTCTCTCTGTCTTTCTGTGTGTGTTGATATTTTCAAGTCAGTCCCCTTTACATGTAATAGAGACCTGTCTCTTACTCACTATGTAATAAACATGTAGTAATCTGTAAAAATGATGAATGTTAACCTGCATATGAAAAGACATTGCCGATGAAAATGAGCTATGTTGCTAAATCTGGTAAGATATTTGTTGTGCATGGTCCCTGAATATTAAAAATCGAAATGTTGATACAAATGAAAGACAGTCAATGTGTATATCCCATTCCAAATAGCAGACAGAAATTACTGCAAAGCTCTATCTTAGCTATCTCTCTTACGATGTTTGTTTTCAGCTTTGTGCATATTACAGTATTAGCAAAGCACATAAAAGGAGATTACATAAATTCCTGGCGTGGCTCTCCCTCCAACCACATGAGTTGAGTTTTGCATCATGAGTCCTCAATACTGTTTTAACACAGACACCAGTAGTGTTCAGATGGCTGCACCCAACACTTCACATGTACACAACTACCATAAGCACAGACACCAGGGCTCTGTCCAAACGGCACCCTATCCCCGACCCTGGTCAAAAAAAAGCTCAGCTGTGCCAAAATCAGCTTGTTTTTGGTCCAATGACAACTATGCAGTCATAAAGGTTGTTGCTATTCATTCCTCGTTACGTATTTTCTCTTTATTCAGACAATATTGAAAGTCCATGTTGGGATACAGGTAGAGGAGAGACCGCATGAATGTGCCAGGGGTGGTTTCTACCCATATCATTCATGTATACTTGGAAGACTGCAGCACTATCGCTGCTCCACACTCCCGCACCAGAATGTGTGTTTTAATCTTAATGTTAACTCAATATTTATTCATTCCTTCGGTGGGATCAGAGTCTAAACTCTTACTTTGAGACTTGTCTGGTTGGTCTGAGTCTGTCTGGGGTTCACCTAGAAAGCATAAAGCAATAACCAGACAGACCAGCACAGTCAGGAGAAGAGATGGAGAGATGAAAACACCCTGCAAAGGCCTAGAGCTGAAGTGAATGAGACAGCTTTATAAATGAGAGAGCTTGAACGAAACAGCAAGTATGACAAAGGGATGAGGGTGGGATGGATAGATAGAGGGAGGAACTAAGAAAGATAAAAGTAAACCTAGTCAGTCAGTAAACCGAAGCCCCGCCCCCCATGACAGCTGACCCACATTTCCCCTGGCTGCTATTTCCAGCCCTTACTTAGGGACAGACAGAGAGAGGAATGGAAGAATTTTAGAAAAAATAGAGGTGCAGAAGAAAAGTAGAGTGAGGACTTTCTATGAGAGATGATTGGATGTGATGGATAGAGACAGCCCATGGATCACCTCCCAGAAGGCAAGAGGCCAAAGAGGCCCTAGCTGTAAATGGCAATGCAGACAGTATATGGCAACAGCTCTATGACCATTTCAATGATCAAAGAAATGTTCAGAGTTCACATGGCGATACTGTGGACCTCTTTGTGTGTGTGTGCTCATCCATCCACTGACAGCACTGAAAAGAAATCAGTCTCTGAGAACATACTGTAACTGAGAAATACCACTCGTTGCTTGGAATAACTTAGTACGACTTCTAGGGTGGTGCTGGGAACTAAAGTTTACAGTAAGTCATGGGGGATTGATTGTATTCTTGGAAACTGTGAGGTCAAATAGGGACCATTAAAGTAAATCACAAGACTGCATGAAAACATAAGCAAACAAAGATATTCCCTACAGTGAACACAGTGTGTTTCATGAACACAGAGCTGGCCCTTTATCAAACCACTAACAAGACATACTTCATACTGGCAGAGAGAGCACAAATATCAACACAAAGAATGTCCCAACCTGAAACTAACCATCACAGCAGATTCATCATACCTTACAAAGTAATAGTACAGCCAATGTTTACTTACCCTGGACAATGTACAGTATAGTTGTCACACTGTATAGATATCAAGCCATTGGTATAGGCCTAGTAACTATGGAGTGGGCATGCTCTGTTTCTACAGAAGTGAAATAGAGCTGTCACACTGCGCTTCTGTTAAAGTGTCCCATGGCATCTCTCCACAAAGCCGACACATTTCTCAACCCAAGCCGACAGACTCAATCTTTACTCCATGCATTTTTTATGATACCTCTGTAGTCCTGCCCCATTCCCCATTGTCAATGATAAAGAATTAAAAACCTTACAAAAATACTTGTGTCTCGGAAGCTCATAAAATGTCCATGACTGGCCACCAGCACTACGATAGCTTCCTTCCTTAGGATCATTACCCTCTCAATATATTCCCACTCCTCTCCATGTGTTAGACAGAGTAGAGAGGGAAAGCCATATCCTCTTTTAGGCGATGTTAAACAGCATTTACCCTTCTTCAGAAGCGCTTAAAATGTGAATATCTGTGATTTCAGGGTAAATTGTAAACATTACCCTCCCCCTACCCACCAATGTTGTCTACACTCAGATTGAGTCAATACAACAAGTTATCACAGTCTCACTGCAGTATTAGACATTTATTCACTTTTCTCCAAATGTGAACCGATTCAGGAAACTACGCGTATGTCGCAAGTCACGACTTCACAGGAGAGCTGTTTGAATGTAAAAAATATATATTTTTTTAACAAAATTCGTTTTTGGGCAGAAATGCCTTCTTGAACATGTGAACTTTCATGTGCCTTAATATAAAACTTGTATGCCATCTGTAAATACGAATAAAATTGTTAAATTACGAGCCTAGTTGGTTTAGCCACAGAAAAAGAGAGCTATCTTCCCGCTAGCCATGATTGGCTGAGATAATGAGTGGGCCGGACATGCCGAGAGATTAGTTTGGATTGGTCTGCCATATAACATGTGTCTGTCTATTGGAGCTGGTCAGTATGTTTAGGTAATCATGTCGAACACAGCTTTTTTTTTAACCTCTTACATCTAGACGTTCCGCTAGCGGAACACCTGCTCCAATATCCAATGATAGGCGTGGCGCGAATTACAAATTCCTCAAAAATACAAAAACTTCAATTTTTCAAACATATGACTATTTTACAGCATTTTAAAGACAAGACTCTCCTTTATCTAACCACACTGTCCGATTTCAAAAAGGCTTTACAGCGAAAGCAAAACATTAGATTATGTCAGCAGAGTACCCAGCCAGAAATAATCAGACACACATTTTTCAAGCTAGCATATAATGTCACAAAAAACAAAACCACAGCTAAATGCAGCACTAACCTTTGATGATCTTCATCAGATGACAACCCTAGGACATTATGTTATACAATACATGCATGTTTTGTTCAATCAAGTTCATATTTATATCAAAAACCAGCTTTTCACATTAGCATGTGACGTTCAGAACTAGCATTCCCACCGAACACTTCCGGTGAATTTACTAAATTACTCACGATAAACGTTCACAAAAAACATAACAATTATTTTAAGAATTATAGATACAGAACTCCTTTGTGCAATCGAGGTGTCCGATTTTAAAATAGCTTTTCGGTGAAAGCACATTTTGCAATATTCTGAGTACATAGCCCGGCATCAAAGGGCTAGCTATTTAGACACCCAGCAAGTTTAGCCTTCACCAAACTCCGATTTACTATTAGAAAAGTTTGATTACCTTTGGTGTTCTTCGTCAGAATGCACTCCCAGGACTGCTACTTCAATAACAAATGTTGGTTTGGTTCAAAATAATCCATAGTTATATCCAAATAGCGGCGTTTTGTTCGTGCGTTCAAGACACTATCCGAAGTGTAAATAAGGGTCACACGCATGACGCATTTGGAGACAAAAAAATTCTAAACATTCCATTACCGTACTTCGAAGCATGTCAACCGCTGTTTAAAATCAATTTTTATGCCATTTTTCTCGTAAAAAAAGCGATAATATTCCGACCGGGAGTGGTGGTTTTCGTTCAAAGATAAAACATGGAGTCCACTCGTGCACGAGCCTGAGTCTCACAGTACTGTGACCAGCCACTATCCAAACGCGCTAATGTTTTTCAGCCAGAGCCTGCAAAGCCACGATTCAGCTTTTTGCCGCCTTCTGAGAGCCCATGGGAGCCGTAGGAAGTGTCACGTAACAGCAGAGATCCCCTGTAATGGATAGAGATAATCAAGAAGGCCAAGAAATTGTCAGACAGGGCACTTCCTGCATGGAATCTTCTCAGGTTTTGGCCTGCCAAATGAGTTATGTTATACTCACAGACACCATTCAAACAGTTTTAGAAACTTTGGAGTGTTTTCCATCCAAAGCTAATAATTATATGCATATTCTAGTTTCTGGGCAGGAGTAATAATCAGATTAAATCAGGTACGTTTTTTATCCGGCCGTGAAAATACTGCCCCCTATCCATAACAGGCTAAATGTATCGTGTAGTAAAACTGCATAAACCTAATGTCAAGTTAAAGAGTACTGTTAGCTAGCTAATGTTAGCTGGCTTTGCTAACGTTATGTGTATGCTCTCCACTTTCTGGAGGACTGAGTTTTGAAATCAGTGGAATTCAAGTATGATAACTAATGAGATGGAGAAATCACCAGTCTGGATTACATCGTCAAACTAAGGGCAACGATGCGTCCAACCATGATGTATACTGGTATGATTTTCAGATATTACACGTTTCTAATTTTGACAGAAAGTGATTTTATTTCAAGTGTACTGTTAGCTAGCTAACGTTAGCTGGCTGTGTTGCTAGCTAACATTATGTGTATGATCTTATTCTTCGTATCTCAGACACATTTGTTTGACTAGTTATAGCCATAGAACCTGGTTGGTTAGCTACCTGCAGATTCATGCAGCGTAGTAACATCATGAGTTGTGATTATGGTCCATTGTTTAGCTAGCTAGCTACATGTCTTAACAAAAGACTCCACTCTAATTTTGACAAAGTATTTTCATTTCAAGTTAAAGTGTATTGTTAGCTAGCTAATGTTAGCTGGCTGGTTCGCTAACTAACGTTCCGTCATGCGTTGGGATTCATTGTTTACCTAGCTAGCTATCTAGCTACATTTCTTAACAATAGACTCTCGTCTTAGTGTGCCAGAGCGCAGAATAGCTGATGCATTTTTGAATGCTCAAAACCCGTTGAATATGTACGGTGTCAGTAAACGTCGGCAACAAAGCGTCATACAATTGTTGCCAGCAGCACAGTTACAGTCACCAACACTCTGGATAACATGAAAAAAGCCTAACCAGCTCTGCTAGGGCAAGTAAAATGGTCAGAGTGATTTGTTCTCTCATTATGTGTCTGGAAGTAGCTAGCCAATGTTAGCCAGTTAGCTTGGGTGCTTGACTGTAGTTGTGAGGTCAGAGTTTTCGGAACAACCCTACATATTGGTCAGAGCGTCCAGTGTGCGCACTGATTGCGAAACCACAGACAGAGCGATAGGGTGAGTAATGTTGAGCTGTTCTCTCTCTCTCTTAGATGTCTGGAAGTGGCTGGCAAGTTAGAACAGAACGGTTGGAGACGAGTGGGGCTAAGGCTTAAGAGGGTGTGAACAATGCTGAATGGGTGTAGACAAAGAAGGGCTCTCCAATAGTACTATCAAAACATTGAAAGACGGTTTTCTCAAAGGTGTGTTTACAAGTTGATCAACTTTCAAAGCACAATTACTTTCCCATTTTTTCCTCAAATGCAGTGTATGATGTACCATTTTGTAGCTCTGAGTCTCTACTTTTATCCAATGTAAAAAACAGAAATTCAAATGTTACTACATAAGACCGAATCCAGGTGGTAAGTCAATTGATAGTAAAGCAATGGATAGTAAGGCAAGGTCATGCATCTGATATAATCTTTCACTCATGTGGCACAAACACCACTGCGTAATTACAATTAAATCAACTAATTTACTCCATAGGCCTAAACTGTGAATCTCACTTCTCATTCAATGAAAAATGTTAGCCAGATGAACCTGGGAATGAAACTTCAACTGGAAAACAAGGAAGGAAATGCAATGATATAGTTTTCTAGTTTCGAATGAATGAAGTACTAACTTTTAGACCTTAGTTTCCAGATGTTCCCAAAGACCTTCATCATGACTCATCCTCAGCTTCCAAGCCAACATACTATTTTAAATTCATTGTAGCAATTCATTTAGACAAATGTTCTGCTTCTATCTTGAGCTTGAATTGACTTTATAGCAATCATGAATCTGTATGCTTCACGAACCATGCATCTCTAGTTTAATGAAATTCCGTGTTATATCCTCAAGCATTCTGCATAAATGATATATAATATTTGATGGTTGATATAGATTAGAATATAAAAAAATAGCATGTATTAGATCAAAGGAGTCGGTTTCAGTGGGTTTAAAATCCATGGATGCCTACCCACATGTTCTCTTAAGACTTCCATAAACATAAACATCTATAGGGAGTCTTCACATTAAGAAGATGCCCTGAGGGGCAGATCATTGGATTTCAAAGTCCCAATATCAATATTCAGATACATATTTTAATATCCCTCACTTAGCTCATTGGTATCAATTTGTGACAAACCAGCTCGATTCGGTCCTATGTAGCAACCTTTGAAATTGCGTTTTCTACATTGGATAAAAGTAGAGACTCAGAGCTAGAAAGTGGTACATCACACACTGCAGTTGAGTAACAATGGGAAAGTAATTCTGCTTTGAAAGTTGATAAACTTGCAACCCCACTTTTGAAAAAATGGCCCTTGAATGTTTTGGTACAGGTAGTGGAACTCTTTGTCTACACCCATTCAGCATCGTTCACACCCTCTTAAGCCTTAGCCCCAACCATCTCTTTAAGGATTCACATGTGAAACCATGTGCTGAACAGTGTAAGTAAGGTAGTGTAGAAAACAACCAAACAACCAAAGATTTCAAGACTAAAAGTGGTGTAAGTGGTAGCAAAAACACACTTTATCTTGTCCTTGACCTACAGTATATCCTAATCTGATTTTGGTGCAGGTCATGTTGTTCTTCACATTACCGCCTCTGGTAAACACACACTATATCAAATAAAAATCAAAGTTTGTCACATGCACAGGACACAATGTGTAAACAGTACAGTGAAATGGTTACTTGCATATTTGCCTACTAGCATCATCAAAAATAGAAAGTGTCCAGATAAATATTGTATAAATATTAGATAATTATTAGGTGATTTTTAACCAGAAAAAATGGCCCTTGAATGTTTTGGTACACGTAGTGGAACTCTGTGTCTACACCCATTCAGCATCGTTCACACCCTCTTAAACTTTGCTAATATTAACCACATTGCTTCTCTTTACAACAGGAGCGGGTCATGTGAAATAAATGCTATAACCACCCCCCCCCCCCCCCCCCAGCCACATCTAGCTGAGTGGATGGGTCACTATTGTCTAGACATGTACACATGACCTAGTCGGAGCTCGTTTTTTCCGAGTTCCCAGTTGTCTTGAACGCACTGAAGTCAGAAGTCGGAGATTTCTAAATTCAGAGATCCCAGTTGTTTTGGACACGGCAATAATCCCAACTAGAGCTGTTATGGTGACCGTATTACCGCCACACCGGCGGTCATGAGTCATGATGGCAGTCAAATTCCACGTGACCGTTTAGACACGTAATTAGGCTTCTCCAAGCTCTGATGCTGCTGCTGATGGTCATTAGTAGCCTACCAAACGTGCTAACTGCCTGTTACTCAGCACTCTATTGTCCCTTTAATCACTATGACATCAATGACAATGTAATCAAATATCTATAGGCTATGCAATTGCATGAGAAAACAGAGTGATGGCCTCGATTAAAAAGAGGAGGATCCCATCATCTTTCTATAGGCTAGGCCTACTATATTTATTTATCAACTTTGCTAATATTAACCATATTGCTTCTCTTTACAACAGGAGTATAGCCTACCTGGCTGGCATGCAAATAAACCACGGGAAAAGCGTCCTCCATTCGCTATTTAAGTGCACAGATTACATTAAAAAAATTCCGCTGTCCGTTTTTGAGACAGGTGCATGATAATGGACCATTCTAAATCAAAACTAATTTCACACATATATTATTTAGTATATGGAAAAGTGTGATGGGTGAGTAGTGTGATGGGTGAAAATATTAGCCTATCACTTGTGAATGATATATTATCAGTTTAAGGTAAGAAACGGCGCATGCTTTTTTTCTTGACTTCAAATCATAGCCGCACACCTCATGTAGCCTAGCCCATAGGCCTATATGTTTTGATAAGGTTTGTATCACAACTAAAGTGGACAAATAACTTCTTAAAATTAAGCTTAATAATCTGCTTTACAACAGGTATAGAGCCCAACTGGCATACATAAGCAGCATGTGAGTTTCAAATTTGGGGAAGATAATTTTCACCATAAAAATGCACCTTTATTATAAAAGCATTACATGCATAATTGTATTTGTGGTCACTTTTGAGAATGGCGTTAACGCTTATAGCCTACTACTGTGTGCGCTTTGCTGCACTTATAATATGAAGAAATAGCCAAATAGTTTATCACATTTTAAGCTAAACATTCTCATCTGTTGCATCAGGCTCATTGCTTAAAACCATGTTTTTTGATGCTAGTGGTTTTATTAATTTGGGATCTATCGCATCCCACAACTGTCCCAGACTATGTTTGGAATATTTATTTCTCACACAGAATAGAATAGGTCAACTTTTGTGCTATGGGGGATAGTAGATTGACATAGGCTAGCACTTTTGCAGTTCTTTAGGCCTACTTGTCACGTCCTGACCATAGTAAGTTGTTATTTTCTATGGAAGAATAGGTCAGGGCGTGACAGGGGGGTTTTCTAGGTTCGTTTTTCTATGTTGTTATGTTCTACTTTTGTATTTCTATGCTTTGTTTGAGATGATCTCCAATTAGAGGCAGCTGGTCATCGTTGTCTCTAATTGGAGGTCATATTTAAGTTGGTGTTTGTCCCACCTGGGTTTGTGGGAGATTCATTTTGAGTAGTGTATGTTTCACCTCTGCATCACGGTTTGTTGTTTTGTCATTCAGTTTATTTATGTATTGCATAGTTTCACAGTTTAAATAAAATGTGGAACGACACACACCCTGCACTTTGGTCCGCTCATTCCTACGACAGCCGTGACACTACTCATCTTGTTCGCTGACGAAAAGTAAATGTGGACAGTTCTTCCAATATCTTCAATATGCGCCTCGGAATTGGATAAGGACGTGTGCAGTTGCGTCCCTGATGTATTCGTCTTCACTTGTAGCCATGTGAGTGAGAGGTGCTTCGGCATGCAGCCGGGAGAAGGGAATTATAATTATTATATTCAGCCCAAGGGCACAACGGCCACTGGCCGCAAAAGGCATGGATTCTTTTAGGGGGCATTACGGCCACACAAAGGGGATGCAGCCGGGAAATTTGAGGCATTATCTAGTCTTTGTCAAATTGTGAATGAGAGACTGATGAACTGTGTACAGCTAGCGCAAAAAAACTAAGCAGAGCTCATGCCTTTCATGTCATCATTAGAGCTGTACCATGCAGCCTTAGAATGTATGAAAAATCAAAACATATAGCCCAACATTTTTATCACAACTAAAGTTAGATAAATAACTCTAATTTAAGCATACACTGTAGGAGTACCTGTTTCTTTGTTAACTGCTCAAAACATAGACTAGCCACATGTGCGAACTCCCTCAAATCGTTTGTAGAAAATATCATTTTTATTTTATTCAGTTATATTCAACTGTATTCTTCATACTATAAAATAATATACAAATAATGCCACGGAATTCTAAGCAAAGCTTGTCCCCTAAATGAACTAGCGTAGCCCACAGCCATATGGCATAGCCAGATCAGGACCTAACATAAGGACAACTCAGAGTATGCTATACTGTTCTTCTGAAATAGACTACATTTTCTTCATATCGTGTTTCTTTAGACCTGTCTAAAATAAATAATGGATTTATTGTGATGGTGTAGGCTATATTACATGGATTTATTAGACTTTTTAAAATGTAGATGTTCCAAAGATCTGCATCATTGGCTTGTAGGCTATGCGTAGAAACCAGGAGATGCAAAATGTGTTTATGTTAAATAACAGTCAGTTAACATGATACCGGCAGTTATTTGCTTGACAATCACCAGTTTACAAAATGTCATGACCGCCACAGCCCTAATCCCAACCCGATTATCAGAGCTAGCCACCACGCATGAATCTGCAGGTAGCTAAGGCTAACCAACTAGGTTCAATTTTAGCTAGCTAGCCAACATTAGGCTATAACTAGCAATGCAAATGGATTTCTGAGATGCAAATAATATTACTAAAGAGGTCATACACGTAATGTTAGCTAGCGAGCCAGCCAGCTAACGTTAGCTAGCTAGCTAACAGTACGCTTTAACTTGCAATGAAAATGACTATCTGACAAAATTAGAAATGTATAATATATCTGAAAATGTAGCTAGCTAGACTTTTACCCGTATACATGGATGCTTCTCCCTCTCTGTTACAGATGCCATGGTTGGCCTTAGTTTGGAGATGTAATCCGGAGATTTTCGACTCCCTCCGTATACTTGCAATCAAACGCTATAATTTTCTCCATCTCCTTTGCTATCATATTCTGCTTACACCGGGCATTCCACTGATTTCAAGTTCTTCCATGACAACAACAAAAATTCAGGGCAGCAATATTGAGAGCACTGTAGCAACACTTTTGCAGTTTTTCTTGATATCTTTCAAAAAAGGTGCAGGAGAAAGTATTATCTACACATACTGAGCAGCTCATGTTATAGACTGAAGCATGCTACATGGCAGACCAATCCGAACTCATCTCTCGGCATGTCCAACCCATCCATTATCTCAGCCAATCATGGCTAGCGGGAAGGTTCCTGCCTTTTTCTGTGGCTAAACCAACTAGGCTTGTAAATTAACCCTTTTAGTCGTATATTTACAGATGGCATACATGTTTGTTATTAAGGCACATGAAAGTTCATATGTCCCAGAAAGCATTTCTGCCCCAAAAAATGCATTTTGATAACAAATTAATGTTTACGTTCAAATGCCTCTCCTGTGAAGTAGTGACATGCGACATACGCCTAGCTTCCTGTAACAAGTCACATTTATAAACACATTATAGTACACAAAACACAAATCTCATCAGCTAGTCCTGACTGAATCTTCCTCTGCATTCTAAATGACATTACACCGGATCAGTCCTCCCTCAGAGAATCATGTAGGGGAGTAATGGAGAAGGGAAGAGAGGAGAGGTGGAATGGTGGTAGAAGGCCAGACATAAACTCAGTGACACAACACTGAGAGGTTCAGGAGTAGCGTTATGAACAGAGAAGAGAGGCAGGCAGACAGACAGAACGTTCATCCCAAATGGCACTGTATTCCTTATATAGTGCACTACTTTAACCAGAGCCCTATTGGCCCCGGTCAAAAGTAGTGCACTATATGGGGAATAGGGTGCCATTTGGGATGCACCCAGAGGAGAGAAGTCATCATTAAAGGTACAGATGGGAAGTCTGTGGCTGCCTCTAGCTCCTGCTCCAATCAAACGGCAGGCAAGCAGTGTGACAGCTAGCTCCCTGTAATACCCTGCTGTCTAGAAAGCCTCTGTCTCTCAGAAGAATAAACACCTTGCTGTTTCATGCCCTCTTTCTGTCATGTCAAGGACATCACTTGTTTACTGTCTATCACAGGTCATTAGGCTAGACAACATGGATAAGCTTATTAAATGAGTGACCTTGTTTGTTTGTGTATGCCTGTGTGCATCTTCTTTCCACATGTCTGGGCTGGTTGTCCCTCTAATGATGATACTAAATGCTGGAGTGTGTCAGCATGTCTAGAGACCTGTTTAGTCCAGAGTACAGGACATTATGCCCATACATGGAGAGTAGCCATTTGATTACATCACATCCAACTCAATCGCAACTCAGACAACTCTTTACCTTACCGGAAAGAACAGCAGTTTCCATGGAAACAGCTGAATGAGAGAGGTAAAGACGGAGAGAGAAATGGGGAGGAGGGAGCCGTGAGAGAGACATACTGACCTATTGTTGTGTTCCTCACTAAACTGGTTGATTGCAGGAGGTAATGTGGCCTTAGATACAGGTGAAATGGGGGGTAGAGTGTGGATAGGAGGGAGGTGTGTAATGGCATTGGGGTGTATTGTGTGGGAGAGACTAGGGTATCATTACACAGTGAATGAGACTGCTTTGCTGTGATGGGAAGCACTGGGAAACTATGTGATTTAGGTTTGTGATGCTTAATGACATAGAAAGCATCCTGTGATCAGTGTGATGCTTGCTATACAGTGGCATCATCTGCTTTTTTGATTAACAGAGGCTTATGCCCCCTGCTACTGAAGTCAAAGGTTTATCTTTAGAAAGTCTCTGCTGTATAATGACAGGATTTAGTCCCTGCACCATGGCAACGGTTGTCACTGCCTTTGCCCTGGCCCCCTGTCCTTTTAATTGGCCAGTTGTTTGCACTTGTGGCGTCCTTTTATTAGAAAGGTCTGTCGGCTGTCACTCAACAACAGACTGGCTGTGAAACACTGGTGACAGGAAGTCTGTCAGAGGAACATGTCAAGCCTCTCTCTCCCTCTCTCTATCTCTTCCCTCTCTCCCTCCTTTCCTCCATCTCTCCCTATCCCCCTTCTTCCCTCTCTCCCTCCCTCGTCCTCTGCGTCTTGATGAAACAAGTGTGTGAGGATATTGTGAGGGTGGTAAGGAGAAAGCAAGTGTTCGTCTTGAAAATAGCAGTGACAAGAAACGTGGTTGTCACAGACGCAGCAACAGAAACTCCTCACTTAGCCATCCAGTGTAGAGTGTGTGTGTGTGTATGTTTGTGTGTGTGTGTGTGTGTGTGTGTGTGTGTGTGTGTGTGTGTGTGTGTGTGTGTGTGTGTGTGTGTGTGTGTGTGTGTGTGTGTGTGTGTGTGTGTGTGTGTGTGTGTGGGGCTCGGAGTCTGTGTACACTGTGCTGAGACATTAGGAGAAGAGAAAGAGACAGAGATAGAGAAAGAGTGTGTGAGGGGAAGGGAAAACATAAATAAATTGAGAATGACCTATATTGTTGAATTCCGCTGCCAGACAGTTCAGCACAGATCTTCAGATGTTCAGTTCAGCACATCCCATCATTCCTAAAAGACTTGCCACTAAAACTCAGCCACAACACTGTGTGTCTACAGTAGTATGTGTGTGTGTTCATGTGTGTTATTATCATTACTTACATTTCAATTAAAATGGTGGTGTACACAAGTGAATGATTGCTTATGGCTTTAATTTTAGAACAATTACATTGGCTTCTGCTCAAAGAGAGTTCAGTCAGTGCCTCTGCTCTGCTCAAATCGGTGAGTGATTACTTAGCTCTGTGATGGGTGAGTGAGCACCATGGGTCTATCACAGGAGGAGAGATTACACAGACCATTGCTAAGGGGTCTCTAATCTGAGAGTGCATAACAACAACAGTAGGTGAGCAATTTACTAAGTGACAATGTAGACGGGACTCTGTTCAGGAACTGCATCAGTGAAACTGTTTGCTGCTGGATCAAACAAGTTGGCTATCAGAATGAGGTTTCCTGCCAGGATCAGACTAATCAGCAGTCATACAATATTAATAAGAGTATTAATGGAGTATCAATGAGGCTGCATGGAAAAGGGCAGGCCAAAACAGTCCAGTTGGTAAATATCAGAAGGCCCTGTAATATTTCTAATGCTTTAAGCCTAAGAAATGTGTGTGTGTGTGTGTGTGTGTGTGTGTGTGTGTGTGTGTGTGTGTGTGTGTGTGTGTGTGTGTGTGTGTGTGTGGGTGTGTGTGTGTGTGTGTGTGTGTGTGTGTGTGTGTGTGTGTGTGTGTGTGTGTCTCGGCATGTATACCATTGTCATAGGGGATTTCAGATGTGACCTTGTGTCAGACTTTGGGTTTTAAAGTATGAATTACATTGTTTATTATGCTGCAGAACTGTCTACTGTCTACCTGCCATGGTGGCACCTCACCAGAGTTTTTCATGCTTTGCAGACCGTGAGTACTGTTTCTAGTTTGACTAATCAATTGAAGGCAACAAGATGTCTGACCAATGTTCCACTGAGATAAGAGAAAGGCTCCAAAAAATATCCTGAAAATATATATTTTTAATGGTTCTTTCAATCAATTCTGCAATTCAGTCAAATCCATACTATGATAGGAGTGTGACCACACCAGACTGGAGAGTTTGAAATTGGTAGAATTTAAGATCTGGTGTCTCTGTCTTCCTTCTATCCCCCCACTCCCTCACCACTTCCCAAGGGCACTTGACGGAGGCACCTGTGATCAGCCTTATTAATAGCCATTTTACAGAGAGGACAGAGAGAGACTCCATGTCTTGAAAACAGGGCTGAATTATGTACCTGAAGCAGGACCATAGCCTTATCCTTTATGGGAGCGTCTCAGTCATCAAAAGGAACAGCAGGGTCACCTAGCGATAAAAGGCAAACAGTCTGGATGTTGATGCCTGACATTCCCTCCTGTGGGTTGCTGGTTTGGGCTTTGGTAATGAGTGCCTGGGGACCTGAGCCAGTGTCGTCAGTATTCTGCAGCTCAGGCCCTGAAAAGCCCAGTCAGTGAGACATATTGTGGTCTGAGGTAAACAGATGATAGCTGTGCCCCCCCCCCCCCAATAAGGTACATAAGGTCAGACACTCAATGAACCCCTGATTAACTGCCCTGATGCACACACACACACACACACACACACACACACACACACACACACACACACACACACACACACACACACACACACACACACACACACACACACACACACACACACACCTAATTCATTAATGAAGTTCCATGGATGGCAGGGAAGTTTGCTGATGACATAGAGGCCTAATGATAACTGTGATGTGTGCAGCCAGCCATGGGTGGCTGTGTTGATACTTACCACTGTGGGCGCTAAACCACCGGGGTGCAATGTGCAGGGGCAAGGTGTCTGCCAACGACCCTCGGGAGCCCAGATAGAGCATACCATCCGTGTGATGCCCGCTGCCCGTTTCCTGGTAGCCGTTACCATGGGCGGCGTTAGTGCCAGACCCCCCTCCGGCCCTGTCCGAGTCTGTTCCTCTGGGGGTATAAAACCCAAAGGGCACCGTAGGACTATGTTCTATGCCCATCCCAGCCACAGAACTCACTGAGCGGCTGCGTAACCCCATAGTGCCACTTGGTCGGTAGTGCCCAAAGTGGGCCGAGGGTGGCACTGCGCTGTCATCCGCCGAGACACCGTGAAAAGCACCCCGGGGCCGCCCTGCCGTACTCTGCTTGCCCCCCATCCAAATCGCCCGATAAAATTGGGTGGGGGCTGTTGAAACGGGGCTCCGCAGAGAGTCGAGAGCCGTCACTGGAATCGCCCCCGACACGCCTGTCTGCAGTGCACTTGATCGCCCCTTGCCAGGGACAAAACGGCAGCTTCAAAAAATCCCGGTTGTCAAGTCTGACTAAAGCAGCTGTGTATAACAGACGCAACAGCCCATTTCCCTGACAGGAACATGAGCGACTCGAATGTTTTGATTCAGCTCAACAGAGAAAAACGATCATTTATAAGAGGATGATGTCAAATTAATGATAGAAAAACAACTCCCCTTGATAAAGATAAGCAAAACGCAAAACGTTTTCCCCTCACAACGAATGACAGGACAGCCTGCTCCAAATCACAACAGAGATGATGACAAGCACAAAGCGCAACAACGGTTCCGACAGTCGCGCTTCTCTGCAGTAGGCTAGGCTACCCCCCTTTAATGTTATTATTTTTGTCTTGAAGACTGGTTCAGCTGATCATAACCATAGCCATGACAACTGTTGCTGTCTGTCTGCCAGTCTGTCTTTCCAACGACGTACGTGTGTCCGGGTCCGCTTGTTCTCCGGTTCCCGGAGATTTGGGTCAATGTATGCCGCTCCCCTGCATTCTCATATCCGCGCGCTCGCTCTCACTCCTTGCTGCTGGTAGACAATGGAGGCGTTCAGTGCGCATACTCGGGTTAACAATGTAACGCGTGTGAATAGGGAATATACAGTAGTCTATATATATTCTTAATCACGAGGAATTGATTAAAAATATTGTCCCAATTGTCTGTCTATCTTTTAGAAATCCATTGAAGGTGCTTGTCTGGCTCACCCCAGGCTACCATGTCAGACGAACGCAGTGTGAGCAGAGGACAGAGATTGATAAGAGCTAGTAACGCTGTCATAACCAAGTTAACATGCAGATGGCACAGCATTCACGTTTTTACCATATGATGAATTATTGAGATTGTTGACAAATGACAATTAGCAGTCTAAAGGTATTTCCCCCAAATAGGCCTAGTTGTTATTGGCATGAATTTATCACGCAATTATCATACAACTGTTTATTACTGGTTCTTAAACTATAAATAAAAAAACAATAAACACTATTAACCATTAACAAACCCTTTATAAGCGGTACGTAAATTATTACTGCCGCTGTTTGCTATTTATTAATGAGAAAACTATTAATCATGCATAAATCAAAGCTGAAAGACAAATGATATGCCATGAACACATCGTCTGTGGATTCAGGCTAATGATCTCTTGGATTCAGGATAATGAGCAGGTTTGAGTGACAGCACAGTCAGGAGTGACAGACACCTGTCACTCCCATTCACTCCTGCAGAATAAAGCCAGTCTAACACACAGATTCTCTGATTCTCATATCTCAGGTCAAATAATCCAATTCAGGACGTCATTGTTGATGTATAGTCATTGCTGCTGCATTAAACATACACACACGCACAGACATACTGTACAGGCACATACGCACACACACACACACACACACACACACACACACACACACACACACACACACACACACACACACACACACACACACACACACACACACACACACACACACACACACACACACACACACACACACACACACACACACACACACACACACTAATTAAAATGCCAATCTGGCCCTCATACCTTCATGGACAATTAATCATTCCCAGCTTCCTATTGGCTCATTCAATCATCCCTCCTCCTCTCCCTTGTAACTATTGCCCAGGTCGTTGCTGTAAATTAGTATGTGTTCTCAGTCCACGTACCTGTTAAAATAAGAGTCAAATAAATCAAAACAATTAGGGAAATCTACCAACTGCTTTTTAAGAAGGGGCAATTCCATGGTAACAGAATGATGCTGAGACTCGAATTCTTTCACTTTAAAATGTATGTCAATGCAGATGCAAAGTTTGGTAACCGAATCAGGGCACAAAGAGCACACACAACCCATCATTATGTTACCAATCTTTGAATCTGCACGGTTCTTCAAGTGATTTTGTAAAATCTTCTGTGGAAATTGTTAAAAGTAGTCCTTGTTTATAGAGTTGTATGGTTTGTTTAACCTTGCAGTCATTGGTTTTTGTTTGACATACATTTTAAAGTGAAAAATCTGAGTCTGAGGATCATTCTGTTATCATGGAATTGCTCAAAGGTAGCCCAACGCGCCGCAAGATGGGGCTATTATTCTTTTGCTTGCCAAAATTATAATATAATTTGTTTTTCATTCCCAAAATTATACTAGCATACTACTGTCTGAACATACATGAATAAAATAATTTAAAATACTACACCAGAGAGCATCATTTAGCCACAGAGGATCAATAGCTTCTAAAAAATAGCTGTGGAAAACATTTTATAGTAAGCACTTACTGTCATGAAGGCTACAATTTGGGCAGCGCTTGCCAAATATAGAACAGCTTGTTGCATTGTGGCCATAGACATATAATCCATAGAAGGATTTTGGAACCTTTAACCCCGGCACTTTGACTGTTAAACTCATGTGTACCCTAGAAATGGTTGCCAATCCTGATTTGAATGGAAACTGCATCTATGGATTATATTTCTATTGTTGGTTGTGGCTGTCAATTAGCTTTTTGCAAATTTCAAAATACAATCACGAGAAAATCGTAGGCATACAGTTTGAAAGCAAATGCCTACTGCTGAAAATAAATTACTAATCTGTCTGTAGAAGCTAACCACAATTTTTTGAGTGATTCTGAGCGAACAGCGCTGTTTTTCAAAGTAGCTTATTTTAAGATAGGCTGTTGATTGGCACGAGCGCATCGGCCATGACAGGTGAGTAGCCTAGGGTTCATCTTCATCATTGGGTGAGTCAGTGTCACTGGAAAGTCTATTTTGTAGCCTACTACAGCCTATAATATATACTGTACATATATATTTACTGAGTATAGCAAACATTAGGAACACCTTCCGATTATTGAGTTTCCCTCATAACAGCCTCATTTCGTCAGGGACATGGACTTTACAAGGTGTCGAAAGCTTTCCACAGGGATGCTGGCCCATGACTCCAAGGCTTCCGACAGTTGTATCAAGTTGTCTGGATGTCCTTTGGGCGGTGGACCATTCTTGATACACACTGGAAACTGTTGAGCGTG
This sequence comes from Salmo salar, assembly GCF_965601325.2. Lineage (NCBI taxonomy): Eukaryota > Metazoa > Chordata > Actinopteri > Salmoniformes > Salmonidae > Salmo > Salmo salar. The sequence goes on along the minus strand of NC_138306.1, from coordinate 36,690,029 downwards.
AAAAACCTAGCAGCATTGCAGTTCTTGACACAAACCAGTGCCCCTGGCAGCTATTACCATACCCCATTCAAAGGCACTTAAATATTTTGGCTTGCCCATTCACGCTCTGAATGGCACACATACACCATCAAATCAAATCAAGCTTTATTTATACAGCACATTTCAGACATGGAATGCAACGCAATGTGATTTACAGGGGAAAAAAAACAAAAAAAACCCAATGAAAATAAAAGCAAAACATTTACTACACAACAAACATAAGATAAAAAATAAAAGAATGACACAAACTGAACAACTAAAAAGCACCCTAAGGAAAAGCAGTGTTTTAAGATGTCTTTTAAACACTGTATATCCACAGTTTCAGCCACTCTCATGTTCTCTGGCAGGCTATTCCAGAGGCTGGGTGCATAATAACTAAAGGCTGCCTCTCTATGCCTCTTGGTCCTAGGCATTGGGATAGTTAAAAGGCCAGTGATAGATAACCTGAGGGACATCCTGGGTACATACCTTAAAAGGATGTCTGACATGTATTAGGGATTTAACAAGTGACATCAATAAGGGATAATAGCATGTGAACACTCCAAGCCTTTCCTCCTAAGTAGACAAGTCATTCCTCCGATAACTCCGACATGACGTAAAGGCAGGTTCGATCGAGTTAAGAAGGAAACCGACTCCTTTGCAGCCTGAATGGAGAATGTTTTATGTACGAGCCGGTCCATAGGAGACGCTAATGTATTACCGGCTGGGCTGACTGCGTCGATACCTACATGTATTACAACATCAGGAAAATTACGCCCTCTAGGGGTCTCGGCGCTAGCTCAAAAGCGACCTTGGGCCCTCTACTGAATAAATTACTAATTGCAAATGAAATCACTCACCTCCACTGAAACTTTTATTGTTGTTGCAAAGGAATACAAGTCACCTAAGATAAACATGCTGTCTACTTTATCTTCAGAATTTAATATCGAGAATGTGTTTAATGAGACAGGTGAGCCTATTTATTCTGTGAAAATGTAGCAAGTCTGCTATATCTTTTTTAAAGGATTAAGCTAAGCACATGTCTCTCATGTGCTCTTCTCATAATACCACGTAATTACAGGCCAAATGTTTACAAAGCTCTCTGTTTTATCCGATTGTTTTGACTGTCGGAAATCGATTGCTCTCGCTTGACTCAATAGCCGACTGTTGCACCATTTCGAAGTCTCGTGCCAAACCAGGGAAGCAAAGTGTAAACACACCAGGGAAGCAAAGTGTAAACACACCAGGGAAGCAAAGTGTAAACACACCAGGGAAGCAAAGTGTAAACACACCAGGGAAGCAAAGTGTAAACACACAGCAGAAACTAGTAGCTAGCTAATTACTTGTTACTTGGCGGGTATCTACTTTTTAACTACAGTGACTTTTTAATGGAGACAGTCGGACCTTCCCCTGCCTCCCTCTTCTCCCTTGAAGATATTTTGCTTCCTCACAAGAGGCTGCCTAGCCGGACAGAATGCACGTTTCCCTGACTTGAATTCCTGGAGAAATCTAGTGACTTGCGGGACATTCAAGAGGTCAGTCGCAAATGTGAAACAATGTACAGTGCATTCGGAAAGTATTCAGGCCCCTTAACTTTCTCCACATTATCTTACGTTACAGCCTTATTCTAAAATGGATGCAATAGTTTTTTCCCCTCATCAATCTACACACAATAACCCATAATGTCAAAGCAAAAAGTGAAATATTACATTTACATAATTATTCAGACCCTTTACACAGTACTTTGTTGAAGCACCTTTGGCAGCGATTACAGCCTCGAGTCTTCTTGGGTATGACGCTAAAAGCTTGGCACACATGTATTTGGGGAGTTTCTACCATTCTTCTCTGCAGATCTTCTCCAGAACTTTTTATTTTGACTTTATTTTATTTAGTAAATATCTTCTTAACTCTTTTTCTTGAACTGCACTGTTAGTTAAGGTCTTTTACCTGTTGTATTCGGCACATGTGACAAATACAATTTGATTTGATTTGAGTGAAATGCTTGCACTGTGGAGCCCTGATAACCCGCCACCGTGGATGGTGAAATAGTCATCTTACCCGCCAATGCCAAAATGGCAGGTGACGGGTGTTAATTTTAGGCCCTGACCGCTAGGTTTCATGGGTATTATGACACCACTGTGGGGCTCTATTATACCGGCACCAACGCTCGTCATATGTGGTAGGGCTTGCAGACGATAACGTATTACAAAAGGAAACCCAGCCGTGAGATGCCCAGCGATGCAGAACTCCCAAACGAGATAAATGTATTTTATGCTCGCTTCGAGGAATATAACACTGCCTTGCATGAAAGCTCCAGTTTTTCCGGATGACTGTGTGATCTCGCTCTCTGTGGCTAATGTGAGCAAAACTTTTAAACAGGTTAACAATCACACGGAATACCAGGGTGTTCTTAAAACATGCGCAGACCAGCTGGCAAGTGTCTTCATGGATTTCAATCTCTCCTTGTCTCAGTCTGTAATCCCAACATGTTTCAAACTGACCACCATTGTCCCTGTTCCCAAGAGCACCAAGGTAACCTGCCTAAATTACTATCACCATGTAGCACTCACATCTGTAATTATGAAGTGCATTGAAAGGCTGGTCATGACACACATCAACACCATCATCCCAGACACCCTAGAGCCACTCCAAATCGCATACCGCCTCAACAGATCTACAGATGAGACTCAATATCAATTGCACTTCACACTGCCCTCTCCCACCTGGACAAGATGGGAAATAACTTATACTGCCCTCTCCCACCTGGACAAGATGGGAAATAACTATGTGACAATGTTGTTTATAGACTACAATTCAGCGTTCAACACCATAGTCCACTCCAAGCTGATCACCAAGCTAGGGACCCTGGGACAAAATCCCTACCTCTGCAACTGGATCCTGGACTTCCTGACTGGCCGCCCCCAGGTGGTGAGGGTAGGGAACAACACCTCCTCCACGCTGATCCTCAACACAGGGACCCCTCAGGGGTGTGTGCGTAGTCCCCTCCTGTACTTCTTGTTCACCCACGACTGCGTGGCCACACACGACTCCAACACCATCATCAAGTTTGCTGACCACATGACTGTGGTGGGCCTGATCCCCGACGGCAACTTAGCAGTGTGGTGCCAGGACAGCAACCTCTCTCTCAATGTTAGTAAGACCAAGGAGCTGATCGTGGATTTTAGAAGAAAGATGTGGAGTGGGTCGAAAGCGTCAAGTTCCTTGGCATCCACATCACTAAGGACTTAACATGGTCCACACAAACCCGCACAGTCCTGAAAAGGGCAAGGCAGCGCCTCGTCCCCTTCAGGAGGCTGAAAAGATTTGGCATGGGCCCTCGGATCCTCAGAAAGTTTTACAGCTGCACCATCGAGAGCATCTTAACTGTCTGAATCACGGCTTGATATGGCAAATGTACGGCCCTCGACTGCAAAGCGCTACAGAGGGTGGTGTGGATAGCCCAGTACATCACTGGGGCTGAGCTCCCTGCCATCCATGAGCTCTATATCAGACGGTGTCAGAGGAAGGCCCGAAGAATTGCCAAAGACTCCAGCCACCCAAGCTATAGACTGTTTGGCAAATGGTACAGCAGCATCGACTCTAGGACCAACAGGCTCCGAGACATCAAAAAGAAAGAAGGACCAATGCACTCTTCATATTAATTCATTCAAATGCCTTTATTTGTATGGCAAGTTCAATGGAACAAAGAATTTAAAACTTCATGGCCTTCATCAGGGAGTTTAAAGATACGATGACACGTCTTCTTTTTTAACAAAACATTTTCCAATCAATTATGATTGAAGAGGGAGTGGTTACAGAATAGTTAATAGTCAATATTCATTGCACAACACCTAGTAAACAAGAGACCGCTTCTACCCCCAAACCAGGAGACTGCTAAATTCCCAGACCGCTAAATTCCCAGACCGCTAAATTCCCAGACTGCTAAATTCCCAGACCGCTAAATTCCCAGACCGCTAAATTCCCAGACCGCTAAATAGCCAGACTGCTAAATTCCCAGACCGCTAAATTCCCAGACCGCTAAATTCCCAGACCGCTAAATAGCCAGACTGCTAAATTCCCAGACCGCTAAATTCCCAGACCGCTAAATTCCCAGACCGCTAAATAGCCAGACTGCTAAATTCCCAGACCGCTAAATTCCAAGACCACTAAATTCCCAGACCGCTAAATTCCCAGACCGCTAAATTCCCAGACCGCTAAATAACCAGACCGCTAAATAACCAGACTGCTAAATTCCCAGACCGCTAAATTCCCAGACCGCTAAATTCCCAGACCGCTAAATAGCCAGACCGCTAAATTCCCAGACCGCTAAATAGCCAGACTGCTAAATAGCGAGACTGCAACATAATCAATTAATGGTACCCAAAATATCTGCACTGACCCTACGCACACACACACTAAACTACAGTATATACTGTATACACAACATATACTACTCACTGACACACACTACATTGACACAAAGCCCACACAAATTCACATACATTACATACGCACACACACACACATAAACACACACGCATATGGACACAACACAAACACACATATATACACATTACACACGCACGCACGCACACGCGCGTGCGCGCACACACACACACACACACACACACACACACACACACACACACACACATAGGGTGACTTCTGAAAGTATTTACACCCCTAGACTTTTCCACATTTTGATGTGTTACAGCCTGAATTTAAAATGAATTAAGTTGAAATATTGTGACACTGATTTACACATAATAGCCCATAATGTCACAGTGAAGTTTAGTTTTTAGAAATGTTTACAAATAAATTAGAAATGAAAAGCTGAAATGTGTTTTTTTAAATCTTTATTTTAACAGGGAAAACAGACTGAGACCTGGATCTCTTTTACGGCTGTGCCCTGTGTAAACATGTTGACATGTACAGTTTTAGGCATACAGACAAGAACATTTCAAACATACAAAACAAAGACACAATTCAACAGAAACAATCACAGACAACATCATATTGATCCTCCATAACATTTTTAAAATGGGCAAGGGACACCAGAGTATCTAACTTAAGTTGGATCTGCAGTTTGTTCCATAAATAAGGTGCAAAGGAACTAAAGGCAGTCCTACCCAACTCTGTGGAGACCGCAGGAGTCTCTAATGTAATCCACATCTGTGATCTGGTTTTAAAATTTATATATCTAGTGGAAAATAATGATGATATATATGGAGGTAGTTTTAAAAGAAGCGCTTTATAAATAAACAAGAGAGCATGTTGCTCTCGCCTCACAGATAGAGAGGCCCAACCCACATGTTGATATAGGATACAGTGATGACTTTTGTAACTATCACCCGTGATAAACCTGAGTGCACAATGGTAAATAGCATCCAGTGGTTTTAATGTGTTCGCCGATGCATGCATATAGGTAACATCACCATAATCTAAAACGGACATAAAAGTAGCCTGCACAATTTGTTTTCTATTTACAAAGGACAGACAAGCCCTGTTTCTGTAAAACAGTTGTGTCAAGTATTGTGTTGAGTCAAGTATTCAACTCCTTTTGTTATGGCAAGTTCAGGAGTACAAAATTTGCTTAACAAGTCACATAATATGTTGCATGGATTCACTCTGTGTGCAATAATAATGTTTAACATTATTTTTGAATGACTACTCCATCTCTGTACCCCACACATACAGCTATCTGGTAGGTCCCTCAGTCGAGTAGTGAATTTCAAACACAGATTAAATCCACAAAGACTATGGAGGTTTTCCAATGCCTCACAAAGAAGGACACCTATTTATAGATGGGTAAAACAAGGTTCAAGGTGAAGTTATCAATTACGCTTTGGATCGTGTATCAAAACACCCAGCCACTACAAAGATACAGGCGTCCTTCCTAATTCAGTTGCCGGAGTAATACTGCAAAAAATGTGGCAAAGACATTTTTAAAAATCCCTGAATGCAAAGCGTTATATTTGGGGCATATCCAACACAACACATCACTGAGTACCACTCTTCATATTTTCAAGCATGGTGGTGGTTGCATAATGTTATGGGTATGCTTGTCATCGGAAAGAACTAGGGAGTTTTTTAGGCTCCCAGATGCTGCACTTCGACAGCCCTGAGAATATGGAGATTTGACAGGTGGTGCTTCAGGATACAAGTAATCCTACAGCATGCCCTCAAACACACAATGCACCTACTCCCTGCTAGTATTTTTGTGTTGAAGATCACCCTGTCTGCCATCACACGAAGGTGTGTGGCTCAGTTGGTGGGGCATGGCACTTGCGATGCTCACCCTTACGAATGCATTTTTATGCACGCACTAATGTAGGTCGCTTTGGGTCAAAGCGTCTGCCGTATAGGCCTAAATGAATCTATATGAAACAGCTCATTTTATAGATTTTTAGTTGTTGCTGCCATCGGAATCTACTGCATATAGGCTATATTGATCTTGAACTACTTAATGTGCTTTGTGCAGCACATGATCAATTAACTAGCCTACAGGATTTCATACCACTCAGCTATTGACCATTCAAAACCCCAACCATAGCCCTTATGTTCGTAATCTTATTTATTACTATTTCTCATTTGTTGTTGCATTGTCTAGAAGAAGCCTGCTAGTAAGCGATGTGTACCATACATATCCCGTACATACAACTAATACAACTTGAAACGTGATGTCCATGAACAACTCATTGTGTTATGTCCCATAGTGGGCCACTAGAGGGTGCCATCTGATCATGTTGTCCTCATTGGGCAAATGTGTTTTGCATGGCGGCCCAGCGCCCAAGAAAAGTGGAGATTTATTTAAGGGACAATGGAATGGTTGAAAATATAAAATATAAAATTCAACTCACCCGGGGCACCGAGCCATGTAAAACGAACTTGCCAGTTGACTAATGTAGGCTACTGTGGTATTGTTTTTTTGCTGGGCAAATCACATCACAGTCATCTTTGAAAAACAACAAACAAGTGAATTCAACAGGATTATTAGTAGATGAATTTGTGTTTCATCATGTTTTTATTAACGTCTACTTGAGGTATGTACACTCCCCTACGTATTTATTTGGACAGTGAAGATGAAACATTTCATTTTGCTCTATACTGCCGCATTTTGGATGTTTTTGAGGCAACAATACAGAAAGTCACCTTTTATTTGAGGGTATTTTCATACGTTTCTGTTTACCATTTTAGTAATGAAAGCACTTTATGTATCTAGTCCCTCCATTTGAAGATGTCATAAATATTTGGTCCCATATCCCTACCACACATTGATTACATCAAGCTTGTGACTCTTGTCAGATTAATTTGCCGTTTGTTTTGGTTGTGTTTCGGAGTATGTTGTGCCCAATAGAAATGAATGGTAAATAATGTATTTTGGAGTAAATGTTATTGTAAAAAAATAGAATATGTTTCTGTACACATTAATGTGGATGCTAGCATGGTTACAGATAAGCATGAATGAAGGATGATTGAGAAAGTTACAGATGCACAAAGATCATGCCCCCAAAACATGCTAACCTCTCAACATTACCAATAACTGAGGAGGTTAGCATTTTTGGTGGGGTATGATAGTTAAGCCTCTGTAATGTTCTCACTCAAAATTACTTACCATTAATTTATATTGGGCACAACATAATCTGAAACACACCCAAAACAATCTGCAAATGCATCCAACAAGTTTGTAGAGTTTGATGTAGTCATTGCGTGCTAGGAATATGGGACCAAATACTAAACTTTAGACTAAATTTAATACGATATAAGTGACTTTGTCCAAATACATAGAATTCCTTCAAAAAACAGATATGTATGAAAATAACCTCAAATAAAAGGTGACACTCTTTACTGCCGCCTCATATAAAATATTTGTATCTAAAATCCAAAATGCTGGAGTCTAGAGCCAAATTAAAAGTTTTAGCTTCACTGTCCAAATAAAGAAATAAATAGGAGAGTGTAGGGTTGTGTGTATTTCTCTTTGGGGTTGTGTTTATTATAAACCATTATATTTTTTATGGAGCTCTGTCTTTATTCACCTCTTGTATTTCCTTAAGCTGTTGGTATGGTTGTGTGTATATTTGTTTTTGGTTTTTGGTCACCTCTAGACATTCATCTGTCGTTTCTGTCGGACGGTGGGTTCTTCCCAGAATGCCTACAACGAGGACACGTCTGCCCTGGTGGAACGCCTGGACTACCTGGAGAGAGCGCTGTTTAGGGCGGGGCAGAGTGGCCTCAACAGCTTCCAGAGCTGGGAGGGGGGCCACACATCAACCCTCAATGCCTTCAGCCTGGTGCTCAACTACCGCAAGAGGATGATCGCTGATCTGCAGCCCTGAGGGGCATCTTCAATTATGCGTCCAGAATGGCACCCTACTCCCTTTATAGTGCACTACTTTTTACCTGAAAGTAGTGTACTATAAAGGGAGTAGGGTGCCATCTGGAACACAATCCAACACAGCATAGGCAAAAAATGTTGGAAGTTGAGCAATGGATTAGTGTGTGTTATAAAATGTACGTTTCATGTGGGAATCAGTTTTCTAAGACTGCGTTTACACTGGCAGACCAATTCTGATATTTTTTCCATTAATTGGTCTTTTGACCAATCACATCAGATCTTTTCACATCGTATCTTTTTCAGAGCTGATATGATTGGTCAAAGAACAATTAGTGGGGGGGAAAATCAGAATTGGGCTCTCTGTCTAAATGCGACCTATATTACGGTGTAAGCTTGTGTTTGATTTTTGAGATCTTCACACACATGCTGTACACATGTTTTTCAAAGGCTTTGTTTTATGTTATGTAAGTCAGTCTTTGAATTGGATGTTATCCTTGTTCTTATGTAACATTTGAATGCTGGGGAAAAACGGGAATGGTTTTGTGAGATCTTATTTTGAAAAGTATGTGGTTTGCATATGATCAGAGATGATGTAGGCCAAATAACTTTAAAATGGTTGTGTAACATGTATATATTACCATAGTCTAGCTCTGCATGTGTAATGAAAATAACCTACCCTTTCTCCATAAATGTAATTTCTACAACAACTTCATGTAAGGATGCCATAACTGATTTACATCTAATGAGTCCATTTGAACCTCATCTACAGCAAGTAACCTTAAGCTGCAGAAGAGCTTGGATCTGCCACAGAGTCCATAGTGTCAACATAGTAAACAGGGCGGCAGGTAGCCTAGCTGTTAAGAGCGTTGGGCCAGTAACTGAAAGGTCGCTGATTCCAATCCCCGAGCTAGGTGAAAACCTGTCTATTTGCCCTTGAGCAAGGCACTTTACCATCATTTCTCCTGTAAGTCACTCTGCTAAAAATGTGAACGGCACAGAGAGGGTGATGCTGCTTCATTAGCTCGTTTTCATTACACTGATACTGCCATAAGGTATTGCCTAGTTAAGAATAGATCTCAGTTGTACTGTGTCTGCATCATAAAGTTTCAGCCTGTGAAAAAAATGAATCACAGGGTATGATTCTTGACTAAAACACGTGTAAGAAAAACTCATTCTCACATTTGTTTACCTGTAATGTTGACATTTAACAACAATGACATCTGATTTTATCCTCTCTTTACAGTATATATTCATGAGATGCAGCGTCTCCATATATATATATATATATATATATATATATATATATATACTGCTCAAAAAAATAAAGGGAACACTTAAACAACACATCCTAGATCTGAATGAAAGAAATAATCTTATTAAATACTTTTTTCTTTACATAGTTGAATGTGCTGACAACAAAATCACACAAAAATAATCAATGGAAATCCAATTTATCAACCTATGGAGGTCTGGATTTGGAGTCACACTCAAAATTAAAGTGGAAAATCACACTACAGGCTGATCCAACTTTGATGTAATGTCCTTAAAACAAGTCAAAATGAGGCTCAGTAGTGTGTGTGGCCTCCACGTGCCTGTATGACCTCCCTACAACGCCTGGGCATGCTCCTGATGAGGTGGCGGATGGTCTCCTGAGGGATCTCCTCCCAGACCTGGACTAAAGCATCCGCCAACTCCTGGACAGTCTGTGGTGCAACGTGGCGTTGGTGGATGGAGCGAGACATGATGTCCCAGATGTGCTCAATTGGATTCAGGTCTGGGGAACGGGCGGGCCAGTCCATAGCATCAATGCCTTCCTCTTGCAGGAACTGCTGACACACTCCAGCCACATGAGGTCTAGCATTGTCTTGCATTAGGAGGAACCCAAGGCCAACCGCACCAGCATATGGTCTCACAAGGGGTCTGAGGATCTCATCTCGGTACCTAATGGCAGTCAGGCTACCTCTGGCGAGCACATGGAGGCCCCACAAAGAAATGCCACCCCACACCATGACTGACCCACCGCCAAACCAGTCATGCTGGAGGATGTTGCAGGCAGCAGAACGTTCTCCACGGCGTCTCCAGACTCTGTCACGTCTGTCACGTGCTCAGTGTGAACCTGCTTTCATCTGTGAAGAGCACAGGGCGCCAGTGGCGAATTTGCCAATCTTGGTGTTCTCTGGCAAATGCCAAACGTCCTGCACGGTGTTGGACATTTGGCCCTCATACCACCCTCATGGAGTCTGTTTCTGACCGTTTGAGCAGACACATGCACATTTGTGGCTTGCTGGAGGTCATTTTGCAGGGCTCTGGCAGTGCTTCTCCTGCTCCTCCTTGCACAAAGGCGGAGGTAGCGGTCCTGCTGCTGGGTTGTTGCCCTCCTACGGCCTCCTCCACGTCTCCTGATGTACTGGCCTGTCTCCTGGTAGCGCCTCCATGCTCTGGACACTACGCTGACAGACAGAGCCAACCTTCTTGCCACAGCTCGCATTGATGTGCCATCCTGGATGAGCTGCACTACCTGAGCCACTTGTGTGGGTTGTAGACTCCGTCTCATGCTACCACTAGAGTGAAAGCACCGCCAGCATTCAAAAGTGACCAAAACATCAGCCAGGAAGCATAGGAACTGAGAAGTGGTCTGTGGTCCCCACCTGCAGAACCACTCCTTTATTGGGGGTGTCTTGCTAATTGCCTATAATTTCCACCTGTTGTCTATTCCATTTGCACAACAGCGTGTGAAATGTATTGTCAATCAGTGTTGCTTCCTAAGTGGACAGTTTGATTTCACAGAAGTGTGATTGACTTGGAGTTACATTGTGTTGTTTAAGTGTTCCCTTTATTTTTTTGAGCAGTATATAGTATATATACATAGCAGTATGTGTATATATATATATATATATATATATATATATATATATATATATATATATATATATATATATATATATATATATCTGTAATGTCTATGTAAATGTTTTAAATATACGTAAATTGTAAAGTATTTTTTTCTGTAATGTCTTTTTCATTACGTCTTGGACCCCGGGAAGACTAGTTGTCACTAATAGGTATCCTAATAAAAATCATAAATCATGTTTGCAGTCAGGGATCCCTCATGAGATGTTATAGCCAGCTGAGGGCACATGGTTAAAATGTCAACTTTTAATGGTTTATTTGGAGAAGTGTTTTAGTGTTAATGTGTGATACATGAATGTGAGTGTGTTGACCTTTTACTGCTGCTGTCATTCACTAGCCTTAGTGTTAACGTGCACTGCCTGTTTCCCAGAGGTGACATTGACACACACGTCACATTTCTGTGTGTGAGAAATCAAAAGCTCTATCTACGTCATTATGCACAAGGGCAAATCTCAGCACTTCACACACACACACACACACACACACACACACACACACACACACACACACACACACACACACACACACACACACACACACACACACACACACACACACACACACACACACACACACACACACACACACACTCTCTCTCAAATGAAAGACCTATAGGAATTTTATAGGACCAATAGAAGTTTACTAAGGAGACTGAGTGTAGCACATTCTCTGTTGTCAAACTATTGAACTTCATCCCTGTTGGGAGGAAATACACATACCATTTGTGTGGTATACAGGAGGTTGGTGGCACCTTAATTGGGGAGAACGGACTCGTGGTAATGACAAGTGGAATAGGTAGAATGGCATCAAATACATCAAACACCATGTGTTTGATGGCACTCTATTTGCTCTGTGCTGGCCGTTATTATGGTGTGGTAGTTAATCAGAGTGTGTTTGTTAAGTGCAGTGAAAGTCCTAGCTGTTCTCTCATGTGTTAAATGTGGGTCAGCTGATGGCTGTCCTGTCCTGTTAGTGAGTTGGTGATGTGATGGACGCTATTGACGTTCCCCTCGGGGGTCTAGCTATTGATCCTGGGGTGACTGCCCTCTGTGGGGAGGGGTGGGGTTGAAGAATATGATCAAATTTACTTCGTGATGGTTCTACATCACAATGTACTGTAAGGTTTTATGCTGGACCATCAGGAATCTTACCAGTCCAGACCATTTGGAGGGACAATGCTGTATAGATGGAAGAGGAAGCGAGACATCCCACTCCCTAATGTTTATGTTTAGATGAAAGTCAATGAAGTTAACAGACTGCTATCGCATTGGTGTCTATGGGAGAGCCACCCCCTTAAGCAGACAATGGTAAATGGCCTGAGTGAGCTATCTTCATTTATTCACCATCTTTGTCTGCAGGCCTGGTAATGGTAGAAGTGTGTTGTCATTGATTGGGCAAAGAGTGTTTCCTGACCACATGACCTGACCAGGAAAACGTCTGGTTCCAGTAATTGAACAAATCTGGGATTCCATTTAATGGTGTTCCTCGAGCTTTTGGCAGTGAATTGGTGGTCTCCGGAAGGTAACAGTTTGGGAACCGTTAATCTAGATATCTGAAGATTGTAATGCAATGTGTGTACGATTGTAATGTATGGCTGATTTGCAGACTTCTAGAATGTTCTGGTCTGCTCATGTCTAGTGCTGTGATGACTGTCAAAGCTCTCCCTGGAGCCAACTAGAGACTATGCTTGGCCAAAATATTCTAAAGAAAAAGGGTAGAGTTGCAGATGGAGCCCAGGAACTGACACACACAACCCCATACAGCAGCCTCTGCTTTCTGTTTACTTTAAGGCTCTCTGAAAGGGGAATTTAAAACTAACCTATTTATGTACTCTTGCAGTGTTGAAGTAAACTTCTGTCTAATTTTCTAGATGTTATGCAGGCAGAGTTGGGCTTTTATTATGACTGTAGTTGCCAATATTACTGCAGCACTTCTCATTAAAGTCTTTGTCCTTATTTGAATAATGGTGGAAGTGGACGAGTACTTTTTCTGCTATAACAGTATCTCGTCGAAAGTTGTGTATGTTCACCTTTCTACTTTCTGATTGTCTTCTGTGGGGTGTCTGCCCTTCTTACCCACATGACTTCACAGATAAAAAATAAAGGTAACACCAGCATAAAGTATCTTAATAGGGCTTTGGGTCACCACGAGCCAGAACAGTTTCAATGCACTTTGGCATAGATTGTACACGTCTGGAACTTTTTTTTTGTTCTTCTTCTTTTAATAATGTAGAATAGTCTGTATACATACAAGAAGTACACAAATAGACAAATAGTCTGGACATTTACTACCATTCTTCCAAGAGAAATTCCGTAATTTGGTGTTTTGATGGTGTTGGAAAATGCAGTCTCAGGCACTGCTCCAGAATCTCCCATAAGTGTTAAATTGGGTTGAGATCTGATGACTGAGACGGCCATGGCATTTGGTTTTTACATCATTTTCATGCACATCATACCATTCAGTGATCACTCATGCACTGTGGATGGGGGCATTGTCATCCCAACCATGGTAGCCAAAATAATGGCCTGCCCACAGTGCTGAGAATATTTATACATGACCCTAAGCATGATGGGATGTTAATTGCTTCATTAACTCAAGAACCACACCTGTGTGGAAGCACCTGCTTTCAATATACTTTGTACTCATCATTTACTTAAGTGTTTCCATAATTTATGCAGTTACCTGCATTCTGACGTATGGAAGCGCTTTCAGTGTATAGCATGGTTGAATAGGAAAACTGCACAAAAAGGTGAACAATACCCTACACACTAGAGTTTTATAAGAAGGTATTATCATGAATTTTAAGGAGGTATAATGTGAAATTGTACTCATGTACGTTATGTGTTTGTAATCTTGTGTATAAAACGTATATGCTACTTTCTTGGATACGGCTCACTTGTAAAATGGATGCCCACTGCAATGTGACCTTCCTGGTTAAATAAATGATAAAATAAATATTTTACAAAATGTCCAATACCTGACAGCTGTCTTTATTCATGTTTTGAACTACACTACCCAGCGGCATAAAGTATCTTGTTTAATCAGTACCATGACTTCAGTGAGGTGAAACTAACACAAGCAACTAAAAGTCAACTTTTGATGAGGTGTACTTCTGTGAGAGATGACACCTTCCTCTCATCCTCATCACAGGGAGCATGTAGCCTAGCTACATCAATAGAACTATCGCTGCATCTGTCTGCTGTCTCCTCATCCTCTCTGTCTCATCAGACTCAATGTCTGTGTGAGTGCTCTGCAAGAAGCTGAGGCGAACAGAGGCCCCCTGCCTGAAAGCATAGTGAGGGAGAGGAGCTGAGGCGAACATTGCAGCCACAGTGATGAGGTGTCAGGATTAGCCATATCTGAGCGAAAACCCCCACAACGCTCTTCAAATGGGTATAATCTCCCCCCACTTCGCACTCATTGGCACCGACGCAACAGCCCAACAACGCCATGGGCTGGAGGTGGGAGGATAGAGAGAGAGGAACATATTCTTCCCAATATTATGTGGCAAACACTGGTTTTGTAATAGGCTGTAAACAGCTAGGTAGTGGTAATGGAAAAACTGTGATACAGAACCATTGTTTGCCTACAGTAGGTGATGACACACAGCATGGCTAAACTACCTATACACGCTCTATAAAGTATACCTTAATGTATAGTACTGGTCAAAAGTTTGAACACACCTACTCATTCAAGGGTTTTTCTTTATTTTTACTATTTTCTACTTTGTAGAATAATAGTGAAGACATCAAGACTATGAAATAACACATATAGGATCATGTAATAACCAAAAAAGTGCTTAAATAAATCAAAATATATTTATACTTGAGATTCTTCACAGCAGCCACCCTTTGCTCCCAAGTGGCGCAGCGGTCTAAGGCACTGCATTTCAGTGCAAGAGGCTTCTCTGCAGTCCCTGGTTCGAATCCAGGCTGTATCACATCCGCCCGTGATTGGGAGTCCTATAGGGCGGCACACAATTGGCCCAACGTCGTCCGGGTTTGGCCGGGGTAGGTCGTCATTGTAAATTAGAATTTGTTCTTAACTGACTTGCCTAGTTAAATAAAGGTTACATTTATTTACAATGGTCTTGGAGGAGTTCCCACATATGCTGAGCACTTATTGGCTGTTTTTCCTTCAGTCTGCAGTTCAACTGATCCCAAACCATCTCAATTAGGTTGAGGTCAGGTGATTGTGGAGGCCAGGTCATCTGATGCAACACTCCATCACTCTCCTTCTGGTCAAATAGCCCTTACACAGCCTGGAGGTGTGTAAGCGCAAACCAGATGGGATGGTGTATCGCTGCAGAATGCTGTGGTAGCCATGCTAGTTAAGTGTGCCTTGAATTTGAAATAAATCACTGGCAGTGTCACCAGCAAAGCACACCCACACCATCACACCTCTTCCTCCATGCTTCATGGTGGGAACCACACATACAGAGATCATCTGTTCACCTACTCCGCATCTCACAAAGACACGGTGGTTGGAACAAAAAATCGCAAATTTGGACTCATCAGACCAAAGGACATATTTCCACCAGTCTAATGTCCATTGCTTGTGTTTCCAGGCTGTATCACATCCGGCCATGATTGGGAGTCCCATAGGGTGGCGCACAATTCGCCCAGCGTCTCCCAGGTTTGGCTGGGGTAGGCCGTCATTGTAAGAATTTGTTCTTAACTGACTTGCCTAGTTAAATAAAAATATATAAAAAATCTTGGCCCAAGCAAGTCTCTTCTTCTTATTGGTGTCCTTTAGTAGTGGTTTCTTTGCAGCAATTCGACCATGAAGGCCTGATTCACGCAGTCTCCTCTGAACAGTTGATGTTGAGATGTGTCTGTTACTTGAACTCTGTGAAGCATTTATTTGGGCTGCAATTTCTGAGGCTGGTAACTCCAATAAACTTATCCTCTGCAGCAGAAGTTACTCTGGGTCTTCCTTTCCTGTGGTGGACCACATGAGAGCCAGTATCATCATAGCGCTTAATGGTTTTTGTGACTGCACTTGAAGAAACATTGAGTTCTGGAAATGTTCCGCATTGACTTAAAGTAATGGCTGTCGTTTCGTTTCTCTTTGCTTATTTGAGCTGTTCATGCCATAATATGGACTTGGTATTTTACCAAATAGGGCTATCTTCTGTATACCACCCTTACCTTGTCACAACACAACTGATTGTCTCAAACGCATTAAGAAGGAAAGAAATTCAAATTAACTTTTAACAAGGCACACCTGTTTATTTCAATGAATTCCAGGTGACTACCTCATGAAGCTGGTTGAGAGAATGCCAAGAGTGTGCAAAGCTGTCATCAAGGCAAAGGGTGGCTACTTTGAAGAATCTGAAATATAAAATATATTTTTATTTATTTAACACTTCTTTTGGTTACTACATGATTCCATATGTGTTATTTCATAGTATTGATGTCTTCACTATTATTCTACAATACAGAAAATAGTAAAAATAACGAAAAGCCCTTGAATGAGTAGGTGTGTCCAAACTTTTGACTGGCACTGTACATGTAAAGTGTTACCACTCATCCATCTCTCTTTCTGTCTTGATTGACTCTCTCTGCCTTGATCCCTGGTTCTCTCTGTGTTTTAAACCTCTCTGTTGGTGGATTGAATGTAGCACTGGATGTTCTGTCAATGGACAAGGGAGCGTCTCAAGAGAAGAGGTTTCCATAAATACATCTGAGGAGAGTCACCCTCGCTGCCTGAGAGCTGCCCAATCTCAGCATAACACACAGATGAGTCATTACTCAGCCCACTCTGGCACTCTGGGTGCCTGTCGCCACCACAGCCCCTCGACTGACACGGTAGCATTTGCGGGGGAAATTAGGGTCTCTACTGTGGGCCATGGATGAACAGATGGACAGCAGATAGGAGTGTTGGAGTTTATTTACTGTTTTAGGCATGTTGTTGTCAACGTGCAGCACAGTGAGAGGACATGTTGCTACCCACTAGGGAGATGTCGGATGTGATCGATTGTGAAATTGGGAGTGTTAGCGAATGGGCAAACAAATGGAATCGAAGTGAGTTCAATAAGCACGCAGAACTAAACCACAACTAACCCACAAAGGCTGTTCACCACTTCACAGTGTGTCTCAAATGGAACCGTATTCCTTATTAGTGAACTACTTTTGACCAGAGCCCTGGGCACTATAAAGGGAATAGGTTGCCATTTGGGACACAGTCCCTCAGTGTGCCAGGTCTCCCCTCATCCTCTCAGCTGGCCACGCCCCTTCAGCTAACGGCTGTTCTCTACTCAAGTCTACTCTCCTGTCTACAACCTAACAACCTAAGTCTCTGACCTGTTTACTGTACCGGACCATCATCACCAGTATCCCTGCACAGAGACAAATTAGGGCCAATTGCTCCCTGTTTGTGAACACTGTGTATACTAATCTGTCTGGTGAAGACTGAGCATTTTGTTCAGACCGAACAGGTCAGCGTAGAACTGTGACTCACCCTGCTAAATTAGCTTTACTTGGACATTCTCTCTCTGGCCCCAAAACATACATGGCAATGGTCCCAGCAGTGGATTGTGAGTTCTCTTTCTTAAGAGCATGGTCCCCTATTTGTATTTCTGCTCGTGTCAAATGTACTTATGTTTGGTCTTGCTGTTAATGAAACTGATCGAAGCTCTGGCCCAAAGGAGATATTTGTCTAGTAAAGCGGGCTCTGACGAAGGGCTGTGTCCAAGATGACCGCCCTGGGAGCCTCAGGATGCTAGATAGATTATTTATGAGACTTTGATATTACAGCTTGTGACACGTCTCTCCATAAGTGTATGACACTCCTCACTCATGGTGGTGGTCAACAACCAGGCTGTGGTGGTACACTCTGCCAATCTGTACAACTGTATGCACTCCATGCTCAAAACAGTAACCTCACTCAACCTAAAATAAATTGGAACTCTGGTACTGTGTGTAGCTAGTGTAGATATACAGGTAACGGCCAAAACAAAGGAAACACCAACATTGTGTCTTAATATGGCATTGGGCCACCACGAGCCAAAACAGCTTCAATGTACATAGCAAAGATTGTGTTGTCTGGAACTCTATTGGAGGGATGCGACACCATTCTTCCACGAGAAATTCCATCATTTGGTGTTTTGTTGATGGTGGTGGAAAACGCTGTCTCAGGCTCCAGCATCTTCTATAAGTGTTCAATTGGGTTGAGAGCTGGTGACTGAGACGGCCATGGCATATGGTTTAAATATTTTTTATACTCAACAAACCATTCAGTGACCACTCCACTCGTGCCATTTGGATGGGGGCATTGTCATCGTATGGGGGCATAGCCATGGTCGACAAAATAATGGCCACCCTAGCATTTTTATACATGACCATAAGCATGATGGGATGTTAATTGTTTAATTAACTCAGGAACCACACCTGTGTGGAAGCACCTGCTTTCAATATACTTTGTATCCCTCATTTACTCAAGTCACATCACACCCACTATACTACTACCATCTTTCTCACAAATGCATACAATTGTACAGACATGTCCTGCATACCTCTTTAAAGTGCACATCCTCATCTGTGAGCAACCGATTGAGTCTGACAGCCTGTCAGGAGCTGCATGAGACATTTCTGAGGTGTCTGCCTCAGTCAAAACAGACAATAGACTGTAGAGCCATAGCAATGCCATACCTTTCTCAGACATTTTACATTTACATTTTAGTTATTAAGCAAATGCTCTTATCCAGAGTGACTTACAATTAGTGCATTCATCTCAAGAGTCAAGATACTGTAGCTGGGTGAGAACCACATATCACAGTGGTAGCAAGTACATTTTCCCTTAATAAAGTAGTTATCAGGAAAGCCAGTGTTAGTAGGAAAATGCTCTTTGAAAAGGTAGGGTTTAAATTGTTTTCGGAAGATGGGCAGGGAGTCTGCTGTCCTAGCTTCAGGGGAAGCAGATTCCACCATTGGGGTGCCAGGAGAGCTGTTCAATTGGGTTGAAGAGCTTTGACTGGGTTGAGCGGGAGCTGACCACCCATAGGGGTGGGGTGGCCAAGAGACCAGAGGTGGCAGAACAGTGCTCGGGTTGGGGTGTAGGTTTTGAGCATAGCCTGAAGGTAGGGAGGGGCAGTTCCTCTTGCTGCTCCGTCGGCAAGCACAATGGTCTTGTGGTAGATGCCAGTGAAGTTTGCGGAGGAGCGTGGTGACATGGGAGAACTTGGGAAGGTTGAATACGAGGCGGGCTGCAGCATTCTGGATAAGTTGCAGGG
Organism: Salmo salar; assembly: GCF_965601325.2. Classification (NCBI taxonomy): domain Eukaryota; kingdom Metazoa; phylum Chordata; class Actinopteri; order Salmoniformes; family Salmonidae; genus Salmo; species Salmo salar. The sequence continues at coordinate 36,670,533 of NC_138306.1, read as the reverse complement.
GTTTGACGGCACAAGCGGGAAGCCCAGCCAACAGAGAGTGACAAGAGCCTGGATTAGGACCTGCGCCGCTTCCTGTGTGAGGAAAGGTCGTACTCTACAGATGTTGTAGAGCATGATGAACCTGCAGGAGTGTGTCACTGCTTTGATGTTAGCAGAGAATGATAAAGTGTCATCCAGGTTCACGCCAAGGTTCTATGCACTCTGGGAGGGGGACACCGTGAAGTTGTTAACCGTGATGGAGAGGTCTTGGAGCTGGCAGGCCTTCCCCAAGAGGAAGAGCAGCTTCGTCTTGCCGAGGTTGAGCTTGAAGTGGTGAGCCGACATCCAAGCTGAGATGTCTGCCAGGCACACAGAGGGATGACTCAATAACCAGGACACATTGATTCAATAGGCTGGTCATCGTGCCACAGTCTAATTGATCGCCCAGGTTAAGCCGATTGGGGGGGGGGGGGGTCAATCTTATCAACTCTTCCTGTTCCCTCTAACCAGGGAAGATTATAACAAATGCCCCTCAGACATCCATTCCAACTGAGTAGATTTGATTGATATACACTGCTCAAAGAAATAAAGGGAACACTTAAACAACACAATGTAACTCCAAGTCAATCACACTTCTGTGAAATCAAACTGTCCACTTAGGAAGCAACACTGATTGACAATAAATTTCACATGCTGTTGTGCAAATGGAATAGACAACAGGTGGAAATTATAGGCAATTAGCAAGACACCCCCAATAAAGGAGTGGTTCTGCAGGTGGGGACCACAGACCACTTCTCAGTTCCTATGCTTCCTGGCTGATGTTTTGGTCATTTTTGAATGCTGGCAGTGCTTTCACTCTAGTGGTAGCATGAGACGGAGTCTACAACCCACACAAGTGGCTCAGGTAGTGCAGCTCATCCAGGATGGCACATCAATGCGAGCTGTGGCAAGAAGGTTTGCTGTGTCTGTCAGCGTAGTGTCCAGAGCATAGAGGCGCTACCAGGAGACAGGCCAGTACATCAGGAGATGTGGAGGAGGCCATAGGAGGGCAACAACCCAGTAGCAAGACCGCTACCTCCGTCTTTGTGCAAGGAGGAGCAGGAGAAGCACTGCCAGAGCCCTGCAAAATGACCTCCAGCAGGCCACAAATGTGCATGTGTCTGCTCAAACGGTCAGAAACAGACTCCATGAGGGTGGTATGAGGGCCCGACATCCCCAGGTGGGGGTTGTGCTTACAGCCCAACACCGTGCAGGACGTTTGGCATTTGCCAGAGAACACCAAGATTGGCAAACTCGCCACCGGCGCCCTGTGCTCTTCACAGATGAAAGCAGGTTCACACTGAGCACGTGACGGACGTGACAGAGTCTGGAGACGCCGTGGAGAACGTTCTGCTGTCTGCAACATCCTCCAGCATGACCGGTTTGGCGGTGGGTCAGTCATGGTGTGGGGTGGCATTTCTTTGGGGGGCCGCACAGCCCTCCATGTGCTCGCCAGAGGTAGCCTGACTGCCATTAGGTACCGAGATGAGATCCTCAGACCCCTTGTGAGACCATATGCTGGTGTGGTTGGCCCATGGTTCCTCCTAATGCAAGACAATGCAAGACCTCATGTGGCTGGAGTGTGTCAGCAGTTCCTGCAAGAGGAAGGCATTGATGCTATGGACTGGCCCGCCCATTCCCCAGACTTGAATCCAATTGAGAACATCTGGGACATCATGTCTCGCTCCATCCACCAACGCCACGTTGCACCACAGACTGTCCAGGAGTTGGCGGATGCTTTAGTCCAGGTCTGGGAGGAGATCCCTCAGGAGACCATCCGCCACCTCATCAGGAGCATGCCCAGGCGTTGTAGGGAGGTCATACAGGCACGTGGAGGCCACACACACTACTGAGCCTCATTTTGACTTGTTTTAAGGACATTACATCAAAGTTGGATCAGCCTGTAGTGTGGTTTTCCACTTTAATTTTGAGTGTGACTCCAAATCCAGACCTCCATGGGTTGATAAATTGGATTTCCATTGATTATTTTTGTGTGATTTTGTTGTCAGCACATTCAACTATGTAAAGAAAAAAGTATTTAATAAGATTATTTCTTTCATTCAGATCTAGGGTGTGCTCTTTAAGTGTTCCCTTTATTTTTTGGAGCAGTATATATCTTAAGAGGGATACCATACAATAACAAAAAACATTTGTGATTTATCTCAATTAATGTACCAGTTTACCTCCACTTACAAGGAGAAAAACACATAGAATGTAATTTACAGCAATGACTACATTTCATGATCAAATTCTCATACGTTAGACATAAGCATATTTGAAACCAGGGGCGCAACTTTCACTGGGGATGAGGGGGACATGTCCACCCCGCATTCTGAAATTGCATTCCACCCACAGTTGTATCACTGGAATGTGATACAAAAAGAGGCAACGGTGTGCTTTTGGACCATGCAAAAGCCTCCGACCGATTTATTAATTAAATAAACGTTGTGTCCCCCCCACTTCTAAAACCAAAGTTGCACCCCTGTTTGAAACCTTTTTTAATTATTGTATACAAACAGTCTCCTCTTAGCTGAGATAAACAAGATGTGAAAGAGATTTTGGCAATCGTTCCATCTTGTCTGATACCACTGTGTCTAGTCAGTCTGATAACACTCTGTGTCTAGTCAGTCTGATAACACTCTGTGTCTAGTTAGTCTGATAACACTCTGTGTCTAGTCAGTCACATAGTGATGTTCTAAAGTAGGTCACTTTGTCAATGTGAAATGAAGAAAACAAATGTTAATCTAGACGTAAGGGACAACAGAGTGCGGAGAGAGAGGGGAGAGATGTGATGGGGTATGCTCTCTGGATTCAGCAAATAAACACAGATCCAATGTTGTCTGCATGATGTCCACTGTGTTTTGATATCAAAGGAGAAAAAAAATGATGTTCAAAAGTAAACCGTCTGATCCCCGGTAGCCCATTGTATATGTTTATGCCTGTGTGGGTGTGAGGGAGCCTGAGAGAGGCTGACTAGAGTTGAAATGTGTCAAAGGGAATGATAAATCCATTATGTACTATATTTTTTGTGTCATTTTGTGGGTGTTGTTAGAAATAGTATTCTGAAGCTCGTGATTGTGAACTTATTGGTGCAGTGGAAGCTTCACTCTTCTGTTTTCAAGAGCAATAATTGTTACCCCAAAATGATCTATCCTTTATCTTGTATCACTCTAAATCTCACTTTTATGACCATATCCTTCTCTCAAGCAGGCTCTCAGCATCTCTCCTTATCTCTATCATCTATTTAATTTACCTCCCATCACTTTCACTCTTCCCTGTTTAATTTCATCACCCTGTCCACTCTCCCCTCCTCTCTCCTCCCTTGCCTCTGATCTTTCAGTGTGGTGGCGCTCTCATGCTGCATCATCGGGGATAACACATGCTCTCTGTTTATTATCAGGGAGGGAGGGAGTTGGAGAGAAAGAAGGAGGGAGGATGAGAGGGTATCAGAGAACCCATAGAGTAGACAGCCTTTCTCTGTAGCACACACAGACACACAGACCAGAACAGACTGGGGGAAAGAGAGAGGGAAACAGACGCACTGCAAAATCCAGACGCATCAACAGCCACCCTAGCAGCTCAAACCACCACAGCAGGTAAGTTCTTATCTGTCTGTATGTTCATTCTGCTCAGTTTGGATCAGATGACAAAAGACCTACATGAGATAGAATGACAGAACAAATTTTTGCAAAGCTTGACTTAACTATTTTGTAGTGCATAAGGATGTTATATTACATAGATGATGGGAGACGGAATTGACTGCACATACAGTATGGAGACATTAGCCCCCCAGGTCCTCTACTGTCTCCTCCTAGCTGTATAAATGAGGCTCTGACTGTGTCCCAGTGCTGTAGGACAGTGTGCCAGCCTCTGCATTGGCGCGAGTATGAGGTCGTCAGGTTGAATTTATTAACCCTAGAAACAGGAGTGCGTCATATAGATCAGTCCTGCCTTTAGACATCCCTAGCAGCCTGCGTATTAATAAGTCATGTAGAGAATATACAGCCAACTTTCTTACCAGGTGCAGGCCTTCTGCTTTCTAGCTAAAGAGACTAGCGAACAGCGAACTGCTTTGAGTTGTTGTGTTCAGTTGTGTGTCAGCCGTAGAACACAGTTTACTTTCTACCCTACCCTTCAATAAACAGCAGCCACACTAATCACAAAAGAACCACACTTCATATCTGAGGCCATTGCATGTGGCAGAGTTAGAGATCGAGGCAGGACAGTTGATATTCTGGTCCAAACAGACTGTGTTCCAAGTTTTACAGTCTCAATAAAGAGTTCATCAGAGGACATTTAAATTGGATATCTGTTACCTCTCCTTTGATACCTGTGTGTGTCGGTAGATGTTCATTTACATGCTGTGTGTGCATGGCCGCCTGCCTTGTTGAATGGTAGTTGCACACTTGGACCTGTAGGAAAAACGTAGAGATCTGAGGCTGAATGTCAGGCCTGACATGTTGTGAGTGATCACCATCTGTCAGAAAAATGATGACATGCTCCTGGTCTGAAGGTAAATGCTGATGTGTTTGATTTTCACCCTGTCAGAAATATGTCCTGTTCCTTTGTACAGTTTCTGTCGACAAGATAATATGAAATCATATTGGTGCAGCCCCAATTCATTGTATTATATAAGACTGGTGCAGAACCCTAATACTGTACATTTGATTATAGGATCAAACGCTTTAACAATTGGACGTTAGACACAATGTTCCTGTTACTTTATTCACACTGTTTATTAGGTTGTATTCTCACCCTGTACAGTGTAAAAATAACAGTTATCAGGTTCACTTTTTGCCCTTTAGCATATGCAAGCTCAACAAAGCCCACTGTATGGGACCAGGTCTGTTTCTCTGCTGCTTCTGGGTATTAATACAACCACAAAGAGCAATATACCTGGTGTGTTTGTTCCTCCATGTAAAGCTGCTCTGTTCCTATCACTGTAAAAATCGACCTATGAGTCATGATGATATGGCTTAAACTTTGCTGTTCACTTTTTTCCCCTCTTTCTTTCAATCGCCAATGGATGATTTTATTTTGTACTGATAGATGGGGCCCGGATTGTTTTGGAACTTCTCTTCAAAGGCTAACTGCTCGGTGCCGCAGAGCCTGCTGCAGACCATGTACGTAGTGCCTTCTGGAATGGACTTCATATACTGTATATAGCTTCCTTAACTTGTGTTTTTGGCATCTAGTACATCACTCCTTCCATTCACTGTCCGTCCTTCTTAAAGTCATGGGCTGATGACTGCAGTGTTCCACACCAAGGCCTAGCTTGTGGACCGTAACTTATTGTGCTGGAGTACAAGCCAATGGCCAATCACTGCAGAGCATTGGACCACAACTCATGAATCTGATTGCTGCTCGCTGTTGGACCATGTCTTTTGAGTCATTAAGCACTTTTTGGCAAAGTTAAAAGAGACTCATGAGCCATGGACCAATCACAGCAGAGCACGGGACCAAGACATCATTTGATGAATCGTATCTCACTATCACCCCATTAAGGCCCTATTAATGATGGTCAGAAGAGCTGTAGCCAAGCATCACAGCACACATTCTCTATGTGTGTGTTATATTACCATCCATCAACTTCGAACCCCAGCCATGGCTGTTTCTGTACTGTGTTGTATCAGTCTGGACGGAACTGCATGTTCCACACATCTTGCATGCTAATCATGTCCTTGCTTTAGGGTTTGTGGGTATAGTCTCAAACTCAGTATGATCATCTCCTTGATAGTCTTTTGGGATAAGGTATAGCTAGTTGTCAAGTGGTTGAAACCTGTTGCATATTTTCTTTGTTTAGGCTTTTGGATTTGTTTCCTGAGACTAACCACCACACTTACTACTTTTAGTTTTCAATATCTCAAGTACAAATTGTTCGGCTCAATCAAACAACCGGAGTTTGGGGGGGCAATAAAGAGACATTCGGTGCTATAGGCCGAAATGTTGTGGATGTTTAGCTTAGAATAGACAGAGAATGGGTGATTTCATTGAAGGGGATGATGTAGCTAGTTGACATATTGGTCATTGAGTGTGCCTTCACTGGGCGAGGCTGTTGTCACTAACGGCTGACATCTGACATCCAATGTAGGGCCTGGCAGCATACTGTACCATGAGATAAAACAGGATTTTCTGGCAAGTGTAGGTATCCACCACTATGTAACAAAACTGAGTCAGGTGGAAGAAGAGGGCTGGATTTCTAAGAGATTCCATGACGCTTCCAAGATCAGGGCAGTCAATGTAAGGCAGATACTTCCACATCTACCTACAATACTTATAGTACTTTCTATTGGCTCGTTTACAGTAGGCCTATCGCATTTAATATTAAAATCATTAAGAGATCCATCTTTTGATATACAAGTACGAATGCAGCGATAAAAAATGAAGTCTTCTGAAACAGTAGTGGTCAGTCAGAAAGGTTTTAAGAGCTCCCCTGCCTCTTCCTTCTCTGTTTTGCACGGGTCCCATTGAGAGTCATATGCCGTGCCCTTCTGTCCAGCTTGCTCTGTCCCATAGCACAGGCTACCTAGTGACAGGAGGCAGGGCCAAGCCAGGTCAGGCAGGCTGTAGCGACAGCCCTGTGGATTCCTCAGGGGCCACTGATCTATCAGGCTGTCTCTGATGCCAGCTCTGAGAGCAGCACATACATGGAGATAAAGATAGTCTGCCTCCCAAATGGAACCCTATTCCCTTTATAGTGCACCACTTTCGGCCAGTCCTGTAGGAATATGTCCCATAGGGCTCTGGTCAAAAGTACTGGGAGGCAGCCTATCTCTATCTCCATGTATGTGCTGCTCTCAGAGCTGGCATCAGAGACAGCCTGATAGATCAGTGGCCCCTGAGGAATCCACAGGGTTGTCGCTACCATTTTGTAGTCTCTAAGTTTATCCAATGTAAAAAAAACACAATTTCAAATTTTGCTACATAAGACCGATTTGAGCCGGTCGGTCACATATTGTACATTACTTTTGACCAGAGCTCTGGTCATAAGTCTTGCACTATATAGGGAATAGGGTCCCATTTGGGATGTTTTAATGCAGGATCTATCAGTGAGCACAAAGCCTCAGGTATGACCAGTGTTCTTGTTTGTGCTCCCTTCCTCTCTTTCTCCGATATTAATTTGTTAGTGTGTTTAATTGATTTCATTTCTTGGGTTGTTAGATTCCACAAGCGTGAAGGTGTGGTTTGTGCTCTCTGCTGCAGATCCCAAAAGGGCCATTTTCTCCTTTGGATGAGTTGGCCTTTAATCCTCTCTGATGTTATTGTCCATATGGCTAATTAATCAGCCGGACCAAAGTTAATTATGTTACTGACAGTGAGAAGGCTTGAAAAATCATGAATCAAGTCGCATTGCCTTTCTGGATGTTTTTCAGGGATCACTGCTGGGTCAGTTTTATTCAATTTATGGGAAAAACAAACTGTTCAAATATACACACACACACACACACACTGTACACACACACTGCACACACACACTGTACACACACACACTGTACACACACATAACACAGAGCTGAACCTGGCCCAGTTTCCAGGTATTGATTCTGAATTTGTGCTTTTGGTCTGATGCTTCCCCCCACATACACATCCCATTGATTTCCTGTCCAGCAGAATGCTTTTCTCACAGCCTTGTCGTCCTCATCTCCCCATAGCCTCTTTCAGACACTGGCTGTGTCTATCTCCCTCCCTCACACTCAGCCTCACTCACTCTCTATCACAGATATGAGTCACACAGAATTGACCTTATCCCCCTGTGAGAGAGATTCTCAGTAACCCTCCAGCTCTGCACCCTATGAACTCCATGAGAGTGGGAGAGTGCTGTTACAGTAGATATACATGATGGGGTGGGAATGGAGCATGGCCAGCCAGACTGAGATAGCTGCAGGGGTGGGGTAGATGGGAGAGGGGAGCAGCTGGTGGAAATGAGAAGATGTTAAAAGGAAAAGAGAAGCTAAACCAGGTCCTGTTAGAACCCAGCCGGGCTGGGCCGACAGCGCTGCTGGAAGTTGTCATGGCAACAAAGTCTGGGGAGAACCGTGGCCCGATAAAAGAACAGAGGAGAGGGAGAGAGGGGGATGAGAAAGGAGGACAGATTTATTTTACCCTCCTTGACCAAATACTGTAAAAGGAAGATCTTCATGCTCACGGACAAAAATAAACTTCACCTCATCTTCTTTTTACTGGCAGAGAGCAGATTCAGAGAGCAGATTCAGAGAGCAGATTCAGAGAGCAGATTCAGAGAGCAGATTCAGAGAGCAGATTCAGAGAGCAGATTCAGAGAGCAGATTCAGAGAGCCGACCCCGGCCCACACTGGGTGAAAAGAGACTTAGAAGTAGCACATGACCCTTTTGACTCCATAGACAGTGGATGCAGACACACATCACCTGCACCACTGAAAAGTGAAGTTGATGTTTCTGATCAGACTCATTTTAGGTAAATGAAGTCCCACTCATTTAATTTCATTAGTACGATTAATAGTTCCTCAGAGAAAATCTAAAATCATATTTGTGGATTTAGGGAATATGAAATAAAGCAGCAGCTAAAAGTAGTGAGTCATCTAAACCCAAATCAGTGGGTTTGAAACAGCGTCAACAGGGACAAATATAGACTGTGTAATGATAATTGATTTCACAGTGAGCCATCTTATATAAGGCGGGAGGGAGGGAGAGAGAGAGGGAGAGAGAGAGTTAAGCAGGCAGATTGATGAGGCTGGTGGCTGGTTAGTTCCTAGTTAAAACTGGTCATGGGCTCATTGTCATGCTTATGCAAAGGTCCCTTTCAAACAGAGAACAGCAACAGTGTTGTCACAAAGAGAGGAGTATGGTGAGAGAGAGAGAGAGAGAGAGAGAGAGAGAGAGAGAGAGAGAGAGAGAGAGAGAGAGAGAGAGAGAGAGAGAGAGAGAGAGAGAGAGAGAGAGAGAGAGAGCTGTCCAGCTGTTGTTTTTACTGCATCCCAGTCATTAAACAACCTGTCACTGTGTGAAGTTACCGTTTCTAAATATTTATGAGGCCACAGCTCCTCCGTGCCTGACTCAATTTGGTAGGGAGACTCAAACAGAAAATATTTTGGTGTTAACTGAGTCTACATTTCTGCCTGTAAAGTACTTCCTCCAGGAAGGACTAGTTGTTAGTCTCATAGGTTTCCACATTACCCATACTGTACATGCTTATTGTGCTGGCAGCCTTCCATTGCTGCTTTTTTACCTTTACGTCTTGCTCATCTGTAAATGTTTTATTCAATAAGCTTTCTTTTATCTTGTTGCATTTGTTTTTCTTGACAATGAACAAGTTAATGTGTCTGTGTGTGCATGCACAATGTGTATACGCAATGTCTACCTGCAACTGTGAGTGTGTGTGCACACTCGCATATGTGTGCTTGAGTGTGTGAGTCCATGTGTGCATTGGCTGTATTTCAGGTTGTATCACACCTGGCTGTGATTGGGAGTCCCATAGGGCAGCGCACAATTGGCCTAGCGTCGTCCGGGTTTGGCCGGTGTAGGCCAACATTGTAAATAAGAATTTGTTCTTAACTGACTTGCCTAGTTAGAAAAAGGTTCCATTCTGCTCTGCGCTCTATGGGTTTAGCGGTGCCCTTGTATCGACATGTCACTCAGAATTGATAGAGTCCATCTGTATCCACTGACATCAGCCACACTGCTGGAGTTTAATTATATCCTAATGGGAAGCTCACTGTCTGACTGTCTGGCTGGCTCCTCAGACCTGCTTTATTCAACAGTCTATGACCCAGTCCATGAGCTGAAACCACTGGAGACCCAAAGAGAATAGGCTACTACTGTTCAATCTGTTTTCCAACAGACCAACACCAGAATGTATTCTCTATTCAGATACTGTGCATCCGTGGACCTCCCTTTAGTACATGTCCAACATAAAGGGACTATGAAAACATTATATTGGAAAAAGTAGAAAATGGACTCGCCCAGCCACAGAAACCATGGTTGATATATTGTAGATAATTATTGGGGGAAGAAAACTTATGATAGAGGTTTGCTGCAGGGATTTGAGTTGGTGGATGGATTTAAGAGGTTTTACTAAAGTAACAAAGTGGGCTATGTAATCTCAGGTGTGCATTGCTATGGTGATTGCAGGTTGCTCTCCAGGATGGCTGGGATGAAGGAGCAGCAATTTACTGAGGAGAAACCCCTACTGCAAGAACAGAGAGGACAAGACACTGAGATGGTGAGCCTTTTCTTTACGTACGTGTGTGTGTGTGTGTGTGTGTGTGTGTGTGTGTGTGTGTGTGTGTGTGTGTGTGTGTGTGTGTGTGTGTGTGTGTGTGTGTGTGTGTGTGTGTGTGTGTGTGTGTGTGTGTGTGTGTGTGTGTGTGTGTGCGTGCGTGTGTGTGTGTGCGTGTGTCTGTTTGTTAGTTATTTTGTGCGTGCGTGCATTGGAATACTCATTTATTTTTGTGCATTTGTGCGTGTGTGTGTAGTTGATATAATAGTGTAATTGTGTGTGTCCTGGTTGGGAAACAGAAAATGTGTTTAATTGTGTAGGAGGGATTCATCATACACTGCATTAATATTCACATTTAGGAGTGTGAAAGGATGGGGGAGTTGAGAGGCTACAAGGTCTTACAAAAACCAGTGACTGCAACAGTATACTACTCTTAGCATAATAAGTAATTCAGTAAACTCTTGAATGCTGTGACTGAAAATGAGGAGCATAAGAGAGGTGGCATCAGTAGAGAAAAGAAGTGCTAATCACATTGATTAAAACTGTCTGAGAGGATATGTCACAGTCATTTATACACTTCACTGACATTCTTGATCATGATTGACAGAGTGGAGAAACTGATTACTCAGACAATATCAAGGCAGTGGCCATTAAAACACAGAGGCCAAGTAAAAATGTATTAATCAAAGTAATGTTGATTATTGCTGATTATTACATAGTGGTAATTAACCATGAGGACTTACTTTGCATTTTGAAGTAAAGAGCTATGTGGAGTGGATGTGTGACCCAGATTCATTTATTTCCTTTAAAAGACTGTGTTTTAATTTGATCAGGATGACATCATGACAGCAGCTTATCCAGACAGCCTTGCCTCTCTTGTCCTCCTCTACGTGGGTCATGACCTCCCAGGTCTGTTAGGTACAGAAGTAGGATCTTAATCTGATCACTCTTTTGTTGATGAGAATGTTCCTACTCAACAGGAAATGCAAACGTGTAGTGTATTTAAGATTTTTCACTTTAAAATGTCATACTTGATTTGCCCTAACTTAAAACGTATCAAACCCTACAAAAATTGGCCATTAATTATAATCCACAAAATAATTCACATTTCGTTTTGCTGCAGGATTATTTTCCTGCTGCAGGATTATTTTCCTGCTGTAGCAAACTGGCTCAAATTAAGATCCTACATCTGTAGTCTTCCTCCCCTCCAGGTCTCTCCCGGCCTGGACCTCTGAGGTGGACTGATTAGCCACTGTAACACACTTCTGTTTGTGTTTATGACACAGAGAGACCAAGGGTGGTGTATGAATGCACTCCCCTGTGCAAACCCTGCGCCCCTCACCGCCCCCTCTTCCTCAAGCCACCCCCAACAACAGTGGCATGTGATCGTGCGGCACTGGCTCCACCAGACCCGCAATCAGACCAGTGGGTGCATCCCGGTCATTACAAACCCAGAACACGCCCTGCAGGGGGACTAGTCCCCTCGCCCAGTGGGGGCACCAAATCACGGATTCCTTCAGCTGTGCTATTGGTTGCTCCTTTACATAGCTTATCCTCACCTGCAACACATGCTGAGTCACAGAAATATGGAGGCCACAAACAACAGGGGGAAGAAATCATTGATGCACAGCCTATAGTAATAGAATCAGCAGGGTGTCATACTTCCAGATAATCACACAGGATCATTTCATATGGAGAAATGTTAAACTTCCTGAAGAACAACATGCATCCAGCCACCACCAGCACAGTGCCACAGCTCCCTCCCCCACCATGCTGTCTTACTGCAGTCACATCTGGGCTCCAGAGGACAAGAGTGACACCTGCTGGTCCGACCGCCCCACTGAAGCAACTAACCTGCTGTCTCTCCTCTAAGAACAAGCGCATGACACCCATTCTCTCTAGTAGGAAATCTGATCTTAATGTCATCACCCTATATCAATGGACTGCTGATGTGTTCTGATAATAATGCAACCATTTGACAACTTTCTTCCTTTCTTCACCTCATCTGTGTTTTTATGTATAATAATTTTGTGTTTCCTGAAACCACTGTATATGAATGCACTAGGATTGCACCTTCAGGATCTCTAAGGGTTTGGGGACAATTTTTCTTAAACCACTTTAATGATGCTTGGTCTGATTCAACTACAGTATAACCTCCATAGATATAACCTCTCTATATATAACCTCTCTCTCTATATATAACGTCTCTACATATATAATCTCTCTCTATATAACCTCTATATATATAACCTCTATATATATAACTTCTCTGTACATAACCTCTATATATATAACCTCTACATATAACCTTATAACCTTTATATATAACACTTATATATAACATATATATATATATATATATATATATATATATATATATATAACAACAATAGATATAACCTCTCTATACATAACCTCTATATATATATAACCTCTATAGATATAACCTCTCTCTATATACAAACTCTATATATAACCGCTCTATATATAACCTCTATAGATATAACCTCTATATATAAATAACCTCTATAGATATAACCTCCACAGAAATAACCTCTATATATAAATAATCTCTATAGATATAACCTCTATATACAAAACCTCTATAGATATAACATCTCTATATATAAACTCTATAGATATAACCTCTCTATATATACCCTCTATATATAAACTATATAGATATAACCTCTATACATATAACCTCTCTACATATAACCTCCAAAGATATAACCTCTATTTATTAGCTCTTTATACATAACATCTACATACATAACCTCTATATACATAATCTCTATAGATATAATCTCTATATATAACTTATATATATAAACTCTATAGATATAACCTCTAAATATAACCTCTATATATAACCTTTATATATAACCTCTATATACATAACCTCTATAGATATAACCTCTATATATAACCTCTATAGATATAGCCTCTCCATAAACAACCTCTATAGATATAATCTCCATATACATACCTACTCTATATATATCATCTCTCTCTATATAACATCTATATATATAACTTCTCCATATATATCATCTCTCTATATCTAACCTCTATAGATATAACCTCGATATATAACCTCTATATATATATATATATATATATATATATATATATATATATCATCTCTGTATATGTAACTTCTCAATATAGAACCTCTCTATATATAACATCTATAGATATAACCACTCTATATACATGACCTCTATATATAACCTCTATAGATATACATTATATAAATAACCTCTATATACAACCTAAATACATAACCTACATAGATATAACCTCTATGGATATAACCTCTCTATATATTACCTCTATAGATATAAGCTCTATATATAAATAACCTCTATAGATATAACCTCCATAGATATCACCTCTATAGATGTAATTTCTATCGATATAACCTCTCTATATAACCTCTCCATATATAACCTCTATAGATATAACCTCTATACATATAACCTCTCTATATATAACCTCTCTATATATAAACTATATAGAAATAACCTCTATAGATATAACTTCTCTATATATAACCTCTATATACCTAACCTCTATATACATAACCTCTATAGATATAACCTCTATATATAACATATATATAAACTCTATAGATATAACATCTAAATATAACCTCTATATATATAACCTCTATATACATAACCTCTATATATACAACCTCTCTATATATATAACCTCTATAGATATTAGCTCTCTATATATAATCTCTATAGATATAAACTCAATAGATTTAACCTCTATAGATATAATCTCCATATATATAACTACTCTATATATATATAATCTCTCTATATATGACCTCTCTATATATAACTTCTCCATATATATCATCTCTCTATATATAACCTTAATAGATTTAACCTCTATATATAACCTCTCTATATATATATCAACTCTCTATATATAACCTCTATATATACCTTCTCTAAATATATCATCGTTATATATGTAACTTCTCTATGTAGAACCTCTCTCTATATAACCTCTATAGATTTAACCTCTATATATAACCTCTCTCTATATATATAATCTCTCTATATATAACCTCTATATATAACTTCTCTATATATATCATCATTATATATGTAACTTCTCTATATATAACCTCTCTATATATAACCTCTATAGATATAACCTCTATAGATATAACCTCTATATATACATGACCTCTATATATAACCTCTATAGATATAAATGATATATTTAACCTCTAAATATATCATCTCTATGGATATAAACTCTATATATACATAACCTCTAAAGATTTAACCACTATAGATATAACCTCTATAGATATAACCTCTGTATATATAACCTCTTTAGATATAAGCTCTTTAGATATAACCTCTATATATAACCTCTATAGATATAATCTCTCTATATATAACCTCTGTAGACATAACCTCGATAGATATAACCTCTATTGATAACCTCTATATATAACCTACATAGATATAACCTTTATGGATATAAGCTCTCTATATATAACCTCTATAGATATAAGCTCTATAGATATAATCTATATAGATATAACCTCTACAGATATACCTCTATAGATATAACCTCTATACATACAATCTCTACAGATATAACCTCTATAGATATAACCTCTATATATAATCTCTATTTACAAAATCGTATATACATAACCTCTATAGATATAACCTATATAGATATAACCTCTATAAATACATAACCTCTATAGATATAACCTCTATAGATATAACCTCAATTTGTAACCTCTACAGATATAACTCTATAGACAACCTCTATAGATATAACCTCTATAGATATAACCTCTATAGATATACATTATATATATATAACCTCTAAATATATAACCTCTATGGATATAAACTCTATATATACATAACTTCAAGACTTAACCGCTATAGATATAACCTCTATAGATATAACCTCTATAGATACAACCTCTGTATGTATAACCTCTTTAGATATAACCTCTATAGATATAGCTCTATATATAACCTCTATAGATATAATCTCTCTATATATAACCTATGTATACATAACCTCTATAGATATAACCTCTATTGATAACCTCTATATATATAACCTATATAGATATAACCTCTATGGATATAACCTCTCTATATATAACCTCTGTAGATATAACCTGTACAGATATACCTCTATAGATATAACCTCTATATATACAACCTCAACAGATATAGCCTCTATAGATATAACCTCTATATATAACCTATATTTACAAAATCTTATATACATAATCTCTATAGATATGACCTATATTGATATAACCTCTATATATACATAACCTCTATAGATATAACCTCAATATGTAACCTCTACAGATATAACTCTATAGACTTAACCTCTATATATATAACCTCTATACATATAATCTCTATAGATATAACCTGTATATGTAACCTCTACAGATATACATCTAGAGATATAAACTCTATATACAGGACCTCCATATACATAACCTCTATAGATATTACCTCTATATATACATAACCTCTATATATAACCTTTTTATTTATATTAACCTCTATAGATATAACCTCTCTATTTATATCCTCTATAGATATCACCTCCAGATATATACACTGCTCAAAAAAAATAAAGGGAACACTTAAACAACACAATGTAACTCCAAGTCAATCACACTTCTGTGAAATCAAACTGTCCACTTAGAAAGCAACACTGATTGACAATAAATTTCACACGTTGTTGTGCAAATGGAATAGACAACAGGTGGAAATTATAGGCAATTAGCAAGACACCCCCAACAAAGGAGTGGTTCTGCAAGTGGGGACCACAGACCCCTTCTCAATTTCTATGCTTCCTGGCTGATGTTTTGGTCACTTCTGAATGCTGGCGGTGCTTTCACTCTAGTGGTAGCATGAGACGGAGTCTACAACCCACACAAGTGGCTCAGGAAGTGCAGCTCATCCAGGATGGCACATTAATGCGAGCTGTGGCAAGAAGATTTGCTGTGTCTGTTAGCGTAGTGTCCAGAGCATGGAGGCGCTACCAGGAGACAGGCCAGTACATCAGGAGACATGGAGGAGGCCGTAAGAGGGCAACAACCCAGCAGCAGGACCGCTACCTCCGCCTTTGTGCAAGGAGGAGCAGGAGAAGCACTGCCAGAGCCCTGCAAAATGACCTCCAGCAGGCCACAAATGTGCATGTGTCTGCTCAAACGGTCAGAAACAGACTCCATGAGGGTGGTATGAGGGCCCGACGTCCACAGGTGGGGGCTGTGCTTACAGCCCAACACCGTGCAGGACGTTTGGCATTTGCCAGAGAACACCAAGATTGGCAAATTTGCCACTGGCGCCCTGTGCTCTTCACAGATGAAAGCAGGTTCACACTGAGCACGTGACAGACGTGACAGAGTCTGGAGACGCCGTGGAGAACGTTCTGCTGCCTGCAACATCCTCCAGCATGACCGGTTTGGCGTTGGGTCAGTCGTTGTGTGGGGTAGCATTTCTTTGGGGGGCCACACAGCCCTCCATGTGCTTGCCAGAGGTAGCCTGACTGCCATTAGGTACCGAGATGAGATCCTCAGACCCCTTGTGAGACCATATACTGGTGCAATTGGCCATGGGTTCCTCCTAATGCAAGACAATGCTAGACCTCATGTGGCTGGAGTGTGTCAGCAGTTCCTGCAAGAGGAAGGCATTGATGCTATGGACTGGCCCGCCCGTTCCCCAGACCTGAATCCAATTGAGCACATCTGGGACATCATGTCTCGCTCCATCCACCAACGCCACGTTGCACCACAGACTGTCCAGGAGTTGGCGGATGCTTTAGTCCAGGTCTGGGAGGAGATCCCTCAGGAGACCATCCGCCACCTCATCAGGAGCATGCCCAGGCATTGTAGGGAGGTCATACAGGCACGTGGAGGCCACACACGCTACTGAGCCTCATTTTGACTCTTTTAAGGACATTACATCAAAGTTGGATCAGCCTGTAGTGTGGTTTTCCACTTTACTCCAAATCCAGACCTACATGGGTTGATAAATTGGATTTCCATTGATTATTTTTGTGTGATTTTGTTGTCAGCACATTCAACTATTTAAAGAAAAAAGTATTTAATAAGATTATATCTTTCATTCAGATCTAGGATGTGTTGTTAAAGTGTTCCCTTTATTTTTTTGAGCAGTATATAATGTCTATATATAAACTATTTTTATATAACCTCTGTCTATATAACATATATATATAACCTCTATAGATATAACCTCTATGTAAAACCTATATAGATATAACATCTATAGATTTAACCTCTATAGATATAACCTCTATAGATATAACCTCTATATATAACCTCTATAGATATAACCTCTCTATGTATATAACGTCTATATATAAACTCTTTTTATATAACCTCTATATATATATAACCTATATATTTAACCTCCCTAGATATAACCGCTATGTATAACCTCTATAGATTTAAACTCTATAGATATAACCTCTATATATAACCTCTATAGGTATAACCTCTATATATAACCTCTATAGATATAACCTCTCTATGTATATAACGTCTATATATAAACTATTTTTATATAACCTCTATATATATAACCTATATATTTAACCTCCCTAGATATAACCGCTATGTATAACCTCTATAGATTTAAACTCTATAGATATAACCTCTATATATAATCTCTATAGGTATAACCTCTCTATATATTAGCTCTATAAATATAACCTCTATACATACATAACCTCTATAGATATAACCTCTACAGATATAACCTCTATAGATATAACGCTATATATTTAACCTCTATATATAACCTCTATAGATTTGACTATATACATAACCTCTAAATACATAATCTCTATAGATATGACCTCTATATATACATAACCTCTCTGTTTATATAACTTCTATAGATATAATCTCTCTATTTTTAACCTCTATAGATATAACTTCTCTATGTATATAACGTCTATATATAAACTCTTCTTATATAACCTCTATACGGTGAGGGGAAAAAAGTATTTGATCCCCTGCTGATTTTGTACGTTTGCCCACTGACAAAGAAATTATCAGTCTATAATTTTAATGGCAGGTTTATTTGAACAGTGAGAGACAGAATAACAACAAAAAATCCAGAAAAACGAATGTCAAAAATGTTAGAAATTGATTTGCATTTTAATGAGGGAAATAAGTATTTGACCCCCTCTCAATCAGAAAGATTTCTGGCTCTCAGTTGTCTTTTATACAGGTAACGAGCTGAGATTAGGAGCACACTCGTAAAGGGAGTGCTCCTAATCTCAGTTTGTTACCTGTATAAAAGACACCTGTCCACAGAAGCAATCAATCAATCACATTCCAAACTCTCCAACATGGCCAAGACCAAAGAGCTCTCCAAGGATGTCAGGGACAAGATTGTAGACCTACACAAGGCTGGAATGGGCTACAAGACCATCGCCAAGCAGCTTGGTGAGAAGGTGACAACTCTTGGTGCGATTATTCGCAAATGGAAGAAACACAAAAGAACTGTCAATCTCCCTTGGCCTGGGGCTCCATGCAAGATCTCAAGGCAGCTGGGACCATAGTCACCAAGAAAACAATTGGTAACACACTACGCTCAAGAAAAGCACATATACATGCTCGTCTGAAGTTTGCCAATGAACATCTGAATGATTCAGAGGACAACTGGGTGAAAGTGTTGTGGTCAGGTGAGACCAAAATGGAGCTCTTTGGCATCAACTCAACTCACCGTGTTTGGAGAAGGAGGAATGCTGCCTATGACCCCAAGAACACCATCCCCACCGTCAAACATGGAGGTGGAAACATTATGCTTTGGGGGTGTTTTTCTGCTAGGGGGACAGGACAACTTCACCACATCATTTGACGGGGCCATGTACTGTCAAATCTTGGGTGAAAACCTCCTTCCCTCAGCCAGGGCATTGAAAATGGGTCGTGGATGGGTATTCCAGCATGACAATGACCCAAAATACACGGCCAAGGCAACAAAGGAGTAGCTCAAGAAGAAGCACATTGAGGTCCTGGAGTGGCCTAGCCAGTCTCCAGACCTTAGTCCCATAGAAAATCTGTGGAGGGAGCTGAAGGTTCGAGTTGCCAAACGTCAGCCTCGAAACCTTAATGGCTTGGAGAAGATCTGCAAAGAGGAGTGGGACAAAATCCCTCCTGAGATGTGTGCAAATCTGGTGGCCAACTACAAGAAACATCTGACCTCTGTGATTGCCAACAAGGGTTTTGCCACCAAGTACTAAGTCATGTTTTGCAGAGGGGTCAAATACTTATTTCCCTCATTAAAATGCAAATAATTTTATAACATTTTTGACATGCGTTTTTCTGGATTTTTGTTGTTGTTATTCTGTCTCTCACTGTTCAAATAAACCTACCACTAAAATTATAGACTGATCATTTCTTTGTAAGTGGGCAAACGTACAAAATCAGCAGGGGATCAAATACTTTTTTCCCCCACTGTAGAAATAACCTCTATATACAGTATTTAACCTCTATAGATATAACTTCTCTAGATATAACCTCTATATATAACCCCTATAGATATAATCTCTTCATATAACCTCTATAGATATAACCTCTATATATAACCTCTATAGAGCATGTCCTCCTTGTTGCACTGATGTCTAGGGGAATGCTTGGGTTCTGGTTTGACTCTTCGGGCAGGGACAGGCATCTTTCTGTCTCTCCTTTCCCTGAGCCCTCTCTTTCCTGTCCTCTAACTACTGTCTGTTTGTTTGGACCCACACAGCATCTATCTATGTTACTTTCTGGATCCATCCCTTCAACTCGAACAGCCTTCTCAGCCCTGTGGCATCTCATAGGTTTAACCAGAGTGACTGTGTCATAATGAGAGTCAGTTGACATTGTGTTTCTGTTCTCTCTCTCTCTCTCTCTCTCTCTCTCTCTCTCTCTCTCTTCTCTCTCTCTCTCTCTCTCTCTCTCTCTAGGAGAACTGTGAGACCCTGATGCCCACTGGAGACTGGAAGGTACTGAAACTGTTTTCTACATTTTCAATGTACCGTACTCTCTTTCTCTCTCTATCCTTCTCTGGTTGCTGTTATTACTGTACATCACAGGAGGCTGCTGAGGGGAAAACGGCTCATAATAATGACCAGAACAGAGCAAATAAAATGGCATCAAACACTTGGAAACCATGTGTTTGACCTATTTGATACCATTGCACATCTTCCGTTCCTTACCACTAGCCCATCCTCCCCAATTAAGGTGCCACCAACCTCCTGTGCTGTACACTCACCCACGTAACCATGGTGACTCATTGGGAGGAGAAGAGGGAAGAAGATGGGGAGAAGGATAAGTGACTGTTTGGCCATAGCACAGCTAATATGAGTTGGGACCACTAGATACTGATGCAATCATTCACTATCACACAGCAGCTCTCACACAGTGCAGAACCACAAAAGTTTTAAAGTCCTTAGAAGTTGATTTCTGTAATGTGATGTTCAGAGTCTATTTTAACATGAATCCACGTAGCGATTAGATCAGAGATATGACTAATCGTCTAGACACCTCCATTCTCCCCTCTGTCTGATACCTCCAGTGTCACCTCCCCCCTCTCTCACCTCCCCCTCTGCCCCCCTCTTCCCCCCTCTCTCACCCTCTCAACTCAATTCAATTCAAATGGCTTTATTGCCATGGGAAACATATGTTACATTGCCAAAGCAAATGAAATCGATAATAAACAAAAGTGAAATAAACAATCGAAAATGAACAGTAAACATTACACTCACAAAAGTTTCAAAGGAATAAAGACATTTCAAATGTCATATTATGCCTATGTACAGTGTTGTAACTATGTGGATATAGTTAAAGTACAAAAGGGAAAATAAATAAACATGAATATGCGTTTGTTCTTCACCGGTTGCCGTTTTCGTGTGGCAACAGGTCACAAATATTGCTGCTGTGATGGCACACTGTGGTATTTCACCCAGTAGATATGGGAATTTGTTTTCTTATTCTTTGTGGGTCTGTGTAATCTGAGGGAAATATGTGGCTCTAATATGGTAATACATTAGGAAGTGCAGCTCAGTTTCCACCTCATTTTGTGGGCAGTGTGCACATAGCCTGTCTTCTCTTGAAAGCCAGGTCTGCCTACAGCAAGGCTATGCTCACTGAGTCTGGCTATGCTCACTGAGTCTGTACATAGTCAAAGCTTTCTTTAATTTTGGGTCAGTCACAGTGGTCATGTATTCTGCCACTGTGTACTCTCTGTTTAGGGCCAAACAGCATTCCAGTTTTTCTGGTTAATTCTTTCCAATGTGTCAAGCAATTATCTTTTAGTTTTCTTATGATTTGGTTGGGTGTAGATGTGTTGCTGTCCTGGGGCTCTGTGGGGTGTGTTTGTGAACAGAGCCCCAGGACCAGCTTGCTTAGGAGATTCTTCTGTAGGTTCATCTCTCTGTAGGTGATGTCTTATTTATGGAAGGTTTAGAAATCGCTTCCTTTCATGTGGTTGTGGAATATAACCGCTCTTTTCTGGATTTTGATAATTAGCGGGTATCGTCCTAATTCTGCTCTGCATTATTGGGTGTTTTACATTGTACACGTAATATGTTTTTGCAGAATTCTGCATGCAGAGTCTCAATTTGGTGTTTGTACCATTTTGTGAATTATAGGTTGGTGAGGGACCCCAGACCTCACAACCATAAATGGCAATAGGTTCTATAACTGATTCAAGTATTTTTAGCCAGATCCTAATTGGGATGTTGAATTATATGTTCCTTTTAATGGCGTAGAGGGATCTTCTTGCCTTGTTTCTCAGATCGTTCACAGGTTTGTGGAAGTTACCTGTGTTGCTGATGTTCAGGCCGAGGTATGTATGATTTTTTGTGTGCTCTTTGGCAATGGTTGTCTAGATGGAAATTGAATTTGTGTTCCTGGCAACTGGACCTTTTTTGGAACACCATTTCCTGTCAGGGCCCAAGTCTGACATAATCTGTGCAGAAGATCTAGGAGCTGTTGTGTTCCCCCCCCCCCTTCTCTCTCTATCTGTTAAATGCTTTGCACAAATCAGCAGGCCTCAAGTTGTATCACACAGTGGTTGAGTGTATGGTGCCATGTAGCTCAGTTGGTAGAGTGTTGTGCTTGTAACGCAAGGGTTGTGGATTCGATTCCCACTGGGCACCATTACGAAAATGTATGCACAAATGTAAGTCGCTCTGGATAAAAGCTAAAATGTAAATGTTTGTATGTGTGTTTTTCTGAGGGTATCCTTGCATGTGTGTGTGATGACAGTGCATATGATTATAGGTGAGAGAATGAGGTTGTGTATTTAATGAAGACTGGAAATGTTGAGTCAGCCGGGGAGTGGGTTAATCCCTCTCTTCCGCAGAAAAGGGGGACCGAGCTAGAGAGAGAAAGAGACATGGAGAGTTTACAGTTGAGTCAGCTTGCTAAGTTCTCTGTACACAGGAAAGGCGGATACCGACGAGAGAAAGAAAAAATTGATGTTGTGGAGAATATGGACAATGGCTGCTGGTGTGAATAAATGTAACCTATAGCAGAGACAGCCACTGCTGCCATATTGATCTGTAGTCAGCACTGTTCCATCATCCCCTGCTTTCTGAGTAGATGCACGCACATACAGTACTCTGCTCTGCTTTACTGGTGACCTATGGCCACTTACTGTCCCATCAATGTCCCATTACACAGAAGCATGGAGGAGCCTACTGGCTGCTGCTGCTGCTGCACAGAGACAGAAAGAGATGTCACTGTTCTCTGTTTAATTTTTATTTGTAAAAATAAATCTCACTGCATGCTAAGCATTTGTTTATGCATCACCGTCCATGACTGTTAAGGAGCGATAAGAGGGGTGGGAAAGGAAAGGAGACAGGTAGGACAGGGTCAATAAGAGAGAGAGGGAGAGAAAAAGAGAGGGAGATAAGCCATCTTCTCCTGAAACAGAGCACTGGTGCTGATGAGAGAGCAAAACAAGAGCACAGCAGAGAACCTGCTGTGACTGACAGAGGAGCTAACCAATCATGTGCAGAGAGGCAGCACTGGCAGCGAATAGGCTTGAGTTCGACACGCCCTCATGGTGGGGTTTATAAGGTGTCGGGGGAAGAGAGGGGGCACAGCACTGCAGCGCTCAGCCCCAGAGCAGGACGAGGCTAGACGAGACAAGACAAGACGAGACAAAGAGACCACCAGCAGCATCCCCCAGCAGGCTCTGCTCTAAAGCCAGGACCTAGTCCCACTACAGGAGAGGACTGGCTCTGTCTGTCTGTCTGTCTCGTCTCCACTGACTGCTCCTCCTCCTCCTCCTGCCATTCTTCCTCCTCTTTCTCCTCCACCACTGAGCACGCTTACTGAGGCACCATGCCTGAATGCTGGGATGGGGTGAGTGACAGTATAATGTATCTACAGGTTTATACTGAGTGACTGCTTGAGTGTGTTCAGTGTTTCTGCTGTCGCGTGGATGACTCTGCATATTTTGGTTGATAGAGTGAGGATATTTTGATGAAGGGGAAGTGAATCCACTACTATAGAATGTCTTCATTAATAAACACCTTTGATGTACCGTGCTGTTGTAATACTCTGGAATAATTAATTAGCTATCTATGATGTACCGTGCTGTTGTAATACTCTGGAATAATTAATTAGCTATCTATGATGTACCGTGCTGTTGTAATACTCTGGAATAATTAATTAGCTATCTATGATGTACCGTGCTGTTGTAATACTCTGAATAAATGACTAGCTATCTATGATGTACCGTGCTGTTGTAATACTCTGAATAAATGACTAGCTATCTATGATGTACCGTGCTGTTGTAATACTCTGAATAAATGACTAGCTATCTATGATGTACCGTGCTGTTGTAATACTCTGGAATAATTGATTAGCTATCTATGATGTACCGTGCTGTTGTAATACTCTGAATAAATGACTAGCTATCTATGATGTACCGTGCTGTTGTAATACTCTGAATAAATTGCTAGCTATCTATGATGTACCGTGCTGTTGTAATACTCTGAATAAATGACTAGCTATCTATGATGTACCGTGCTGTTGTAATACTCTGAATAAATGACTAGCTATCTATGATGTACCGTGCTGTTGTAATACTCTGAATAAATGACTAGCTATCTATGATGTACCGTGCTGTTGTAATACTCTGGAATAATTGATTAGCTATCTATGATGTACAGTGCTGTTGTAATACTCTGAATAAATGACTAGCTATCTATGATGTACCGTGCTGTTGTAATACTCTGAATAAATTACTAGCTATCTATGATGTACTGTGCTGTTGTAATACTCTGAATAAATGTCTAGCTATCTATGATGTACCGTGCTGTTGTAATACTCTGAATAAATGACTAGCTATCTATGATGTACCGTGCTGTTGTAATACTCTGAATAAATGACTAGCTATCTATGATGTACCGTGCTGTTGTAATACTCTGAATAAATGACTAGCTATCTATGATGTACTGTGCTGTTGTAATACTCTGAATAAATGATTAGCTATCTATGATGTACCGTGCTGTTGTAATACTCTGAATAAATGACTAGCTATCTATGATGTACCGTGCTGTTGTAATACTCTGAATAAATGTGCATTGGATAAGATTATCTGTAAAAGATTCATGTTGAAATATTAGTTCTCTAGTTGTGCTTATATTTAATGTTGTATTAACTAATTTAATGTATGGGTTAATTATGCATACTGAAATGGTTGTTGTACTGTTATTGTGTCCCTCTAATGATCAGTCATGTAAAGTATGAGTCTTCGTGGAGACAAGCTGACACACTAACGCTGCGACAAACAATAATGCATTCTGCCACACATGCATGTCTAAACAGGGAAATAGACCTGAGAGTGAGTGTGTATGTGAGATGCCTGTAAGTCTTGTGAGTTGCCTAATTATTCTGTACTAGGACAAACGTCTCTCTGACCTTGGGAGCCAGAAGGAAGGGAGTGAGAGAGGAAGATGAGAGGGAGGGACTGAAAGAAGAAGTGAGCGAGAAAGGAAGATGAGTGAGAGAGAAAGGGAGCACGGAAGGGACTGAGAGAGGAAAGGATGGAGGGAGTGTTTGCAGTATGTGATACAGGCGCTGTTTTTACCTGCAGTCTATTGTGCTCCACCGTGGTGGTCTTTGTCTTTGTCTATGATATTTCAGACAGGCAGCCATACAGAAAATACAAAATATTTTTTACCCATTCTATCAACCCCTATCATACTGCAGTCGTGTATCGCATAATCTTTAGCGCCCGATATGACCTTGTTGACCTACATTGTATCTGTCAATCGTTCACGCAAGCAATTCATGTTAAACAAAGACAAAAGAGACAGATGTTACAGGTGATTAACTGTACTGCAGTACCTGCAAATGTATTGCTTCACTGCAGAATACTGTCAGATATATTGGGTGCCAGAATGTTGAGTGGTTAGGGTGCACTTTCCGTGACAGACTATGGTTGCATCCTTAATGGCACCCTATTCCTTATTTAGTGCACTACTTCTGACCAGGGCCCATAGAGCTCTTGTCAAAAGTATATAGGGAATAAGATGCCATTTTGGACGTTTCACTGCACTGCACTGCAATCAAGAAATGTCAGAACAAATGCAGTTAACACCCTGAATAACACTGTATCTGTCATCCACACGCAGTCTATGAGTATATACACTGAAAATATATACTAAGAATGATATGTACAGCAGTAGATATATTCACTATGTCAAGAATCCAGTATATAAATGCGCGGTGTGTATAAAAAGTGGAACAAAAATGCAATGTACAGTAGACATATTAGAATGAGCTATGTGGAGAATCCAGTATATAAATCCAGTGTGAAAAACAGTATAAAAGAAACAGGAAGTGTCCAGTGTTTAATGTCTCTATATACATGGGACAGGAGCATTGGCTGTGTGAGCTTGTTTGTACAGTATGCGTGTGTGTTTGTGAGTATGGGCATATGGGTGTGTGACTGTCTATGTGAGTACAGGAGTCTGCGTGTGTATGAGGTGTGTGTGTGAGCTTATGTGTGTGGGAGCTTGTGTGTGTGTTTTGTGTGAGTGTGTGGGAGTATGCTGCACAGAATGTTTTTTCCCTCACCAGAGCAGAATATTATACACATAGTGTGGGCCAGACATGTCTTTGCAGTACTCTATATACACAGTGTTGTCAGTCATCTCTATCAGCATTCCCATGTGAATCCGTAAAGGTTTTATGTTGATCAGAGGCAGACAATTGAGTATGCAGCCTATTATGTCGGTCATAGTTCTTCGGTGATAGTAACTCTCTATGCTCATCAGTGAACCCAAGATTGTCTGTCTGAAGGTAAATCTATGCATGCCCATTAGAAATAAACATTTGTCTGTTTCAGGAACATGACATTGAGACTCCTTATGGGATGCTTCATGTGGTGATTCGTGGTGCACCCAAAGGAAACAAGCCTGCCATCCTCACCTACCACGATGTTGGGCTTAACCGTGAGTACACATTGTCCCTCTACCTGTGTGTGTGTGTGTGTGTGTGTGTGTGTGTGTGTGTGTGTGTGTGTGTGTGTGTGTGTGTGTGTGTGTGTGTGTGTGTGTGTGTGTGTGTGTGTGTGTGTGTGTGTGTGTGTGTTTGTGTGTGTGTTTGTGTGGGTGTGTGTGTGGGTGTGTGTGTGTGTGTTTGTGTGTGTGTGTGTGTGTGTGGGTGTGTGCATGCGTGTTTTGTGGGTGTGCTCCATGTGTGCGTGATCATGGCTGTGTTGCACCATCATCAGTCACGTCAACAGTGATCTGCAGCTGGTTCCAGGAAGCATCTCTCCACACTTCCTCAGAGTGTTGTTCATGGTGTGACCTGGCAAAGATATCTATGGAGCTGTCAGCCTGTTATCTGAGGTGATAATGGGACTCCATTCTGGGAGCTATATCATTCCCTGACAGCCATCCAGCCAGCCCACTGCAGAGTGCAGAGTGCAGACAGACAGTATGAATCTCTCTTTAACTTTAAGGGTCTATTAGAGTACTGTACCAAACGAGTATGCGTACGCACAGCAGTGTTCTAGAATATTGGACCGTTGGCATTCTTACTTTTCAAAGTGAAAAGCTTAAGCAATTTCTCCAACAGTCAACACATTCAAATAAATAGAGGACGCGTGCCAGAGACATGTTGGTTTGGAATTGTAGGGAGGTGCATGTTCGTGCTGTACGTCTCCCGCAGATGGTGGTCTCAGAGCGTGTAGCTACAGTATGTTACAATCGGATGCCAGACGCTTTACCCAGAATGTCTGTTACTACCTCCCCGCAGAGCCTGCTCGTTAGCTCCTCTGATTGGTGGATGGGGACGGCTTTTCAATGTCGCTGCAGTTTGCAGGGTGTCTTGTCAGAATGACTCAGATACAAAACACAATATTTATTTTACATTACAACAAAATTTCATTACCTGTTAACTGCAATACGTTCCTACAAAAGATCCAGTGTGTCCATTTAAATTGCCAACACAACCTGCATTCCACCAGATAACACTGTCTGTCAGAGTGGTCAATAATTCAATAAAGGACTGGATAATTAAATGATGATGGAGAGCGAAAAAGAGAAAGAGCAACAGAAAGGGAGGAAGAGGGAGAAATGTAGGTCAGAAAAACATCCCTATCATGCAGTGTTAAAGCGAGGCGAGGGAGGGCAGGAAGGCAGGCAGGGTGGGGTTATTGTTGGGGGATGGTCAGCATTGCGGCGCTGTAGATCAGCTGCTCTACTGCCTGCCCCCCATCCTTCCCTCTGCAGCTGCAGCTGGGGGTATTAGTATGCACTGCCAGGAACCACAGCGCTGCAGCCTGACTCAGTCTACACAGACACAGGATGGAGGGAGGGAGAGGAGAGGAGAGGGGAGAGAACAGGGGAGAGAAGGTGACAGAATAGAGGAGACACTGGCCAATATATGACTCTGTACTGTGTCTATATATGACTCTGTACTGTGTCCTTGTGCTGTGCTGGGGAGGAGATGGGTCAAGTTTCCACAGGGAGACAATACACCTGTAGAGGATGAAGATTAATGGTCTTTCACATGGCTGACTGTGTGGGCGAATCAGAATCACCTCGCTGCCATTGTGTGCTGCCAGATAAATGAAATAGCACAGAACACATCAGCTTCATCACATTTAAGCTTTGAATTTCTGTCCGGTTATCGGTTAATTAGCCTGTGTAATGATGTTTGTTGGTTTTTGATGAGATGGTATTAATGTCTCAGTGTTTTTATCACCTTCTTAACTCCATGGAGTAGAACACTGTTATTTTTGACTGACTCACCACAAACAGAAGACAAGAAGGACATCAGCGGTGGTGGGAGGGGGGAAACAGAGTTGTTGGTATCAGAGTTGTTGGTATCAGAGTTGTTGGTATCAGAGTTGTTGGTATCAGAGTTGTTGGTATCAGAGTTGTTGGTATCAGAGTTGTTGGTATCAGAGTTGTCGGTATCAGAGTTGTCGGTATCAGAGTTGTCGATATCAGAGTTGTCGATATCAGAGTTGTTGATATAAGAGTTGTTGATATAAGAGTTGTTGGTATCAGAGTTGTCGGTATCAGAGTTGTCGATATCAGAGTTGTCGATATAAGAGTTGTTGATATAAGAGTTGTTGGTATCAGAGTTGTCGATATCAGAGTTGTTGATATAAGAGTTGTTGGTATCAGAGTTGTCGGTATCAGAGTTGTCGGTATCAGAGTTGTCGATATCAGAGTTGTCGATATCAGAGTTGTCGATATAAGAGTTGTCGATATAAGAGTTGTTGATATAAGAGTTGTTGATGTCAGAGTTGTCGGTATCAGAGTTGTCGGTATCAGAGTTGTTGATATCATAGTTGTTGATATCAGAGTTGTTGATATCAGAGTTGTTGATATCAGAGTTGTTGATATAAGAGTTGTTGATATCAGAGTTGTTTATACGGTTGCAGATTTTAAGAGGTACTATATAAATGTTAAATGTCTCAGTTTAAGTGCAGTATATCAAAATAGATTGGTTTATATTTACTCTGACTTACTGGAAGACCGCTCAAGCATCCAGATGATGCTGATGGAATGAGTCCCAGTGAAACCTGATTTCCCATTCTCTCATACCTGTCACATCTATTCTACCTGCTGACAGGGTAGCAATGGCACAGATGGCCACCTTCAAGGTTCTCTCTCTTTAATGCATATTTCATGTGTTTCGTCTCTCTGTCTCTGCCCTCCACAGACAAGCTGTGCTTCAACAGCTTCTTCCACAATGAGGACATGCAGGAGATCACCAAGCACTTTGTGGTGTGTCATGTGGATGCTCCTGGACAGCAGATTGGAGCCTCTCAGATGCCACAGGGGTAATGTATAGTACCTCCACATTCACATGCACACACGTTAGACACACAGACACACACACAAGCGTGTACACACACACATGAGAATTCTTGCACACACACACGTATACGCAAGTATGCATGTTTCCTTACACCTCTGTTATTGTATTGTATTGACTGGAATATGCATATAGACAATCATTTCTACAGTGATGTCTCTCTCTGCCATGTCACTGTTTAACTAAAGATCTTCACCTCACCTCTCCACAGGTACCAGTACCCCACCATGGACCAGCTGGCAGGCATGCTGCCCAGCGTAGTGCAGCACTTTGGGTGAGTGGGCCTCCTCTTCCTTTCTCTCCTAGTAAACAGTACATTCATCATCCATACACTATTAGAAAAAAGGGTTCCAAAAGGTTTATTCTGCTGTCCCCATAGGAGAACCCTTTTTGGTTCCAAGTAGAACCCTCTGTGTAAAGGGTTCTACATGGAACTCAAAAGGGTTCTACCTGGAACCGAAAGGGTTCCACCTGGAACCAAAAAGTGTTATTCAGAGGGTTCTCCTATGGGGACAGCCGAAGAACCTTTTTAGGTTCTAGATAGCACCTTTTTTTCTAAGAGTGTATTGTTGAACTTTGAATGAATTAATACAACTGATAAACCTTTAAAGTAATTCAAACCATTCTAATTTTCCAGATTCAAGAGCATTGTGGGCATTGGAGTTGGAGCTGGCGCCTACATCCTGGCCAAATTTGCTGTAAGTCATTCCCTGTTATTGTTCTTTGCTTGTCCATATATTTCATATTTGTGTTGCCTGATGATCCCAGGTGTATCTAACATAACAGACCCCTGCTCTGCTCTGTCCTCAGCTGGTCTTCCCTGACCTGGTGGAGGGCCTGGTGCTGCTCAACATCGACCCCAACGGGAAGGGCTGGATCGACTGGGCCACCGGCAAGGTAGCAGACACTGCACCTCTGTGGCAAACATGTAAACATAGTTACCTTTATTAAAGCAGCCATTTTATCCCAACTATCAAAATGGCTGCTCTTGTTGCAATGGGTGCAAGGAAATAATATCTCTCTATCATCCTCCCTCCCCTTTCTCTCTGTCTCTTTCTCCCTCTCCCTCTCTCTCTCTCTCTCTCTCTCTCTCTCTCTCTCTCTCTCCTCTCTCTCTCTCTCTCTCTCTCTCTCTCTCTCTCTCTCTCTCTCTCTCTCTCTCCAGCTGTCTGGTCTCACCAGTGCTCTTCCAGACACTGTGCTGCCCCACCTCTTTAGCCAGGTGAGCTCTCAGTCCAGATAAATCCTTACCCACCTACAACAGTTTGTGGCAACACATGATACTTCATACAACAACAACACTAGCCTACAGGGTTTTATGCTCATAAACCTTTCAGAGACACCAGTCTCTCAGTCTACCTGTGTTAATAGTTGATTGTTGTACAGGAGGAGCTGATGAACAACACAGAGCTGGTCCAGAGCTACCGTCAACAGATCAACAACACCATCAACCAGGTCAACCTGCAGCTCTTCTGGAACATGTACAACAGGTAACACACACACACACAAACACAAACTTCAGACTGTGTGCGTGTGCGTGTGGAAGATGGGGAGAGTTGTATATTCTGTGAGAGAATGTAAGCAGTGTGTCTCACAGTTTTCTTCTCCTTCTCAGCCGTAGGGATCTGGAGATGAACCGCACCGGGACCATCATCAATGCCAAGACCCTGAAGTGAGTCTCTCTACTACACTAGACAATTCTCCATGGTCCTTTATGTCATTGGCTAATATTGTTTAAGTACCCTTATCATTCATAACAGGTTACTTGGGATTTGCCATGTTTACTGTTTGTGTACGTGTGTTTGTGTTGTTGCTGATCTGTGCTCTGTGTTTCTAGGTGCCCCGTCATGCTGGTTGTTGGTGACAACGCTCCAGCTGAGGAGGGAGTGGTGAGTCCTTTTCCTTCTACACCTTCTCTCCATTTCTATCTCTTCGTTCTCTACCACCTACTCTCTCCCCACCCTGTCTCATCTCCCTCACTCCCTGTCTCATCTCCCTCACTCCCTGTCTCATCTCCCTCACTCCCTGTCTAATGTCCCTCACTCCCTGTCTAACCTCCCTCACTCCCTGTCTCATCTCCCTCACACCCTGTCTCATCTCCCTCACTCCCTGTCTCATCTCCCTCACTCCCTGTCTCACCTCCCTCACTCCCTGTCTCACCTCCCTCACTGTCTCATCTCCCTCACTCCCTGTCTCATCTCCCTCACTCCCTGTCTCAACTCCCTCACTCCCTGTCTCTTCTCCCTCACTCCCTGTCTCATCTCCCTCACTCCCTGTCCTACCTCCCTCATTCCCTGTCTCACCTCCCTCACTCCCTGTCTCTTCTCCCTCACTCCCTGTCTCATCTCCCTCACTCCCTGTCTCATCTCCCTCACTCCCTGTCTCACCTCCCTCACTCCCTGTCTCATCTCCCTCACTCCCTGTCTAACCTCCCTCACTCCCTGTCTCACCTCCCTCACTCCCTGTCTCTTCTCCCTCACTCCCTGTCTCATCTCCCTCACTCTCTGTCTAATCTCCCTCACTCCCTGTCTCACCTCCCTCACTCCCTGTCTCACCTCCCTCACTCCCTGTCTCACCTCCCTCACTCCCTGTCTCATCTCCCTCACTCCCTGTCTCTTCTCCCTCACTCCCTGTCTCATCTCCCTCACTCCCTGTCCTACCTCCCTCATTCCCTGTCT
This sequence comes from Salmo salar, assembly GCF_965601325.2. Lineage (NCBI taxonomy): Eukaryota > Metazoa > Chordata > Actinopteri > Salmoniformes > Salmonidae > Salmo > Salmo salar. The sequence continues at coordinate 36,638,246 of NC_138306.1, read as the reverse complement.
CACCTCCCTCACTCCCTGTCTAACCTCCCTCACTCCCTGTCTCATCTCCCTCACTCCCTGTCTATCCTCCCTCACTCCCTGTCACATCTCCCTCACTCCCTGTCTCATCTCCCTCACTCCCTGTCTATCCTCCCTCACTCCCTGTCTCATCTCCCTCACTCCCTGTCTCACCTCCCTCACTCCCTGTCTCACCTCCCTCACTCCCTGTCTCATCTCCCTCACTCCCTGTCTCAACTCCCTCACTCCCTGTCTCTTCTCCCTCACTCCCTGTCTCATCTCCCTCACTCCCTGTCCTACCTCCCTCATTCCCTGTCTTACCTCCCTCACTCCCTGTCTCACCTCCCTCACTCCCTGTCTCATCTCCCTCACTCCCTGTCTCACCTCCCTCACTCCCTGTCTCATCTCCCTCACTCCCTGTCTAACCTCCCTCACTCCCTGTCTCATCTCCCTCACTCTCTGTCTCTTCTCCCTCACTCCCTGTCTCACCTCCCTCACTCCCTGTCTCATCTCCCTCACTCCCTGTCTCACCTCCCTCACTCCCTGTCTCATCTCCCTCACTCCCTGTCTCACCTCCCTCACTCCCTGTCTAACCTCCCTCACTCCCTGTCTCACCACCCTCACTCCCTGTCTCACCTCCCTCACTCCCTGTCTAACCTCCCTCACTCCCTGTCTCATCTCCCTCACTCCCTGTCTCATCTCCCTCACTCCCTGCCTAACCTCCCTCACTCCCTGTCTCACCTCCCTCACTCCCTGTCTCATCTCCCTCACTCCCTGTCTCACCTCCCTCACTCCCTGTCTAACCTCCCTCACTCCCTGTCTCATCTCCCTCACTCCCTGTCTCACCTCCCTCACTCCCTGTCTCATCTCCCTCACTCCCTGTCTCACCTCCCTCACTCCCTGTCTCACCTCCCTCACTCCCTGTCTCATCTCCCTCACTCCCTGTCTCACCTCCCTCACTCCCTGTCTCACCTCCCTCACTCCCTATCTAACCTCCCTCACTCCCTGTCTCATCTCCCTCACTCCCTGTCTCATCTCCCTCACTCCCTGTCTAACCTCCCTCACTCCCTGTCTCACCTCCCTCACTCCCTGTCTCATCTCCCTCACTCCCTGTCTAACCTCCCTCACTCCCTGTCTCACCTCCCTCCCTCCCTGCCTGCCCTCCTGCACCCCCCCCCCCCTGCTGTTTTTGATACCCCTCCCTCCCTCTATCCCCTCCCTCTATTGTGGCTCTGTGCTGCACTTTGCATGCTGAGAGGTAAATGCTTGCCCTCACTGAGAGAAACAGAAGTAGGTCAGTAAATTGAGGAAAGATTTAATGATGGGAGGAGGGGATGGGAAGAGGAGAGGAGTATAATGAGAGGTTATACAACCTAGTTAGGGAGGGAGGGCGGAAGGGCGGGAGGGAGGGAGGAGGTGGGGTGAGGGAGAGTGAGAGAGAAATATGAAGACAGAGATGAAAAACAGAGATATGACAGATGGAGGTCACTTTAATATTTGATGCTATTTGGTGTAAAGCACCCTGCTTCTCATTTCATCTGGAGAGAGAGAGAGAGAGAGAGAGAGAGAGAGAGAGAGAGAGAGAGAGAGAGAGAGAGAGAGAGAGAGAGAGAGAGAGAGAGAGAGAGAGATTAAAATCAGATGGAGGTCACTTTAATATTTGATGCTATTTGATGTGAAGAACCCTGCTGCTCATTTCATCTTGGGAGAGAGAGAGGGAGAGGAGAGGGAGAGGGAGAAAGAGGATAGAGGGCCAGGGACCTGTTTTGACCTAGAAAGCCATCCCTCCATTCTTTGTTATTGTTCTGAGAGATGGGTGTGTGCCAGCGCACATCTGTACACACCCCTGGCTGTGAGTTCACAGCCTCAAATGTGTGTTGGAATGACTCATCACTGCAGCAGACTGCATTATCTGGGTCATCCCTCCCTCCCTCCCCACTCCCCCGCCTCCCTCCAACCGTCTCGTCCATTCACAACATTTACATCCCTGAAATCTTTTTATCTGAGAATATTAATATCCAAGCAACTTGGCCCTCATCGTATAATATGTTGTTGTTTTTCTCAAGGTCGAATGCAATTCCAAACTTGACCCAACCAACACCACCTTCTTAAAGGTATGAGTGCAAAGTAATGTTGAAGATTATTTGTCTTTATTAGATTGTCTTTATTGATTCAAATAATTCATGAATTAGTTAATTAATTAGATTTTACATGCTGTAGTTTGTTAAACGATTTGAAATAAAGATATTGTATATTACTAACTATGGTTCTGTTCCTGTTCTCCCCTTCAGATGGCTGATTCTGGTGGACTCCCTCAGCTCACACAGGTCAGAACACTGCCTTCAGATGGCTCTTTGCATTTTCTCATTTAACATTCAAATACTTCTGCCTCTCTGCCCCACCTCCATTTCCCCTTTACTTCCTCTAGTTTTTCTTCTGACAGAACTCTCAGATGACCCCTAACTTCATCTTTAAAATGCCCCTCAACCTCTACATGGTGCCTCCCTATAACCCTCTACCGACCCTCAAGTTCCTTTTTTATAAAGCGTTCTGCCACCATGAGAGGGTTGTCTCTATAGGACTCACCACAGCACTCCTCAGAGGTCATTGACCTCATCTGGGGTCAGGGTTACACAGAGTCTAAGGAGGTCAAGTTTGTTACCATATTCTCCTTGTTGTTTTATAGCCTGGAAAACTGTCCGAAGCATTCAAGTACTTCCTCCAGGGGATGGGCTACAGTAAGTATCTAGAACCAGATTACAATCATTTGTCACATATGAGTGAGTGTATGAGACTGTGCGTGTGTTGGTTTGTGGTCTCTCAGAAACTAGGCATCACTGCCTTGATTGAGTTTATCTCTCCATACTGTACCTTAGAAATATATTGTTCTTCCCCCTTGTGTGTTTCAATCCTCTGTTTAGACACTGGCTGTACGTTGCGTTGTTCTGAATGTGAGATCGTGTTCTGACTGTGTTGTGAATATGTTGTGAATACAGTATGTTGTTTGGTTTGGTGTGATGTCTATTGCAGGGACCTGTTGTGTTAATCTTGCCCTCTGTTTTCCTGCCTTCTCTCAGTTGCGTATGTGAAGGATCGGAGGTTGAGTGGAGGGCCAGGTATTTCCTGTTTGCTGTTCACCTCTGACCTCTGACTTCCTCTCTTTTTCCCCTACATGTGCAGTGATGATGCTCTGTTCACATATCTGCCTTTTGACTTATTATAAAATGTTCTTTGTTTTAGCGCTTGATATCTGGTCTTTGGCAATCTTAAAGATTTTATTACATTTTGTATTTATTTTCTAAATGTGTTTTTCCTCAGCCTAAGGAAAAATATGCTATTGCTACTTTTTTCCCATCCCTGCCATTGCATTCCCTATCTTGCTCTTTGCATGGCATACAGTTAATTATGATCCAGTGTTGAACACTCATTGGCACATTGTAGTATCCAAGTGAAGCAACTTTTTGAGAAATATTTGCATGGAAACGACTAGGATAGAACTTGTCATATTTTAAATGGAGAATTATAGCCAATAGGCATGTTTTGAAGTACCTGCCTTTACTGCAGCTAAATGGATGAGCATGTGCACTGGGATTATGTGCCTCAATGGAAAACATACCTTCAGACTGAGCTCCCAAAGTGTTAGGACTGCTACTTCCCAAGTTGAAGATTTTTGGTAATTGTTACACAAGGTTCATGTTTTCCATGCAATAAAATGGTCATAGCTCTTCTCTAAGACAATTGCAAAATCTTCCCAGATAAGTTCAGGAGCAGGATAACGCTTGCAGGAGGGGTAGCTAAAAGAGATCAACTCCTCTGCAGCGTTCAGACTTTCCTCCCAGTCCCACTGCATGGTCCTGCTGTACTGTAGCAGGGGGAATGTGTCTGCATGCAGAGTTGCAGGCACATGTTGATGGCTTTACAGAAACTCTGAAGCATCCATAGCTAGCAGGAATGTTTGTTACAGCTAGCTGCCTTGCCGCACTAGCGGCTTGGGTGTTACTTTTCAGTTTACACATTGGCATGTTGTCCCATTTCTCCCAGTGGTTAGCTCATACTGACTTAGCTTTGTCATTGTTTAAATGCAAATATTGTCTTCCCCTCTTTTGTTCTTTCTTTCTCTCCCTGCATCCACCCCCCTCTCTCACTCATTCTCTTTCCTTCTCTTTCCTTCTCTCTCTCTCTCTCTCTCTCTCTCTCTCTCTCTCTCTCTCTCTCTCTCTCTCTCTCTCTCTCTCTCTCTCTCTCTCTCTCTCTCTCTCTCAGTGCCCTCTGCCAGTATGACCCGTCTGGCCCGCTCCCGGACTGCCTCCCTGACCAGTGGCAGCTCCATTGAGAGCTCTCGTATCCGGGGTTTTACACACACTGACAGCAATGAGGGGCAGGTCAGCCACACCATGGAAGTGTCTTGCTGAACCCCCACACACACACAGACAGACGTGGGTTGGAGATAGGGACAGATAGAGAGAGAGGGAAAGAGTGTGAGAGAGAGAGAGAGAGAGAGGTAGAGAGAGAGCGAGAGAGAGAGAGAGAGAGAGAGAGGGAGAGAGAGAGAGAGAGAGAGAGAGATAGGAGTTTCTACTTTTAAATGGTTGGTGGAGGATGTCTTCTCTATCTATCTCTCTGTCTTTGTTGTAGTATTACCCCAAATCCCTCAGTATTTGACAACTTCTGTCACCTCCTCCCCTCATTGTAAAAACTGACACCAACGTATTACTCTTTCCCTTAAACTTCGTTAGCAGTTTTGCTTTAGTGTGTCATTTGTGTTTTGCTCAGTGTCTTCTCCCCCTTTGCCTTTTCCTCCCCTTGCCCTAAACCTGCCCCCCTCCTCCCTTCACTCACACCCTGAGCCCCATCTGCCCACTGCCCCGCTCATCCTTCCACTCAGACCATGAGCCCCATCTGCCCCCTGGCACCCCTCCACTCAGACCCCTCCCACACCCATCCGCTTGTCTGCTGACAATCTCTGTGAGGTGATCAATGATGGTAGTTAAGTGGGTTGTATGTAGTCAGTGAAGGTCGTTGGTCATTGGAGAAAAGACATGCTAGCAAGAGGACATGTTGTTGTAGTTGGTACTATTCATGCTATTTGTCTTGAACGACAGGACAGCAGAGATTATGGGCCTTTGTCTGGGAGGTCCCAGATTTGACAGAAAGCAGCACACAACCTATTATATTTTAGAGAGTTTTACATCACACAGTGGATATGCTTCTCTAACTGAAGGATGCATCAGTGTCACAGGCACTAGTATTCCCACATCACATCCCATGCCATGTGGCTTTCCCATTGATTGTCATACAGAAGCATAAATTAACCTAGTGTGCTTCTATATACCCATATAGCCACTAGTAGGAGCATCCATTCCTATATAGTTAGTGTGTCCACAGTCATCTCCACCTCCCCAACATGGAAGTGGTTCTGCTGAGGATCGGTTCTTAATGGTCTCCCAAATGACAATCACATTTTGACCCAAACCAAACCAGACCTAGGCGCCAAGGCAGAATCCGTTAGATGTGAGATATTCTTCTCTCATGTCAGCACCACAGGACGGGACTATAGCTGGCCTCTCCTTCTACAGCACTCAGCCCCACACAAAGAATATACCAAAGCTACACACACACACTTACCTATGAGGGCTGGGCTCTGTAAGGGAACCGAGCCAAAGTATATCGGCACTTCTTGACACAGTAGCACAAAACACACGCGTGCCCACACAAACGTACGCATACACGCAAACACACTGTCAATGTGTCATCACAAAACAAATGTTATTGTATTTACATCCATACCCATGCATAACTTACATAGAGAATCAATATCCTAACATCCCACAGACCTCTTTTTGGTCATTGTGACTGGAGAGGCTAGGTGTGTGCTGCTAGCTGCTGAGATGGACTACCCATTGAGTCAGGCTAGTCCTTTGAGGAACTGGGGTCCCTGACAATTTGCACAGTCAAATTTTTATTAGCATTCCTTATTTTCAGTAACAACTGCTCCCTGTCGTCTATTTGAATGTCAATCTCTCTGTTTCCCCCAACAGGGGTGAAGTGGGATAACTACTACCGCAGGGGTGCTTCCTGGGACTGTCTGTAAGGGGCAAGGCTTTTCTGGAGCCTTTTGCTCCAAGCTCGGAATGTAGGGCAACACCCACCCCCAACCACCTCCAACCAAAACCACAAGCTTCCCCGCCCCTCACAGACACATCCAGTCGTGCCAAAAGGGCTATCAGCTGAGGTCACTTTTCTGTTCATAGTGCTGCCTAGCAACAGTGTGCCAATGTGCAAGGGACCCCAGGGGGGCTGCAGCGAAGATTGTAGGAAAGAGCGAGGGATGAGGAGAGATTCTATCTGGATGAATGAGGCATTTTCATTTGTGAAGATGCAGAGTGTGAGAGCGATGGGTCTACAAAATGTTCTGAATGGGGGATAATAGAGGGGTGATAAAACATGTAAAATGGGCTTTGGTGAGAGGATATTGGGACAAGTCATAACAACAAACACTCCTTTCTACTCCTCCAATCTATTTGCATGCACTGGAGTGTGATATTCAACGTTGTGAATTTCATGAATTTCATTAATTTTCTCTCTGTAAGACTACTGTTGCTGTCATTTTGCCCTCTTCCTCAGTCTCAAACATACTGCCTAGGGGGCCCTGAATGTAATTTGCCCCATTGAAGTGCTGTACAGTATAGTCAAAGTGCCCCCTTCCACGCACCCACCGCCATTACCCCCTAAGGGCTTGTACCTGCTATCCTGACCACCCTACCCTACACCCCAAATCCTTCCACATCTTCCTTGCACTGTAGATACTCACTGTTTTTAGAGCAGGCTAACTGAAAGAGCACTCCAACACTATTGTATTGTGACACATTCCGCATTTTGGTTCATCTTTCCTTGAGTTCCTCTTTTTATATAACAATAGAATGGAGTTATCTGTGGTATTATTGGTCCTCGTGTATTATCATTACCACAGTATTATTGATTGATTTATATTGAGGAAAAAGTTGTTTTCTGACTGTTTGGTTTCACAGGAGTCTCCCCAGCATTGTTTCTGTTCACAGAGATAGTAGGGTTGAATCTTACCTGCTTCGTCATAAAATGTGAAATGTAAAGTTGAAATATATGTACTGTAAGTGGTCTCTGTCCATGTATTGAACATGTAATGAAAAACAAATAAAAACTGTCAGCATAGTCACATGTTTAATCATGCATTTGCGTTTTTTTGCAACACTGGTTTTATAAAAAATTATTGACCATGTGTTTTTCTCTTGCTTCCACTGATGCTGGAGGGGGTAAAGATCTGCACACAACAAAATACACACTGTCAAGTTATATAAAGTTTACCCAAAATTAACCTTGTAGGAAACAACCATCGAATCACTGTAGGCATACAGCATGTGGTCAACGGGGCTGTAGTTGAGGGACTGGATGTTGGTGGACATTTTCTTGATCTCCATACTGATGTCATAACGCTCCCGGCCACTCACAGTATCAAAGGAGTAGAAGATCTCCTCTGCTTCCTTACTCAGGTACCGCGTGGCGTAGAGCACACCGCACGCCATAAAGGTGTTGGTCACAGCACGCTTGTGAGCTGAAGTGGTCCAGGTCCGGCCCAGGGTGGGAGGACTGTCAGGAATCACCTCAGCGAGGACCAGGTTACCAAAGTTATCAGGGCTGCTGTAGATCACCCAGACACCAGACTCATCAGTAGCCAGGTCCATGTCAGTGTAACCATAACAAGCATCCAGATGGCAGAAGTTGAACTTGCTGTTGAACCCAGTACCTTTGGGTAGGTCCATGGTGGTGACTGTTTTTGCTGTGATGTTGAAGCGGCAGACAGCGTCCTTGTTGTAGCAGTTGTAGTAGAGGGCGTCCCCATACATTACAACGTTAGGCCCCTGGATGGTGTTGGTGGTGGGGTTGGAGGAGTGAATTGCCACACTGCCTGGAACACTGACCCCCACAACCAGAGAGCTCAGGCTGCTATAAAGTCTCACAAAGTTAGAGAAGACATTGCTTGAAGTCAAAGGCACTATCCAAAACCAGCTCTCCTTCCCTGCAGCAGGTTTGGGGTCGCGACCCCAGGAGCCATAAGTATATGAGGCACCATACTCAGTGACTGAATATGTGTTGGGACCAGTCACGCTCCGGAGGTGTCCCAGGGGACAGTTTCCTACATGAGACACAGAATGAACATGATGACAGTGACACCAGAGTATCAAAAAACTCTTCAAATGCAGAAAGTTTTAGATTTCAATACAGGCGTTGCTGTGGGAGAAGGCATGAGAAGACAAACCAGGTGCAGGTTCAGGGGGTGGGGCAGTAGGATGGTGGCCGTTCTGGCACTGGTCCAAGTCCCTCCTCAGACGTTTGTTAACCTCCTTTCCCCTGACCACCTGCATGTTGTCAAATTTCTCCAGCTTCCCCATCTCTTCTTTGAGCTTCTGCAGCTGGGAAGAAGAGCACCTGATCATTCCTCAACACATATAATCAAACTGAGCATCGACCTCGCCGGGGTATCCTGGAATGACATTGACCTCATCCCGTCAGTAGATGATGCCTGGCTATTCTTTAAAAGTGCCTTCCTCACCATCTTAAATAAGCATGCTCCACTCCAAAAATGTTGAACTAGGAATAGATATAGTCCTTGGTTCACTCCAGACCTGTCTGCCCTTGACCAGCACAAAAACATCCTGTGGCGTTCTGCATTAGCATCGAATAGCCCCCGTGATATGCAACTTTTCAGGGAAGTTAGGAACAAATATACACAGGCAGTTAGAAAAGCTAAGGCTAGCTTTTTCAAACAGAAATTTGCATCCTGTAGTACTAACTCAAAAAAGTTTTGGGACACTGTAAAGTCCATGGAGAATAAGAGCACCTCCTCCCAGCTGCCCACTGCTCTGAGGCTAGGAAACACTGTTACCACCGATAAATCCACTATAATTGAGAATTTCAATAAGCATTTCTCTACGACTGGCCATGCTTTCCACCTGGCTACCCCTACCCAGGTCAACTGCCCGGCACCCTCCACAGCAACCCGCCAAAGCCCCCACCATTTCTCCTTCACCCAAATCCAGATAGCTGATGTTCTGAAAGAGCTGCAAAATCTGGACCCATACAAATCAGCCAGGCTAGACAATCTGGACCCTCTCTTTCTAAAATTATCTGCCGAAATTGTTGCAACCCCTATTACTAGCCTGTTCAACCTCTCTTTCGTATCGTCTGAGATTCCCAACATTGGAAAGCTGCCGCGGTCATCCCCCTCTTCAAAGGCGGTGACACTCTAGACCCAAACTGCTACAGACCTATATCTATCCTCCCCTGTCTTTCTAAGGTCTTTGAAAGCCAAGTTAACAAACAGATTACCGACCATTTCAAATTCCACCGTACCTTCGCCGCTATGCAATCTGGTTTCCGAGCTGGTCATGGGTGCACCTCAGCCACGCTCAAGGTCCTAAACGACATCATAACCGCCATCGATAAGAGACATTACTGTGCAGCCGTATTCATCGACCTGGCCAAGGCTTTCGACTCTGTCAATCACCACATTCTTATTGGCAGACTCAACAGCCTTGGTTTCTCAAATGATTGCCTCGCCAGGTTTACCAACTACTTCTCTGATAGAGTTCCGTGTGTCAAATCGGAGGGCCTGTTGTCCGGACCTCTGGCAGTCTCTATGGGTGTGACACAGGGTTCAATTCTCAGGCCGACTCTCTTCTCTGTTTGCATCAATGATGTTGCTCTTGCTGCTGGTGATTCTCTGATCCACCTCTACGCAGACGACACCATTCTGTATACTTCTGGCTCCTCTTTGGACACTGTGTTAACTAACCTCTAGACGAACTTCAATTCCATACAACTCTCCTTCCGTGGCCTCCAACTGCTCTTAAACGCAGGTAAAACTAAATGCATGCTATTCAATCGATCACTGCCCGCACCTGCTTGCCCGTCCAGCATCACTACTCTGGATGGCTTCTAAGTCAGAGCCGTCCAGAGTAGTGATGCTGAACGGGCAAGCAGGTGCAGGCAGTGATCGATTGAATAGCATGCATTTAGTTTAAGAATAAGAATGTGGTGATTGACAGAGTCGAAAGCCTTGGCCAGGTCATGGACAACTACAAATACCTACGTGTCTGGTTAGACTGTAAACTCTCCTTCCAGACTCACATTAAGCATCTCCAATCTAAAATTAAATCTAGAATCGGCTTCCTATATCGCAACAAAGCATCCTTCACTCATGCTGCCAAACACACCCTCGTAAAACTGACCATCCTACCGATCCTCGACTTCGGTGATGTCATCTATAAAATAGCCTCCAACACTCTACTCAACAAACTGGATGCAGTCTATCACAGTGCCATCCGTTTTGTCACCAAAGCCCCATACACTACCCACCATTGCGACCTGTACACCCTCGTTGGTTGGCTCTTGCTTCATACTCGTCACCAAACCCACTGGCTACAGGTTATCTACAAGTCTCTGCTTGGTAAAGCCCCGCCTTATCTCAGCTCACTGGTCACCATAGCAGCACCCACTCGTAGCATGCGCTCCAGCAGGTATATCTCACTGATCACCCCCAAAGCCAATTCCTCCTTTGGCCACCTTTCCTTCCAGTTCTCTGCTGCCAATGACTGGAACGAACTGCAAAAATCTCTGAAGCTGGAGACTCATATCTCCCTCACAAGCTTTAAGCACCAGCTGTCAGAGCAGCTCACAGATCACTGCACCTGTACATAGCCCATCTGTAAACAGCCCATCTATCTACCTACTTCATCCCCATACTGTATTTATTTATTTATCTTGCTCCTTTGCACCCCAGTATCTCTACTTGCACATTCATCTTCTGCACATCTACCATTCCAGTGTTTAATTGCTATATTGTAATTACTTCGCCACCATGGCCTATTTATTGCCTTAACTTACCTCATTTGCACTCACTATATATAGACTTTTGTTTTCTTTTGTTCTACTGTATTATTGACTGTATGTTTTGTTTATTCCATGTGTAACGCTTTATCTTGGCCAGATCGCAGTTGCAAATGAGAACTTGTTCTCAACTAGCCTACCTGGTTAAATAAAGGTGAAATAAAATTTACCCAAAAAAATTGAAGCTTCTTTACAACACCTCTAAACTGATTCTGTATATGGTAGTCATACATGTTCATACAGTATATAATGTAACTATAATGCATTTTTAATCAGATGTGGCATGACCATTGCTAAGGTAAAGTATTTTAAGCAACTTCTTGAGTAAAATAGAGTTTGAGCTCCAGTAAGGCTCCTTACCTGTTCAGCAGTGTCTGTGTTGAGGCGTTGGTGGCTGTGAGTGGTACTGTTGAGTTTGGCGATGAGGTTCTGGATCAGAGACAGTTCGTTCTCTATGACCTGAAGAGACACCGTCCCATACAGATCCCCATCGTCCTCCTGCTCCAGCACTGACACATCAGCTTCCAGCTGGGGTAGACGCCTCTTCAGACCCAGCAACAGACCCTCCACCTCCATAGCCTACAGGTGAACAGGAGATACACTCTTTGGAAAAAAAGGTACTATGTAGAATCTAAAAGGGTTCTTTGGCTGTCCCTAGAGAAGAACCCTTTGAAGAACCCTTGATAGTTCCAGATAGAACCCTTTTGGTTCCAAGTAGAACTGTTTTGGGTTTCATGTAGAACCCTTTCCATAGCATGGAACCCACAATGGTTCTACCTGGAACCAAAAATAGTTCTACCTGGAATCAAAACTGGTTTTACCTGGAAGCAAAAAGGCTTCTTCTTTGGGGACAGCAGAATGACCCTTTTGTAGGGAACATCTGCTATTACTTTATTTACTTTTATACACAATGAAATGTGAAATATCTGCTGCTTCTTATTTGATTCACAATGAAATATCAGAGATCTGTTTCTCACTATTTGTGGTAATTGTTTTAGAGAAAGTGGGAATTTAGAAATAGGATTTCCGAAGCATGTCTCTTACCTGCTGTGGAGTGATGTTTTTAGTGCACTTTGAGGCACTGTTCTCTACAGTCTGCAGCTTGTCATGAGGAAAGGGGTGCTCAGAGTTCTTCAGGTCACACACACAGTCACTGGGCGAAGACTGGGAGAAATGAGAGAGCAAACAATATTATAGTACACACCTGCAGAACATTATTGACATACATTTTTTTAAAGATTTTGCTGTTGCTTATTGTTCCTACATGTCATATAGAAAACATGTATTCTGGGCTGAGCAGGACAGTGTCCTTACCTGAGGGAGGATGGAGACAAGCCCAGTCAACATCAATGTGAACACCAGAGAGGACTTCATGTTTGGCCAGAGGACAGTGTGGATGTGAGACCAGTTGCTCTAAGAACCATGTAAATATGAAAGGGGATCTGTGACTCTCTCTTGTGCAATATGCCACAAGGCATGTGGTGGGTGGTGCTGATGAGAATAACGATAAGAGAAGAAAAATAGGGAAGACAAAAATGATGAGAATTACATTTTTGGAGTATGTCTTGTGTGTGGTAAGGAAGAAATCAGGAACAGAAACTAAACATGTTTGTGTGACATGACAACTACTTCTGTTCAAGAAGGTGACAGGAGAGATGATAACCTGATTACTCAACAGCTTAACATAACTTACTCTCAGTTCCACTGTTTGCCACACTTGGTTTGTGCTCTTCAATGGGCTCGTCAGTGCGGGCCGTTCTACTGCCAGTGTTCGTCTGTGGAGATTGGATGGCTGTGTGCTCGATTGTATGCACCTGTCAGCAACAGGGTGTCCACATACTTTGCCTTCCATAAAATAAAGAATACCTGTTCTTCATCAATCCCATTTGATCTTTGGAGGTGACAGATTCTAGCTATACACTTTAGTGAGCAGCTCTAGCCTATGTTCAGTAGAGATGGGAGGCCATAAGAGCCATTTTAGTGTTTAAAGGAGTATCACTTTTAAAATATGAGGTAGTAGTGGGGTTAGCTTATCTGGAAACCATCTGGGGCTAAGGCATTTCGCACTACACAAGACACATAATGCTTGGGTGATTGCATTATTTGAGAATGTTTCCTCAAACTCTGCCTCCAGCTCAGAATCAGTGTAGATATGCTGGTGTGTAAATGTATCCATAATGCACAACATGTTTCATACCATATTTTTGGTGAAATGTGGACCTCAGCAAAGTGGGTTGTGCAGTGAGGGAAATGTGAATTGCACAGAGGTAAAAATATGGAACATTGTTCCCGTCACTGATTCCACCACAAACCCAGCACATGTCCATATTTTGGTTTGATGGTTTCATAATATGTGTATTTACATAGACGGAACTGCCTTCTACAGCAAAAGTATTAACATCTGTGGCTTTGTGCATCCGTGAATGTGTGTGTGCTTAAAATACAATGTTGTTCCTTTTAATTTCAGTGTGCCGTGGGTACTCTAATGCTGACCATGTTCTTGGTCCTGTTACTCCTGACATCCACTGTGAGTTCTGTTCTTTGTCCACACTGCCTGTCTACTGTTTTATGTTTCCTATCTCATCTAATACATTTTTTAAACTTCCACAGGTTTATGATCATTGTTACTAAAGCAAACCTCAAACGTTCTTATGGTTAAGTGCCATGTATTACTTATTTCTGAAGGATTGACAGTGTTTTTTGTTGATGTAGATGCTTTTATTTGGGTGTATGTAAATAGAATAGCATGCTTTTCTCTGCATACTGTGCATGTGTATACAAAGGGTAATGGTGATGATCAGCACATCCCTGGCCTCAAACAGGATGACTTGTATTCATGCCAGGTGAACAGTATCTCGGCCCAGGTTCTCCAACAGGACCCAAGCAATTCTGAAAGTACATGCAATTTTTGCATGTGTTCCATTGCAAACTGTCATAAACATAAAGCTCTCGGCTACTAGTGCTAGCCTCTCTACGCTGGCTTCCTGTTAAGGCAAGGGCTGATTTCAAGGTTTTACAACTAACCTACAAAGCATTACATGGGCTTGCTCCTACATATTTTTCCGATTTGGTCCTGCCGTACATACCTACACATACGCTACGGTCACAAGACGCAGGAATCCTTACTGTCCCTAGAATTTCTAAGCAAACAGCTGAAGGCAGGGCTTTCTCCTATAGAGCTCCATTTTTATGGAATGGTCTGCCAATCCATGTGAGAGACGCAGACTCGGTCTCAACCTTTAAGTCTTTATTGAAGACTCATCTCTTCAGCAGGTCCTGTGATTGAGTGTAGTCTGGCCCAGGAGTGTGAAGGTGAACGGAAAGGCATTGGAGCAACGAACCGCCCATACTGTCTCTGCCTGGCCAATTCCCCTCTCTCCACTGGGATTCTCTGCCTCTAACCCTATTACAGGGGCTGAGTCACTGGCTTACTGGTGCTCTTCCATGCCGTCCCTAGGAGGGGTGCATCACTTGAGTGGGTTGAGGCAACCCCCCTTGGGTTGTGCCGTGGGGGAGATCTTCGTGGGCTATACTCAGCCTTGTCTCAGGATGGTAAGTTGGTGGTTGAAGCTATCCCTCTAGTGGTGTGGGGGCTGTGCTTTGGCAAAGCGGGTGGAGTTGTATCCTGCCTGTTTGGCCCTGTCCGGGGGTATTGTCGGACGGGGCCACAGTGTCTCCCAACCCCTCCTGTCTCAGCCTCCAGTATTTATGCTGCAATAGTTTGTGTCGGGGGGCTAGTGTCAGTCTGTTATATCTGGAGCATTTCTCCTGTCTTATCCGGTGTCCTGTGTGAATTTAAGAATGCTCTCTCTAACTCTCTCTCTCTGTTTTCTCTTTCTCGTTTTCTCTTTCTTTCTCTCTCTCTCAGAGGACCTGAGCCCTATGACCATGCCTCAGGACTACCTGGCCTGATGACTCTTTGCTGTCCTCAGTCCACCTGGCCGTGCTGCTGCTCCAGTTTAACTGTTCTGCCTGCGGCTATGGAACCCTGACCTGTTCACCAGACATGCTACCTGTCCCAGACCTGCTGTTTTCAACTCTCTAGAGACAGCAGGAGTAGTAGAGATATTCTGAATGATCGGCTATGAAAAGCCAACTAACATTTACTCCTGAGGTGCTGACCTATGTAATAATTTTTTTGTCACGAATTGCGCCATGCTCGTCACCCTTATTTACCCTTTCGGATAGTGTCTTGAACGCACGAACAAAACGCCGCTGTTCGGATATAACTATGGATTATTTTGAACCAAACCAACATTTGTTATTGAAGTAGAAGTCCTGGGAGTGCATTCTGACGAAGACAGCAAAGGTAATAACATTTTTCTTATAGTAAAGCTGACTTTGGTGAGTGCTAAACTTGCTGGGTGTCTAAATAGCTAGCCCTGTGATGCCGGGCTATCTACTGAGAATATTGCAAAATGTGCTTTCACCGAAAAGCTATTTTAAAATCGGACATATCGAGTGCATAGAGGAGTTCTGTGTCTATAATTCTTAAAATAATTGTTATGTTTTTTGTGAACGTTTATCGTGAGTAATTTAGTAAATTCACCGGCAGTGTTCGGTCGGAATGCTAGTCACATGCTAGTCACATGCTAATGTAAAAAACTGGTTTTTGATATAAATATGAACTTGTATAACATAATGTCCTAGGGTTGTCATCTGATGAAGATCATCAAAGGTTAGTGCTGCATTTAGCTGTGGTTTGGGTTTATGTGACATTATATGCTAGCTTGAAAAATGGGTGTCTGATTATTTCTGGCTGGGTACTCTGCTGACATAATCTAATGTTTTGCTTTCGTTGTAAAGCCTTTTTGAAATCGGACAGTGTGGTTAGATTAACGAGAGTCTTGTCTTTAAAATGGTGTAAAATAGTCATATGTTTGAAAAATTGAAGTTTTTGCATTTTTTAGGTTTTTGAATAACGCGCCACGGGATTACACTGGCTGTTACGTAGGTGGGACGATTTGGTGCCACCTACCCTAGAGAGGTTAAATAAGGTTTGGCTAGAATTAGACTTGAAATGTCTTGAAGTGCTATAAACATGATAGACACACTAAATTGGGCTCTAAATTATTTCATTCAGTCAGGCATTCACTTTTATTTCCTCAAAGCAACTGAGGTAGACACACAGTGCAGCACAATAGTCTGAATGAAATACAGTTAAATTACACACACACATATGTACACACACGGGCCTTGTGTAGCCTTGAAGTATCCATAATAGTGCTCTTGTTTCCTGCCAAAAAAATATTGAAATAAATCATTTTTAAAAGCCACTAGTTATGAGCCCTTTGTCCAAAATAGAAAGTACTATTTCAATAACTCTTGTTCTGTAAATATTGTACCAGAATCTTCTTAGGCTTGACTCCAGTTTCAGCTTCCATCTCCTACATCTCTGCATCAAAATACAGGTCTAAAGGACTGGGAGGCGAGCTGATTGGTTCACAGGGAGATTCTGGGTCATTCTGGTCAGAATCATCTAAAAACAGAACACCCTTATAGCAAAGTAATACTGTTTAATGTCACATTCAAACATAGTTATACAGTAATGTATAAAAACTGCTTATCAGTAACCGATATCAGTAACCTAGTATGGTCAGCAGAGGGTGCTGGGAGAACTAATGACAGGGAACAAAAGAACACACATTAGAACATGTATTCAAAGCTAAAAACACTGACCTGAGTCGCAAATCACCTGCCTCTCTAGAAGCTGTCGTGTCTTCCTTAGTTTATACTCCAAGAACTGCTGTTCTATACACATATACAGAGCACATGAATGAATACCTTAGAATTCTATACAGCATTGTGGATAAGTCTGATCACAACTACCGTTTGTAGGGCTTGATACTGACAGACACACACTACTGTGGCCAAGAACAGACCTACTCTGTGCCGTAGCTCTCTCTCCTTGTCCAACTCATTGTTTAGAGTGTCCACTTCTCTCCTCTGTAGCTCCAACTGAATGTGTTAACACAAATGTATTGAATGTACAGTTATCTAGCAGGGCTTTATATTCCATAAAATATCCTCATATGGCTGGTTAGTCTCACCTGTTCTCTAAGGGTCTCTCTGACCAGCCTTGTCACACACACTGCCTGCTGCTGGTAGGCTGCCAGGGCCTTGGTCCTCCTGACAGAGATAAAGACACAACAATTAGCATCTGACAGGGCACAACCCTGACAAGCAAGGCACATCGTAATGTGTGGTCTTATGTTATGATGACACTCTCTCAGTGTATGTAGAGAAACATTTGTATTTTTTATTTTACTTTTATTTTACGAGGCAGGTCAATGAAGAACAAAGTACGGCCTGTATGAGGCAAAAAAAAGCCAGTAATAATACTGAGACATTTCTGTGTTACTTTATATACTCTCTGCTCTAATAAACAATGTTAACCAGGGGTGGTCTGTATGAGCACAGCGGTATAGCACCATGCTGTGTGCTCAGCTCACGCCATCTCCAGCTCCATCTCCAGCTCCACCTCCAGCTCCATCTCCAGCTCACGCCATCTCCATCTCCAGCTCACGCCATCTCCAGCTCCACCTCCATCTCCAGCTCACGCCATCTCCATCTCCAGCTCACGCCATCTCCAGCTCCAGCTCACGCCATCTCCATCTCCAGCTCCAACTCCAACTCACGCCATCTCCATCTCGATCTCCAGCTCCACCTCCAGCTCCACCTCCAGCTCCACCTCCATCTCCAGCTCCAGCTCACGCCATCTCCATCTCCAGCTCCAGCTCCAACTCACGCCATCTCCATCTCCAGCTCCATCTCCAGCTCCAGCTCCAGCTCACGCCATCTCCAGCTCCAGCTCCAGCTCACGCCATCTCCAGCTCCAGCTCCAGCTCACGCCATCTCCAACTCACGCCATCTCCATCTCCAGCTCCAGCTCCACCTCCACCTCCAGCTCCAGCTCACGCCATCTCCATCTCCAGCTCCAGCTCCAACTCACGCCATCTCCACCTCCAGCTCCAGCTCCAGCTCCAGCTCCGGCAGCATCAAGGAAAACCCTGGGTTACGGCTCTCTGACTCTGAAGAATGAGAGGAGAGAGGACCTGTTACGGCTTCATTGATATGGCCTGTACTGAGCTCCCTGTGTGGTTCATGTGAGGTGGCTCACCGGTGGTGGAGGGAGGTAGGTAACTCATTAGCGTGGTGTTGGTCCATTCATCCCTCACTTCTCTGATGAAAGAGGTAGATGTAAACAACACCATGGACTGGTGGTGATGATGTGTTTCAGTACCGGAACTTGTCGTTGAGCAGGGCATCGTCAGTGAGGCCACAGCATGAGAAGAAGTCCACCGCGTGCGTCTGTGTCAGCGTGAGAGAGGAACGCATCGTAGGCCCCACACACAGACTGGGTCTTCAGTAGCTGACCACCACAGAGGGACACAGAGAACAAAGGTACGCTTTTGAAATACTGCACCATCATCACAAACAGATGTTGATGGTAGAACTGGGATTGACATTTACAACCATGTGAAATATTGCAGTGTGAAAAGCTGTAAATCCTCTCATGGCCAGCAGGGGAGCTCTAACCACACACAGAGACAGAGCAGATCAGAGGTGCTGAGGGACTGTGGCAGCAGCCAGCGCGCTGCCTTGATTTGGCTGACACACCCTAGCTCCTGACATAATAACAGACTGCTGGTCCATAGTTAAAGAAAATTTACATTCTGTATAGTTCACTCTCTATGGTTACAGTAAACGGACCTTTCATTATGTATCACTTTTAGTTAGTAATATTGTTTTTAACTGGATTTGCCTACTATTCTTTCATCTTGCTCCTTCCTATTTTTCAAACCAGCATAGCCCAACATTACAGAGATAATTTCCCTAATTTCAGGTTCTCACTAAATCAGGGTTTACATAGCTACTGGGAAACAATATATCCCACTGAGCTGAGAAACACATGCCCCAGCCCCACCTTACCTCTATGATGTGGTGACCCCCTCCACAGTTCCCATAGCGCTTCCTGGTAGCCATTAGAGATAACTGTAGCACCTTCTCTCCCGTTGACCTGAAAGGTAAAGGAGGTCAGTCGTTTTTTTTGTTTTTCAGTTAGTGTTATTTGTTGCTTTCACTCAATGTTGTCTTTCTGACTCATGTCCCTATTTCTGCCAATAGCCATTACTATAGCGGTAATGCACATGATGACCACTACTATCATCCCCATTACCAGTAATGCTCTTATTCTCTGCATCGTATGCATTAGTGATGACCCCCACCAGTTATGGTCATTAGCTAGCTAGCATCTATGCCTGAGTTGATCACTCTCTTTATGGCCATTAATGTCTCAGTTAATACTGATTGTTATGTCCATAAGTAACCGCTGGGGTAATACCAGGTTAAAAGCTTAATACTTCCACATTGGATTAATATTACTGTTTCTATTTTAGGAGCACATGCAATGGACTGGTGAGGGGCTAAAGCAGCAGAGCTGAACCACTCCTAAGCTGCAAACTCTCTTTTTCTCTCTGTCCTCAGGATTCACTTTACTGGACAAACTGTGAATGTGTGGAGGCTGGGATCAGAATGGCAGAGGGGGAGGTGGTGTGAGCCTGGCTGCCATGTTGAAGCCATTGGCATGGAGATAAGATGGGAGGGTGGGGGCAGCAGTGGAAAGGGAAGCAGTATGCCACTGCTGCTGCTGCTCTCTCATTGGGAGGTAATTACACACTACCTCCCTCACAGCGCAGCATTCAGTTCAGACATCCACTGGAAATAGACACAGGCGAGCTGAGAGAGGGTGTGGGAGGGATGCAGGCCACAAAGGGTGGGACCCAGACCTGATTTACAGAACGGGACTTATAATAACAAGGCCTCTTTCATTTTGAAGATTTAAATAAAAAAACTATTTTAAAAACCTGGAGGGAATCCACTCAGTCCAAGAGGAGAGGATGGATGGAAATGTGAATGCCTGCTAGCTAGACACGGTACCCAGTCTGTTCCCTATCCTAACTGGGTAATTGTGTTTTAGGGCATTTCCCGTATGGCCTTGAGGCTAAAACATTCAGTTTATTATGTCCTGCCTGAGTCATAAAAATGTGGGTTCAAATAGAATGTTTCAAAAATGGTTTATATAGTACCCCTCATTTTTTTAATGTGTAAAAACAGAGACAGGTTCTCTGGAATTGCTACGATGTTGACATAAGACTGAAAAAGGAGAAATAACAGAAAACAGATTTGGGGAGAGAAATGCAGTTGAAGACACACAAGGAAATTATGTTTCTTTGACAAAACCTCAGCAAAAAGTTTAGTATCTCTATGTTTGAGGTGTAACCTGTCCAAAAACCCTATCACTTCATACTTGATCATATTCCTCCATTACATTTTGACTGTAATCATTTTCATTTTAGCACAGTATCGTATGTCCCTTTGTATCTGATATATTGCACTTGCCTTCATTTCATACTGCTACTCACAATGTCTTTAATTTGTACGCTGCAGCCCCTACGATGAGTGACTCAGCTCCCACGGCTGTGGGCAAGATCTGTTGTTCGTCTCCTGGAGCCTCTCTCTGTGCCCTCCTCTCCCGTGCCCTGGCCAGGAACTCCTCCAGCCCCATACAGAAGGTCTCCCACGCAGACGCAGACCTGCAGGGATGGAACACTGCACAGTTTAGACTCACAGAGATGGACTGACTCTGCCAAATAATCCTTCTACCATCAGAGGAATAAAGGAATAGCTAGGTAATAAGATGCTTATAAGACACTCTTAGAAGCTAGGCCTAAGAGAACTGACACTATGAAATACAGACTATTATACACGCTAATGAGACACACCGAGGCACACAAGATAGTAAACAAAACTATAAGGTTTTTCACTACAAACACAACCCGATGTGAAGCCATGTCTCTGACATGTCTGCGGACTGATAATTAATCAGCAAAATATTGTCTACACACACTGCATTGAATGTCAGGGTTCTATACTATAATACTTTCATGCTCTGAGAGCTCTGAGCAGTAGTACTTCAGCTCTCTGGGACATCACATTATACTCAATTGTATTTCAGTGCTCAGAAATAGAGTAACTTCATACTGATCGGGATGGGTTTGTTTCTGCCTATGATAATGCCGTACTGCAGGCAAGAACTGGGCAGTGGGTGTTTTTATATGGGCTCTCCCTTCCAGGAAATGTCATCTCCAAATCATCAGTGCTGATGGTAATGGAACAGAGTTTCTAAACCCACAGGCGCAACATCGTAAGACTTCCAGGAAAGCTTGTGAAACAGACCAAACAGACCAAGCCGGGGTTTGGAGTTTGAGAAGTCAATGAGAGAATTCATTAGTTGTTCATTTTCTTGAAATCTAAAGGCACAACCTAGATCTGAGCCAATGTCTTAAGTAGTTGAACATGTTATAACTCCAACCTCGTGAAAGTGACAAACTGACGTTTTCATTTTCGTCAAAAACAACTTTATATTGAAGGAATGCCTATGATTTGACAGCCTGCAAATGCGCAGTTTGGTGCAAGATGACCGTTAGACCCGATGACGTGTTTCTATGCATGAGTTCAGCTAGCCAACGTCGCCATGACACCGCCTACAAGTGTGATCGGGGATTTCTATTGGAGAAGCAGTTTTAGCCTATCTTCATACTGTACTGTCTTTGGTAGTAGGGTCTGGTCTGCTCTACTGCAGGGGTGGGCTAAGTTCTAGGCGGACAAGTGAGAGCACTTGGCTGACAGCAGTGTCCTCACAGCCCCGTAATCTCATTATCTTTAATAGAGTAGCTCTTGTTAGCCAGGTCTAGCCTTGGGTTTACTTTGCCCTAATTTGTCATTCATGTCAATTAGAATCACATCAAAAGGCAGTGACACAACCTTACAGCTACCAACACACTCACACATGCACTCTCACACACACACATACACTACCGTTCAAAGGTTTGGAGTCACTTAGAAATATCCTTGTTTTTGAAAGAAAATGACATTTTTTGTCCATTAAAATAACATAAAATTGATCCGAAATACAATGTAGACAATGTTAATGTTGTAAATGACTATTGTAGCTGGAAACGGCAGATTTTTTTAATGGAATATCTACATAGGCGTACAGAGGCCCATTATCAGCAAACATCGCTCCTGTGTTCCAATGGCACGTTGTGTTAGCTAATCCAAGTTTATCATTTTAAAAGACTAATTGATCATTAGAAAACCCTTTTGCAATTATGTTAGCACAGCTGAAATTTTTTGTCCCTGATTAAAGAAGCAATAAAACTGGCCTTCTTTAGACTAGTTGAGTATCTGGAGCATCAGCATTTGTGGGCTCGATTACAGGCTCAAAATGGCCAGAAACAAAGCACATTCTTTCTTATGCAGAGTTGCGAAGAAAAAGCCATATCTCAGACTGGCCAATAAAAAGAAAAGATTAAGATGGGCAAAAGAACACAGACACTGGACAAAGAAACTCTGCCTAGAAGGCCAGCATCCCGGAGTCACCTCTTCACTGTTGACGTTGAGACTGGTGTTTTGCTGGTACTATTTAATGAAGCTGCCAGTTGAGGACTTGTGAGACGTCTGTTTCGCAAACAAGACACTAATGTACTTGTCCTCTTGCTCAGTTGTGCGCCGGGGCCTCCAACTCCTCTTTCTATTCTCGTTATAGACAGTTTGCGCAGTTCTGTGAAGGTAGTAGTACACAGCGTTGTATGAGATCTTCAGTTTCTTGGCAATTTCTTGCATGGAATAGCCTTCATTTCTCAGAACAAGAATAGACTGATGAGTTTCAAAAGAAAGTTATTTGTTTCTGTTGCTGATAATGGGCCTCTGTACGCCTATTAAGATATTCCATAAAAAAATAAAAAAATACAACAACAAAAAATCAGTTTCCAGCTACAATAGTCATTTACAACATTAACAATGTCTACACTGTATTTTGGATCAATTTTATGTTATTTTAATAGACAAAAAATGTGCTTTTCTTTCAAACCAAGGACATTTCTAAGCAACCCCAAACTTTTGAACGGTAGTATATATGCGCACAAGGACACACACAAGCACAGCATATTGACACAGCAAGCTGACAACTCACAGTCCTAAGAACACACGGAGACCATTCTACAACTTACGTAATATACTCTAAGAGTACGATGCTACCCACCGGGCACAGACATCAGTTCAATGTCAAATTTTTTATTTACATTTGATTGAGTTGTCAACTAATGTGAATTCAAAGTGAAATCAACCCAAAAAATTATACAAATTCCAGAAATTCCTTTAGATTGATGACTTTTTGCAAATCCAACCAGTTTTCCATGTTGATTCAACCATATAATATAGATTTTTTTGTTGTTTCATTGACGTGGAAACAATGTTAATTCAACCAGTTTGTGCTCAGTGGGTAACATCTAAACACATTTAAATAACTATCTTTAAACAAAAAGGGTATGTCTGCCATGCCCTGCTATTCCAGAGCAGGGGTCCCCTTCTGTTTGTAAGTGTCTTTCAGCCCATCCCATCTAAGGCATCATCCCATCTTGGCACCATCCCCATCAAGGCACCATCCAATTCTCTACGCTTTATGGTTCCCCTGAGGATCCACCTTTATACAGTATTCATCTATCTGTGGGACTGATTAACTAATTGAGTTGTTTAGAAATGGATGCCACAGAGCATTACTTATTAATAGACTTGGTGGTCACTTCAACCCTGTATTGAGACCAATAAATATAATTGCCATGGTACTCACTGCAGAAAAGCAGTGAGTACCATTTTGAGTAAATCCTTTATTTCATTCATTCGTTCATTTACTCTTTTGTTAATTCATTCATTGGTCTGTCTTAAATGCTTGTATTGTTAATGGTTGAGTACAGCGTTTCCCAAACTCGGTCCTTCTGACTCCAAGGGGTGCACGTTTTGGTTTTTGCCCTAGCATTACACAGCTGATTCAAATGATCAAAGCTTGATGATTAGTTGATTATTTGAATCAGCTGTGTAGTGTTACGGCAAAAACCAAAACGTGCACCCATGGGAAGTCCCAGGACCGAGTTTGGGAAACGCTGGATTAGTGAGACTGACTTTGGCATTCTAAGTCAGTGCTATATGGATCCATCATGTATTAGTTTGAACTCATGGATCAGCACCTGTGACGCTCGTCAAAAGGAGTAGACCAAGGTGCAGCGTGTCAACTGCTCATAATAAATACTTTATTTTAACTCAGAACACTATACAAAACAAACAAACCACGGAAAAAACGAATGTCACGTTCTGCAGGCTACTAAGCTGTGCAAAAACAAGATCCCACAAAAAAAAACATAGAAATAGAAAACTAGAACCTAAACATAGAAATACAAAACATAGAAAAACACCCCCTGTCACGCCCTGACCACTCTACCATAGAAAATAACAGCTTACCATCGTCAGCACGTGACAGTATCCTTGAAAGAGCAGTACATCTGACAATACCAAGAAGAGCTTTGAGAAATCAGCAGTACTACAGTACTATAAACCAATGTAACAGTGGGTCAGCAGCAGTGCAATGTGGTGCATGAGCTACTGTAGTATTGTACCTGGGCTCTGTGCACTCCTTGACTTCTTCATGGTCATCCGAGCTGTCTGAACTGTCTTCTGATTCACTGAACACTTGGAGGTATCGCCCCTCTGATTCTCTATGCCCATTTACCACTGCAGGGACAGGGGAGCTCACAGGTTCCCCTCGAAAACTGGGCGGTGTTCTGCTTCTGTACTCTACTAAAACATCTGGAGAGAGACGAGCAGGGGGAGAAAGAGAGAGGGGCAAGTGGAGAGAGAGGGGGGCAGGGGGAGAGAGAGAGAGAGAGAGAGAGAGAGAGAGAGAGAAAGAAAGAGAGAGAAAGAGGAGCAGTGGAAAGAGTGTAGGAGCAGTGTAAAGAGAGAAAGAGAGAGGAGCAGGGGGAGAGAGAGAGAGGAGCAGTGTCAAGAGAGATGGGAGCAGGAGGAGAGAGAGACACACAGATTGTACTCCTTATGGACTCAAATGGGAAATATATACAAGAAAACCACTTTTTCCAGAACACAGTGTCTAAACTCTGGTGTCCAAACACTCAGCGCACCCTAGACCTTCTGTCTGAGGACCAACTAGGGTCACCTAGCCACATAATAATACACACAGGCACAAACGACCTGAGAGCACAGTGATAGAAAAAAGTGATAGAAAAAAACATGTGGTTATCTCCACCCTGCTACCACAAAAAGACTTCCACCGTGCTACCGTACAGCGGGTAAATGCAACTATTTCCCATGACTGTGCCTCAAAACCAAATGTTTACTTGGCCCACCACTCCACCCTGGACTTGAACAGCCTTTATGACCAGGTACACCTATACAAGGCAGCAGTGCCCACCTTCGCCCGGACCCTAAAGGACATCGCTCTCAAACGCAGCCCCAACACTTCACACAGCAGCAACAGCTCAATTGACACCCCGCCCCAACCAGCAAGAGAGTGTCTCTCCCAGACCTGCGGGACCCCCCCACACAGAGAGGACCATTAAGAATGAGAGTTCTGAGACAAGTAAAGGCTAGAGGCGGGAGGAATATTACTGACGATGATATGACAAATATGCAAAAAATCTGCGGAAAAGACAAAGGGGAGAAAATATGGAATATCATAATGAAAACTGAAGTACGGTGCATTTGGAAAGTATTCAGACTCATTTTGTTACGTTAAAGCCTTATTCTAAAATTGATGAAATTATTTTATTTTCATCTTATTTTCATCAATCTACACACAATACCCCATAATGACAAAGTGAAAACAGGTTTTTAGAAATGTTTTCAAATGAATTAAAAACGAAAAACTGAAATACCTTAATTTCATAAGTTTTCAGACCCTTTACTCTGAGACTCGAAATTCAGCTCAGGTGCATCCTGTTTCCATTGATCATCCTTGAGATGTTTCTACAACTGGATTGGAGTCCACCTGTGGTAAATTCAATTGATTGGACATGATTTGTAAAGGTACCTGTCTATATAAGGTCCCACAGTTGACAGTGCATGTCAGTGCAAAAAAATAAGCCATGAGGTTGAAGGAATTGTCCGTAGAGCTCCAAGACAGGATCGTGAGCTCCGCGACAGAATTGTGGTCTGGCCCTACATCCAGACCACAACACCAACAGCCACATCCACACACCAACCCCAATCAATCAACACCCCCCCAAGTCAACCATGCCCACACCTCATTTAGGCCCCCTCAGATCAGACCTTTGCCCCTCCTGCCCACCCCATGCCCCCCACCCCCGCAAAGAGGGCCTCAACATGGAAGTCACACTTACACCCAGGCCATGAGCAGGCAAACAGGCCCAACCCCCACTCTTACACTAGTCCAAGCCAATTTCATGTACCAGATGCTCAGCAGGCTCTGCTCACACTTACTGGCCTGAGGCCAAACCACACGACCAACAACATTGGACACTTTATAGAACACAAAGCTATCACTATCTCATCCTGGAATATCCAAGGCCTGAGGTCATCTGCCTATGGCCTAAAGAGCAGGAACCTGGACTTCACCAAAGAAATCGGAAATACAGACATTGTCATCCTACAAGAAACCTGGTATAGAGGAGACGGACCCACTGGTTGCCCTCTAGGTTACAGAGAGCTGGTAGTCCCATCCACCAAACTACCAGGTGTGAAACAGGGAAGGGACTCAGGGGGTATGCTAATTTGGTATAAAGCAGACCTAACTCACTCTATTAAATTAATCAAAACAGGAACATTTTACATCTGGCTAGAAATTAATAAGCAAATGATCCCAACAAGAACATTTCCTCCTGTGTGCTACCTATATCCCCCAACTAGAATCCCCATATTTTAATGAAGACAGCTTCTCCATCCTGGAGGGGGAAATCAATAATTTCCAGGGCCAGGGACATGGGGACCTAAATGCCAGAATCGGACAAGAACGTGACACCCTCAGCACACAGGGGGACAAACACCTGCCTGGAGGTGACAGCATTTCCTCCCCCATTTGCCCCCCTAGGCACAACTATGACAACATAACCAACAAAAACAGGTCACAACTCCTGCAGCTCTGTCGCACGCTGGGTATGTACATAGTCAATGGTAGGCTTCGAGGGGACTGGTAGGTACACCTATAGCTCATCTCTTGGCAGTAGTACTGTAGACTACTTTATCACTGACCTCAACGCAGGGTCTCCCAGAGCATTCACAGTCAGCCCACTGACACCCCTATCAGATCACAGCAAAATCACAGTCTACTTGAACAGAGCAATATTCAACCATGAGGCATCAACTCCAAAGGAACTGAGTAATATTAAGAAACGCTATAGATGGAAGGAATGTACCAAAAAACAATTAGGCAACAACAAATTCAATCCCTTTTAGACATCTTCCTGGACAAAACGTTCCACTGTAATAGTGAAGGTGTAAACTTGGCAGTAGAAAATCTCAACAGTATAGTTGACCTCTCAGCTTCCCTATCAAATCAAAAAATTCAAACAGAAAACCCAAGAAAATTAACAACAATGACAAATGGTTTAATGAAGAATGAAAAAACCTAAGAAAGAAATTGAGAAACCTGTCCAACCAAAAACATAGAGACCCAGAAAACCTGAGTCTATGCCTTCACTATGGTGAATTACAAAAACAATACAGAAATACACTATGGAAAAAGAAGGAACAGCACATAAGAAATCAGCTCAATGTAACTGACGAACCCAGATCATCACCTATCCTCCAACAAATTTCACAGTGGGTGCGAGACACTGTGGCTTGTAGGTCTCTCCAGGTCTCGCACCCACTGTGAAATTTGGTGGAGGATCAGTGATGATCTGGGGGTGCTTCAGCAAGGCTGGAATTGGGCAGATTTGTCTTTGTGAAGGATGCATGAATCAAGCCACGTACAACACCAAATAATGCATGCAAAGCAGAATTAGGCCGATTCCCACTAATTATCAAAATCCAGAAAAGAGCCGTTAAATTCTACAACCACTTAAAAGGAAGCGATTCCAAAACCTTCCATAACAAAGCCATCACCTACAGAGAGATGAACCTGGAGAAGAGTCCCCTAAGCAAGCTGGTCCTGGGGCTCTGTTCACAAACACAAACAGACCCCACAGAGCCCCAGGACAGCAACACAACCAAATCATGAAAAAACAAAAAGACAATTGCTTGACACATTGGAAAGAATTCCCCAAAAAACTGAGCAAACTAGAATGCTATTTGTCCTAAACAGAGAGTACACCGTGTTAGAATACCTGACCACTGTGACTGACCAAAACTTAAGGAAAGCTTTGACTATGTCCAGACTCAGTGAGCATAGCCTTGCTATTGAGAAAGGCCACTGTAGGCAGACCTGGCTCTCAAGAGAAGACAGGCTATGTGCACACAGCCCAGAAACTTAGGTGGAAACTGAGCTGCACTTCCTAACCTCATGCCAAATGTATGACCCTATTAGAGATACATATTTCCCTCAGATTACACAGATCCACAAAGAATTTGAAAACAAACCCAATTTTGATAACCCCCTTATCTACTGGGTGAAATACCACAGTGTGCCATCACAGCAGCAAGATTTGTGACCTGTTGCCACAAGAAAACGGCAACCAGTGAAGAACAAACACCATTGTAAATACAACCCATATTTATGTTATTTATTTTACCTTTTGTAATCATTTGCAAATCGTTATAACACTGTATATAAAGTTGAAGTCGGAAGTTTACATACACCTTAGCCAAATACATTTAACTTCTATGGGCTAGGTGGGATGTGACCGTCCCACCTGCAGGACACACTATTCAACAGCCAGTGAAATAGCATGGCGCGAAATACAAAACAGAAAAAATCTCATAATTTCATTTTCTCAAACAATCAACTATTTTACACCATTTTAAAGATAAACTTCTCGTTAATCTAACCACATTGTCCGATTTCAAAAAGGCTTTACGGCGAAAGCATAAAATTAGATTATGTTAGGACAAACTTCACAAGAAAAACCACACAGCCATTTTCCAAGCAAGGACATGCATCACAAAAACCAAAAATACAGCTAAAATATTCACTAACCTTCGATGATCTTCATCAGATGGCACTCATAGGACTTCATGTTACACAATACCTGTATGTTTTGCTCGATAAAGTTCATATTTATATCCAAAAACCCCATTTTACATTGGCGCGTGATGTTCAGAAAATTTATTCCCACCAAAACTACCGGTGAATGTGCACATCAATTTACAAAAATACTCATCATAAACGTTGATAAAATTTACAGCAGTTATTGAAAGAATAAAATATATACTTCTCCTTAATGCAACCGCTGTGTCAGATTTTAAAATAGCTTTACAGAGAAAGCACATTTTTCAATATTCTGAGTACATAGCTCAACCATCAAAGCAAGCTATACAGATACCCGCCAAGTTCTGGGGTCAACTAAACTCAGAATTAGTATTATAAATATTCTCTTACCTTTGCTGATCTTCGTCAGAATGCACTACCAGGACTCCTACTTACACAAGAAATGTTATTTTTGTTCGAAATACTCCATATTTATGTCCAAATAACTCCGTTTTGTTCGTGTGTTCAGATCACTATCCAAAGGCATAATGTGCGAGCGCAGTACCAGAGACGAAAAGTCAAATAGTTCCATTACCGTTCGTAGAAACATGTCAGACGTTGTTTACAATCAATCCTTTGGGTCTTTTTAACATAAAACGTCGATAATATTCCAACCGGGCGTATTCATTCAAGAAGAAAAAGAAGGAGGGGCGCGCTGGCAGGCTCGCGCATCACCAAGTCCTTTGTCCTCAGGCAGTCCACACATTGACTGAGCTCCTATTTTCTGCCCAGTAACAGGAGAAGGATGAAACACGTTTCTAAAGGCTGTTGACAGCCAATGGAAGCCTTAGGAAGTGCAACGTGATCCCACAGACACCGTAGTTTCGATAGGGATTCAAAAGAAGAACTACAATTCTCAGATTTCCCACTTCCTGGTTGGATTTTTCTCAGGTTTTTGCCTGCCATATGAGTTCTGTTATACTCGCAGACATCATTCAAACAGTTTTAGAAACTTCAGAGTGTTTTCTATCCAAATCTACTAATAATATGCAAATATTTGACCCGATTATTAGGCAGTTTACTCTGGGCACGCTTTTCATCCGAAAATGAAAATACTGCCCCCTATACCTTAAAAAGTTAATCTCAGTTTTCACAATTCCTGACATTTAATCCTTTTAAAAATTCCCTCTCTTAGGTCAGTTAGGATCACCACTTTATTTTAAGAATGTGAAATAACAGAATAATAATAGAGAGAATGATTTATTTCAGCTTTTATTTCTTTCATCACATTCCCAGTGGGTTAGATGTTTACATACACTCAATTAGTATTTGGTAGCATTGCCTTTAAATTGTTTAACTTGTTTTACTGTAGATATAGATACTTTTGTACCCGTTTCCTCCAGCATCTTCACAAGGTCCTTTGCTGTTGTTCTGGGATTGATTTGCACTTTTTGCACCAAAGTACGTTCATCTCTAGGAGACAGAACACGTCTCCTTCCTGAGCGGTATGACCGCTGCGTGGTCCCATGTAGTTTATACTTGCGTATTATTGTTTGTACAGATGAACGTGGTACCTTCAGGCATTTGGAAATTGCTCCCAAGGATGAACCAGACTTGTGGAGGTCTACAATTTTTTTCTGTTTTCTTTTGATTTTCCCATGATGTCAAGCAAAGAGGCACTGAGTTTGAAGGTAGGCTTTGAAATACATCCACAGGTACACCTCCAATTGACTCAAATTATGTCAATTAGCCTATCAGAAGCTTCTAAAGCCATGACATCATTTTCTGGAATTTTCCAAGCTGTTAAAAGGCACAGTCAACTTAGTGTATGTAAACTTCTGACCCACTGGAATTGTGATACAGTGAAATAATCTGTCTGTAAACAATTGTTGGAAAAATTACTTGTGTCATGCACAAAGTAGATGTCCTAACCGACTTGCCAAAACTATAGTTTGTTAACAAGAAAATTGTGGAGTGGTTGAAAAACGAGTTTTAATGACTCCAACCGAAGTGTATGTAAACTTCCGACTTCAACTGTAATATGACATTTGAAATGTCTTTATCTTTTGGAACTTCTGTGAGTGTAATGTTAACTGTTCATTTTTATTGTTTATTTCACTTTGGTTTACTATCTTCTTCACTTGCTTTGGCAATGTTAACATATGTTTCCCATGCCAATAAAGCCCCTTGAATTGAATTTAAATTGAGAGAGGAGCAGGGGGAGAGAGAGAAAGGGGAGTAGGGGTAGAGAGAGAGAGAGAGAGAGGGGAGCAGGGGGAGAGAGAGAGAGGAGCAGGGGGAGAGCGAGTTAGTGAGACAGAGAAATGGAGCAGGACATTAATAGAACAGAGAATTCTGATGTCTATAACCAAAGAAGGCCACTTTAACTGTGTGAATAATAACCATACTGTAGAAAATCAAGTATACCTGACTGTTGCCTGAGCAGGATAATCGTGTGCGTTCCATGGCTGTGTACCGTGTCATGGACGTCTCGAGGGCCAACAACAGGGAGAGACACGTCAAACAGAGCAACCACTGAACACAGGATATCCGTATTATCTACCTATAGACAAAAACACACACATACACACATAGAGTACTGTTACAAAACATATTATAGTCATATTCAGAAACAGGAATGAAGAAATAGCCATTGTCATATCCTCCCCTTCCAAGACACTGATATTTTGCAGGATTTGAAAGCATAATCAATTAAAAATGAGAGTTCTGAGACAAGTAATGCAAAAAAATTGCGGAAAAGACTGAGGGGAGAAAATATGGAATATCATAATGAAAACCGAAGTACAGTGCATTTGGAAAGTATTCAAACTCATTTTGTTACGTTACAGCCTTATTCTAAAATTGATGAAATTATTTTTTCCCTCATCAATCTACACACAATACCCCAAAATGACAAAGTGAAAAGATGTTTTTAGAAAAGTTTGCAAATTAATTAAAAATAAAAACTGAAATACCTTATTTTCATAAATATTCAGACCCTTTGCTATGAGACTCGAAATTGAGCTCAGGTGCATCCTGTTTCCATTGATCATCCTTGAGATGTTTCTACAACTTGATTGGAGTCCACCTGTGGTAAATTCAATTGATTGGACATGATTTGGAAAGGCACCTGTCTATATAAGGTCCCATAGACAGTGCATTTCAGTGCAAAAAACAATCCATGAGGTCGAAGGAATTGTCCATAGAGCTCCGAGACAGGATTGCGTTGAGGCACAGATCTAGGGAAGGGTACCAACAAAAATTATGCAGCATTGAAGGTCCCAAAGAACACAGTGGCCTCCATCATTCTTAAATGGAAGTAGTTTGGAACCACCAAGACTCTACCTAGAGCTGCCTGCCCGGTCAAACTGAGCAATCGGAGGAGAAGGGCCTTAGTCAGGGAGGTGACCAATAACCCGATGGTCACTTTACAGAGCTCCAGAGTCCCTCTGTGGAGATGGGAGAACCTTCCAGAAGGACAACCATCTCTAAAGCACTCCACCAATCAGGACTTTATGGTAGAGTGGCCAGACGGAAGCCACTCCTCAGTAAAAAGCACATGACAGCCCGTTTGGAGTTTGCCAAAAGGTACCTAAAGACTCTCAGACCATGAGAAACAAGATTCTCTGGTCTGATAAAACCAAAATGTACCTATTTGGCCTTTATGCCAAGCGTCACGTCTGTAGGAAACCTGGCACTGGCACCATCCCTACGGTGAAGCGTGGTGATGTTAGCATCTTGCTGTGTGGATGTTTTTCAACAGCAAGGACAGGGAGTCTAGTCAGGATCGAGGGAAAGATGAACGGAGCAAAAGTACAGAGATCCTTGATGAAAACCTGCTCCAGAGCACTCCGGACCTTAGACTGTGTGCCAAGCTTGTAGCGTCATACCCAAGAAGACTCGAGGCTGTAAGCACTGCCAAAGGTGCTTCACCAAAGTACTGAGTAAAGGGCCTGAATACTTATGTAAATTCTCCCTCTTAAATTGTTTTGTTTAATAAATTTCGGGTCCAGAAGATACACGTTCATTCTCCAAATTCTGTCCCTAAGTGTATTTTATATTGGTGTAATTAAACATGATACCGGAGAATGATCCGATATCACTATTTCATGAATTCTTGAATCCAGTAAATTGTTGAGTGCATTTTTGGAAATAATTGTGCCTTTTTTATTACTGCATCTGTCAATCCTATTGATGTATAATTTAGGTCACCTGATAAAATCATAGTCCCTGTCTGGATTTGTTCTAAAATAGATTAAATTCTATCTGAAAACATCAGATTTTCCCCTGGTGGGATATACAAGGAAATCAATGTGTATTTTTCACCATGTAAGGTACAATTCAACATTACAAAATGGCCTTGTTGGTCCATGTGCTGGGATATAATGGAAAATTGGGTTTTGTTATTTATCAGGATGCCTACACCTCTGCTGCTTCTACATTAGGTGGCAGCAAAGGCCTCAACAGCCCAGCTCGTCTTTAAATGTTCAATTTCTCTCTTTTTTTAAATGTAACTCTTGCAAGAAAACCACATCTGCTGACAATCTCTTTAAGTGTTCGAGAACCATATACTTTTTCTCCCATCATGGAGCCAGTGCACATTCCATGTGATAAGTTGGATTTCTGTCTATCATTGAAGAACCAAGTAAAACATTTTAGCAGACATTACATGTTTGGGTGGTGGGCATTCCATAAAATGGGAGGATCATATTATTAATACATAGTTATTGTATACATTACATATATAGAGTGTGTGTGCATTTGAGCAGACATTTAACAAAAAACACAACAAAAAAACGAAGAAAAGTAAGTCTTTGTACTTGAGGAGCTACGCCTTTTTAGGGCCAACTCCTCTCCTAATGTACCAAACCTGTGGATACATACACCAATTGTACATACATTTGAAGAAAAAAACTGCCACTTAAGTACTGTTTGTTTGTTTTACCTTATAAATTAAAGTATAGTGGCTGGTGGGGGTCTACTTGGGTTTAGTGGGTCCTCCGATAGACTGAAATGGGATGAGTGGAGGACCCACGCACACCTCAGAGAAGTGTCTGATGCTTTCCCAGTCACCCCATCTGTAACGGTTGTCGTCGGGAATGGAGGACCAAAACGCAGTAGGAATGTGGATGCTCATCTTGTATTTATTTTAAATCAAGGGAACACCAAAATAACAACGCACGAACAACAAAACAGTCTTGTCATGCTCACACAGGCAAAACAAGAAACAATCTCCCACAATACTACACCAAACAATTACCCATATATAGGACTCTCAATCAGAGGCAACGAGAAAGCACCTGCCTCCAATTGAGAGTCCAACCCCCCATTAACCTACACATAGAAATACCACAAACCAGAAAGAACATAGAAATACAAAACATAGACCAAAACCCGGAAATAATAAATCAAACACCCTACTATTTAAAATCACCACCCCGAACCACATAAACAAAATACCCTCTGCCACGTCCTGACCTAACTACAATAACAAATAACCCTTATACTGGTCAGGACGTGACACCATCCCAATCCCCCGGACATAGACCCTCTCCATTCTTACTAATAACCACCATTAAAATACATATTTTCCAGATGTTGAAATCAGGTTAATTTTCGGTTCTGATTGGACGTTGAAAATACGTAATTTCTGGATGTTTTAAATCAGGTTCATTTTCAGTTCTGAATGAAAGTTGAAAATATGTAATTTATAGACATCTATGTTTGGATCAAATCAAGGCCGGTCCGAACCGCAACAAATCTGAACCAAACACAGACGTCTAATATTTGGGCCAAATCAAGACCGGGCCAAATCAAGACTGGTCCAGACCGGACCAAATCTGAAGTAAACATAGACATCTATGACTGGTTCAGATTTGGTCCGGAACAGTCCAGAGAGGACCAAAAAAACTGGGATGTAGCCTACAGTGTCGACCGAAATGTAATTTTCTGAATGTCCATTTATGTGGTAGGCCTAACGTTTGTAAAACACCAACAACAAAAAAGACAGCTGAAAAGACATTGGCGTCGGTCCGTGCTTACTGGGGTATAGCCTACAGTGTCAGCCACAATGGAATCTTATGAATGCTTTGTAAAACAGGCACTTGCATTGGCTTTTTTAGTCCTGATTCCTGTGATCAATTACTTGGGCTATTTAATCTCTGAATATCAGCTACCCAACTTTACAGGAGTTATCCTGAGCCTATTTGCAATGAGAATCATTGTGTTTACACAGTGGGAAATGTAGAAGTATTTTATTTTGGGCTATGATCAGCTCGTTAAAAATGAATGGATACAAACTTCATACCACTGATCATTACATTTTAGCCCATGGGGTGAAACAGCTCCATTCCATATTGTCCATTTTACTTTGACCTGTCCTGTTTTTAGGATGTGTTTGTTAACATGTCAACACATGTTTTATTTGATTGGGTGCCAGGTTAGGCTATTTGGTTGGAGAAATGTGCAGGATGTAAAAAGTGTCTGTCTCATTACATTGTCATACATTTAGGCCACAGAAAAGGCCACATACTCTTTTTACCATAGACATGTTTCGTGTTAGATTCTTTTTTTAGGGAACATTGGTGGATCGCCGCACCAAGGACAGACTTGGCTACACAACCATACAGTATCTTCTGATGTGAGAAGGGCAGGTTTTCTATATGTTGCATCTTGGTTGCTCAGCAACACATTCACAGAGCCAGGCATTACTGTCCTGTTTAGTTGTCCCAGAAGAGTAGATGCATTTGGACTATCAATCTATAATGCATCTGATTGCCTGTGACAGGAATTAATCATAGAGTCTGTGGGTATGATGAGACTTCTGTTGTTTCCAGCAGAAGTGGAGTGCTATGGCGGGGAGGGGATGGGTAGAGATACACACAATATCTTCAATGTGATTGAGGTATATGTCTAGAAGGTCGAAGGGTGCAGGGAGTGGATGGGGTTGCTAGTACCTGTGGAACGAGCTCAGGGGCATCACTGGATCCCAGCAGCTCATGGAAGTCAACTGTCATCTATTTGGGCTTGAATTTCACTGTGTGGAGACGGACCACACAACCATCCATATTCACAGGCTCTTCATTTACCCTGCAGGAATACCTGCTATGTTATCATTCAAGTAGAAGCTTAGCTAACAGCTTGCCTGGTCTCCCAGATCTGTTTGTGCTACCTTGCCACTTCTGCCAATGACCATGTGAATTAGCAACGCATCACAACACAGATCTGTGACCACTGGCTATCATTGTTTCCTACACTGTGTGCTACGAGCTATGTCACTTACCTGCCTGTTGCTGGTAGCCTACAAAAACGTCTCTGTTATGTTATGGTAACTATGGAAACACTGTATTGACCTGTGCCTTCTGGGAATTGAAGTCTTATACATTTTACACAGCAACAAATATGGTAAAGAATCGTACTAGAATCTCACTGAGACGTGCTAGGTTGAAGATGTGATTTTTGAACTTTAAATTTTTTACCAGGTTGTCATGGGATCAGATAGCAATAATAGTGTAGTCATGCAACCTCACGTTTGCATTTTTTCTTCATTAAAATAGCAAATGTATAAAAGTATAAATGCAATATATATTGCCTCATTCAAAACAACTGGGAACTGGGAGCTCAGAAATCTCCGACTTCCGACATCAGTGCGTTCACGTCAACTGGGAGAAAATGTTTGGACGGTCATCCAACTCGGAATTATATGTCGGAAACTCGGGCATCTTTCTAGAGCGCCGACTTTCCGACCAGAAGATCACTGACCTATTTTTTTGGAGTTCGTAGTTTTCTTGAAAGCACCATACCACAAAACCAAATTTCCCCAACAAGCACCAAAGTGATCGTCATGAGAAGTAACAAGGTTTGTCTCTTTGCCTTGCGATTGGCTGTGGTCGTTATGAAAAGGGTGTGGCATCGAGCCTGTGAGCGATGACGTCAATGGAGCTGTTCATGGAGTGGTGGTGCTGGAAGGAATCTCACGTAGTCCAACAGCTTCTGCGGGCAAGAAGTGGACTGTACCGTGGATTTCGGAGCATCAGAGGTTATTACCACGGTTCACATGGGAAGAATACCGAAGAGAAATAGGGTTCCACCTGTTTGAATAAATCTGCGGGATCTGAAAGAAGTGAGTTGCAATGCTAGATCGCATGGTTTGCAAGGGAGCGTTAAAGGGTTGGGTTTAATGAAGATATTGCGTTTTTTTAACATCTTGAGAACGTTGCTCATATGAATTATCAACCGTTCACAAACGGTCCTGATTGGTTAGGTTACCTCCAGCCTGTAATAGCTTTATGAGTGCTTTTTGTAGCATATTTATTATGCCGCGTCTTTCACCTCAATGCCTACAACATGGGATGATTTGACTGGTATTTGCATGAGACCCAAAGATCCAATGTTCACACCAGATTGTGTGTGTGTGTGTGTGTGTGTGTGTGTGTGTGTGTGTAGTGAGTAAGTGAGGCTGTTCTTTTACATAGGCTAGTCTAGTAAATCAAACCCATGGAAACAAATCTTTTTTATGCGCGCACCGTTTCGTATAGCCTAGCTTACATCTCTTTCTTCTACATGGTTGAGGGGAGGGCTGCCTCAGCATGGCAAAATACGCTATCAGACGCGTTTTGTTTCAGGCGACTAGGAAAAGTCACTTGGACTGAGTTTGAAAAATGTACCCTTTAATAAGACGTCATAATAACAGCTTGCAAGGAATTATTAGGCCTAGATATCACCACTGTTTGCACAAAATTGAAGCCTATTGAAATAGGCTAGTTTTGTTGACTGGACATGAGTACTGATTTAGCCCCTATGTTGCAGATTCAGTGGAAACACAATCTTTGATTTCGGGATGGTGATTTTATTCCAATGATAGGCGTGGCACAGCTGCTATGCACAAGCTGCTCTCTTGGTCAGCGGCTGACCTGATGAAAAAGCAACGTGGTCTCAGGGCAATTCATATTTTTCTGTAAATGTTTTTACATCTACAATTTTAGTCATTTAGCAGATGCTCTTTTCTAGAGTGACTTACATTTTCATACCTTTTTTGAGTGCATACATTTTCATACTTTTTTGTCATACATAAAGCTGTGACACGCCATTTAGTGTGATATATTACGTTCGGTTAAATACAATATCATACGAATTATAGCATGTATAGTATCATAGTATCAGCATGGTCGTAGAATAGCATTCTTGTTGCACAAAACAACAAAGGGGAATTCTGGGGAGAATTTATGTTTGCGGTTAGAAGAACTAATAAAAAAGGTTAGGATAATTTATGTAAAAGGTTAGGGGAACTAAAATGACAAAGGTTACGATAATTTATGTAGTTAGATAAAATGGGTTAATTTTAGAATAAGGGTTAGGGGAAGGGTTAGCTAAAATGCAACAGTTGTCCCCGATGCAACTTGAACACACAAACTTTGTATTCCTAGGCGCTACGGAAAGTAACTAGACCATCAGTAGTTATCATACGTCTTGGAGGTGTTCAGAAATACGTAAAGTATGTTTCGTATGGCTCTGAGGGCAGGTTGGAAAAAGAGTCGGGCAATAAAACTCTTGCTCTCTCGCTCTTTCTTTCTCTGCCTCCCTTCTTGAGGATAGACGCTCAAAGCTGAGTCAAAGCTGACGGGACAAGGGAGGGAGCATGATGATGCTGGTAGCTGACACGTGTGTCCTGTTATTAAAAGACAACCTGCAACTCGTAAATGCTTGGCTACAATAGGAAGGGGTTGTGTGCTGACTCTCATAAGTGTGTGTTTAGCGTAGCCTATTCTCCTTGTGCAAGGTGAAAGTGCCTCAGAAATAGGCTTACACAAGCACCTAACCCCAAAAAGGTAGTCATACTGTACCCAGCCAACATGTGCTCTTAGCCACAAGGGCCCCAAGTTTAAAGCCTACATGGGTTAAAGAATGGTTTTAAGATGTGGGCCCCAAATAGGACCCACAAAGTTTTGCCTTCAGTGTCATTGTTGGCTCCACATGTGGTTGCCATGTTGAGCTTTATGTGGGTTCATGTTGGGCTTATTAAGGGACCTCAGTGGGCAAATGTGTAATAACTAGGGTTGCAAAGGTTCGGAAACTTTCCGGTAAATTTTCAGAATTTTCCCAGGAATTTTCCATGGGAAGTTAAGCTCTGGAATTTGGGGAATTTAACTTAAATTCATCAAAAAAGTTAGCTTATAACAGAGAACCTTTTTTTGTGGGATACACATAAGGCAATTCTAGGTCTTGTGGCATATTTTGGTTAAACTATCCCCAATTCCATCACATGTGCAGTGCACTCTTCCATCACATGTAAAGCTGATTCTCAAGATCTTGCACACTATCAAATCAAAATCAAATCAAATTTATTTATATAGCCCTTCGTACATCAGCTGATATCTCAAAGTGCTGTACAGAAACCCAGCCTAAAACCCCAAACAGCAAGCAATGCATGTGAAAGAAGCACGGTGGCTAGGAAAAACTCCCTAGGAAAAACTCCCTAGAAAGGCCAAAAACCTAGGAAGAAACCTAGAGAGGAACCAGGCTATGAGGGGTGGCCAGTCCTCTTCTGGCTGTGCAGGGTGGATATTATAACAGAACATGGTCAAGATGTTAAAATGTTCATAAATGACCAGCATGGTCAGATAATAATAATCATAGTAGTTGTCGAGGGTGCAACAAGCACGTCCGGTGAACAGGTCAGGGTTCCATAGCAGAACAGTTGAAATGAGATGCTATTGAGCCCACACTACTACACTGTCTGAGCCAAGGACTACATACTTTCTGGTAAGTTTTGATTACAATACCGGGTGGGGTGAATATATTTTATATGACATACATGATTTTTTGTTAACTAGTAAATAGTAGCCTACAGCAAAGTGTATTTTAATCATTTCTAACTTGTTAACAATTTCTGGTCGTTAGTTTTTGCTACCATGTTGGTTAGAGCTTGATTGAGCCTGCTAACTGAGGAGTGTTAATTCACCTGTTTCCATACATGTTTCATTTTAAAACATTTATCTTACAAAGGAGTTGTTTAGTCTAACTGTTTAACTATTTATCTATACATGGTATTGTATTTGTGTTTTTTTACATTTTTTTTCTAATCTTTAAAAGGAAAATGCCATGGGCACTATCTGATGTGTGGAGACATTTCACTGCAGCTAATGTAGAAGGAAAAGCTGTGTACATTTGCAAATACTGTGCCAAATCATATGTGAAGAATGCAACAAAGAAGCAGAATCATCTGGCCAAGTGCATAAAGTTCCCTCATAGCTCACAACAAGTAACCTCTGACAAAAGTCCCTCTACTTCTATTCTAGGTGAAAATGATGAATCAGACACCTTATCGATAGCAACAGCTCATCGTCCTCCTGGAATCAGAAGTTTTTTTGACTCAATGGAGGAACGTAGTCAGAGAAATGCTGATGAATGTCTTGCCCGAGCTGTGTATGCAACTGGTTCACCTTTGATGCTCACAGGCAATGTGTATTGGAAGATATTTCTGAATGTTCTTCGCCCAGCATACACCCTTCCAGCCATACATGCTTCATCTACTCATTTGTTGGATGCAAAGTTCAACAGAGTTCAAGTGAAGGTCAAGCAAATCATAGAGAAAGCAGACTGTATTGCAATCATCTCTGATGGGTGGTCGAATGTTTGTGGGCAAGGAGTAATTAACTACATCATCTCCACCCCTCAACCAGTATTCTACAAGAGCACAGACACAAGGGACAACAGACACAAGGGAGCACAGACACAAGGGACAACAGACACACCGGTATCTACATTGCAGATGAGCTGAAGGCAGTCATCAATGACCTTGGACCACAGAAGGTACTTGCACTGGTGACAGTCAATGCTGTGAACATGAAGGCTGCTTGATCTAAAGTGGAGGAGTCCTACCCTCACATCACACCCATTGGCTGTGCTGCTCATGCATTGAATCTGCTCCTCAATGACATCATCGAACTGAAAACAATGGATACGCTCTACAAGAGAGCCAAGGAAATGATTAGGTATGAGAAGTGTCATCAAGTTATAGCAGCAATCTACCTCACCAAGCAAAGTGACAAGAGTAAGAGCACCACATTGAAGCTGCCCAGCAACACCCATTGGGATGGTGTTGTCATCATGTTTGACAGTCTCCTGGAGGAGAAGGAGTCTCTCCAAGAAATGGCCATATCATGGTCTGCTGATATGGACAGCCCCATCAAGAGGATCCTCCTACTAGATGATGTATTTTGGGAGAGAGTGGTAAGCAGCCTGAAACTCCTGAAACCTACACCAGTAGCCATTGCACAGATTGAGGGAGACAATGCCATCCTGTCTGATGTTCAGACTCTGATTGCAGATGTAAGAGAAGAAATCCATACTGCCCTGCACACTTCACTGTTGCTACAAACTGCAGTTCTGAAATACATCAAAAAACATAAAGACTTCTGCCTGAAGCCCATACACGCTGCAGCGTACATTTTGGACCCCAAGTATGCTGGCAAGAGCGTCCTGTCTGGTGCAGAGATCAACAAGGCCTATGGTGTCATCACACCATGTCTCGCCACCTTGGCCTGGATGAGGGCAAGGTTCTTGGGAGTCTGGCGAAGTACACTTCCAAGCAAGGGCTTTGGGATGGAGATGCAATATGGCAGTCATGCCAACATATCTCATAAGCCACCTGATGGAAGGGACTTTGTGAATCTGAGGCTCTTTCCCCTGTTGCCTCCATCATCCTCCAAATCCCACCAACATTAGCGTCCTCAGAGTGCAACTGGTCCTTGTTTGGGAACACACACACCAAAGCACGCAACAGGCTGACCAATACAAGGGTTGAAAAATTGGGGGCCATCCGGGCAAATTTGAAGATTTTTGAGCCTGACAACGAGCCATCTTCAACAAGGTTGGAAAGTGACAGGGAAGATGAGGCCTCAGAGTCTGATTTTCAAGAGGTGGACATTGAGGAGGTCCAGGAAGAAAACCAAAGCTTTAGTTTCTAGACTATCATTTTACAGATGTATGTTGAAAACGTTTTTTGGAGATTCGATGGGGATCATTCAATATTCTCTTTTTTTTGTTGTTCAGTGAAATCATCCCATGAGTCAACTCATTTAATTAAAGTTCAATTCATAACTAAATATTTTTATTTATTTAATAATTTGCAATTATGTCTATGATAAGGTAAAAGGTTTATGTTTCTGTCTCCATATGATATGGTAAATATATCCAATGCAAATAACATCTATATTTAAATGGTATTAATATTAATTTGCATATAATTATGTTAGTTCCCATATATTCCTGTTAATTCCCACAGAAAGATTCCACCTCTGAATATTCCACAAAATGTGCAACCCTAGTTATAACCCATATGGGCCCTAGGTTTTAGCCCAGGTGTGTTAACGAATTATTAACTCTTAGCCCCACATGTAGGATAACCACAAGGGGCAAACAAGGTTTTGCTCTCAGCATCCACATTTGCCCCACATGTTGTTTTCATGTTGGGCTTGATGTGGTTTAAGGTTGGGCTTCATACGTTGCCCTAGTGGTTTACCTAAATGGGTTACATCTGGGTAAAGGATGGGTGTATAGTGAAATCTATAAGGACAATAAGTGATTTTCAGTTGGGCTGACCACCTGAAACAAACCTGAGTTTGTTCTCAGTCTCCATGCAGGCCCTAGATGCTGCTGCCAAAGCAAGCTTTCTTAAGAGATTTAAGAGATGACAAAAATGGTTTTCTTTATACAATAAATACATGTTTATTTATAGCACATGGTCAGATCAAATGCAATGCAGGAACTCTGATTAAAGGGATAGTTCACTCAAATTACATATGTAGACATGGTTTCCACACACTGTAAACAATTGTTTTTAAATGTGCATGCCAGCAGTGAAGATCTCAAGATAGAGGACTTTCAGTACAGCCGTGTTCTCTAATCCTGGTCCCAAAGGGGTGCATATTTTTGTTTTTGCCCTAGCACTCACATACTTTATTCAATTCAAAGGCTTGATGATGAGTTGCTTAGTGGAATCAAGTGTATGAGTATTAGGAAAAAACAAAACAAGTGGACCACTTTGAATCCCCAGGACCATTATTGGGAAACACTGCAGTGCAGAGAGAAAAATAGTGATGATGATACAAATTATATGCAATTATCATTTTGCTCATTTGCATATAATTTGCATCATCATCATCACACTTTTTGCTCTGTACTGAAAGTGCTCTATCTTGAAAACTTGATTGCTAAAAAGCAACATTTTTGGGATTGCATTAACAGTGGACTAATGAAGAAAATTCTGCAATACTTTGTTTTTGTAAGACATGCCTTTCAGAGCACCTACCACTCCATTCAGGAAAGCTGTGTTGGTTTACTTTTACTACATCGCCTCCACATCCTGGACAGTATTCATAGGAAAAACAGCCCCATCGGACAGTGCTGCTGTCACTGTGTTTCCACTGTCAGGTCCTGGCTCTTCTTCATCCATTTCTGAGTCCATCTGCACA
Organism: Salmo salar; assembly: GCF_965601325.2. Taxonomy (NCBI): domain Eukaryota; kingdom Metazoa; phylum Chordata; class Actinopteri; order Salmoniformes; family Salmonidae; genus Salmo; species Salmo salar. The sequence continues at coordinate 36,594,854 of NC_138306.1, read as the reverse complement.
TCAGAAATCTCCTCTGCCCTTTTAAGTTTGATTCGGGCCTGTTCATAGGTAGCTGTGGAAAGAAAACATTAAGCATTTAGGCTACTGATCTAGTGCAACATTTCGGTCTTTATCCAAGGACTCTAAATGTTAATCTTCACTTCCCCTGTTGGATTAACCTTTTGGGCCAGACATGGTCAAACCCATGTGATCTACAACATGGGTCCATATGTCTGCATTTACCAAGGCAACCCAAGTCTGATTCTTTTTTCCACTAATTGGTCTTTTGAAAAAGCCATATATCAGGCTGGCCAATAAAAATAAATTATTAAGATGGTCCAAAGAACACAGACACTGGATAGAGATATGGCTTTTTCTTTGCAATTCTGCCTAGAAGGCCAGCATTCCGGGGTTGCCTCTTCACTGTAGACGCTGAGACTGGTGTTTTGCCGGTACTATTTAATGAAGCTGCCAGTTGAGGACTTGTTAGGAGTCTGTTTCTCAAACTAGACTATCTAATGTACTTGTCCTCTTGCTCAGTTGTGCGACTGGGTCTACCCACTCCTCTTTCTATTCTCGTTAGAGCCAGTTTGCACTGTTCTGTGAAGGGAGTAGTACAAAGCTTTGTATGAGATCTTCAGTTTCTTCGCAATTTCTCACATGGAATAGCCTTCATTTCTCAGAACAAGAATAGACTGATGAGTTTCAGAAGAAAGTGCTTTGTTTCTGGCCATTTTGAGCCTGTAATCGAACCCACAAATGCTGATGCTCCAGATACTCAACTAGCCTAAAGGCCAATTTTATTGCTTCTTTAATCAGGACACAGTTTTCAGCTGTGCTAACATAATTGCAAAGGGGTTTTCTAATGATCAATTAGCCTTTTAAAATGATAAACTTGGATTAGCTAACACAACGTGCCATTGGAACGCAGGAGTGATGGTTGCTGATAATGGGCCTCTTTTCGCCTGTGTAGATATTCAATAAAAAATCTGCCGTTTCCAGCTACAATAGTTATTTACAACATTAACAATGTCTACACTGTATTTCGGATCAATTTTATGTTATTTTAATGGACAAAAAATGTGCTTTTCTTTCAAAAACAAGGAGATTTCTAAGTAACCCCAAACTTTTGAATGGTAGTGTATTTTATTTCAGTTAGTGTAGGAGGCAACTTTTCTCATTTCAATTTTGTTTTATGTTAGTTTCAGCAAAGACAGTACATTGTGACGATAGGCATTATGAAGATACGCTAACCACTTTAGCGTCTATTGACGATATTATCTTCTGACCGGGGGAGTTTTGTTAAGAGCCCCGATGCATGCTCTAAAAATTAACTCTCATTCCTTGAGGTTCTGCTTTGGAAACATAAAGAATGTATCTTTCATACCAACGAGAAATAAAAGAAATCCAAAACGAAAATTGCTACACACATTTTTTAGGATTAGTGTTCCCACACGGCAATATCTCCATGTTACAGCACTTGTTTACAGAAGACAGACGGAAGACAAAAACAAGGTTGGAATGTTGTTATATAAATTCAACAAAATACAATTATGAATTAATTTGACCAACAACAAAAAAAAAGCACTGTGGATGTATTTGAATTGAGAATTGCATTGGGGGCATACCTATAAACTCAGCAAAAAAAGAAACGTATCTCTTTCAGGACCTTGTCTTTCAAAGATAATTCGTAAAAATCCAAATAGCTTCACAGATCTTAATTGTAAAGGGTTTAAACCCCTGTTTCCCCCATTTAATGAACATGCACCTGTGGAAAGGTCATAAGACACTAACAGCTTACAGACGGTAGGCAATTAAGGTCACAGTTATGAAAACTTAAGACACTGAAGAGGTCTTTCTATTGACAATGGAAAACACCAAAAGAAAGATGCCCAGGGTCCCTGCTCATCTGTATGAACGTGCCTTAGGCATGCTGCAAGGAGGCATGAGGACTGCAGATGTGGCCAGGGCAATAAATTGCAATGTCCGTACTGTGAGACGCCTAAGACAGCGCTACAGGGAGACAGGATGGACAGCTGATCGTCCTCGCAGTGGCAGACCACGTGTAATAACACCTGCACAGGATTGGTACATCCGAACCTCACACCTGCGGGACAGGTAGAGGATGGAAACAACTACTGCCCAAGTTGCACCAGGAACGCACAATTCCTCCATCAGTGCTCAGACTGTCCGCAATAGGCTGAGGGAGGCTGGACTGAGGGCTTGTAGGCCTGTTGTAAGGCAGGTCCTCACCAGACATCACCAGCAACAACGTCGCCTATGTGCACAAACCCACCGTCACTGGACCAGACAGGACTGGCAAAAAGTGCTCTTCACTGACAAGTCGCGGTTTTGTCTCAGCAAGGGTGATGGTCAGATTCGCGTCTATTGTCGAAGGAATGAGCCTTTACTCTGGAGCGGGATTGATTTGGAGGTGGAGGGTCCGTCATGGTCTGGGGCGGTGTGTCACAGCATCATCGGACTGAGCTTGTTGTCATTGCAGGCAATCTCAATGCTGTGCGTTACAGGGAAGACATCCTCCTCCCTCATGTGGTACCCTTCCTGCAGGCTCATCCTGACATGACCCTCCAGCATGACAATGCCCCTAGCCATACTGCTCGTTCTGTGCGTGAGTTCCTGCAAGACAGGAATGTCAGTGTTCTGCTATGGCCAGCGAAGAGCCCGGATCTCAATCCGATTGAGCATGTCTGAGACCTGTTGGATCGGAGTGTAAGGGCTAGGGCTAGGGTCGTTCCCCCAGAAATGTCAGGGAATTTGCAGTTGCCTTGGTGGAAGAATGGGGTAACATCTCACAGCAAGAACTGGTAAATCTGGTGCAGTCCATGAGGAGGAGATGCACTGCAGTACTTAATGCAGCTGGTGGCCACACCAGATACTGACTGTTACTTTTGATTTTGACCCCCCCCCCCTTTGTTCAGGGACACATTATTCAATTTCTGTTAGTCACATGTCTGTGGAACTTGTTCAGTTTATGTCTCAGTTGTTGAATCTTATTATGCTCATACAAATATTTACACATGTTAAGCTGAAAATAAACGCAGTTGACAGTGAGAGGACGTTTCTTTTTTTGCTGAGTTTATATGACACCCACACAACCACACAACACAACTATGCAGAGTTTTCTTATTGCAGGACTTTGTCAGTCTAGCTAGCTAGTTAACATTAGCTATAATGACTCTGCAGCCAGACAGCAACATAAAATACCAAAACCAATTAGCTAACAACACAAGCAAATATTAACTTTAGTCAGTACCACTTACCGGTCAAATCACTCTGTAGATTTCCAGCTCGATTTCCAGCTCCTGTTGTCTTGCCTGGACATATAGTTCCTTCAGAAAGTATTCATACCCCTTGACTTAATCAATATTTTGTTGTGTTACAGCCTGAATTCAAAATGGATTAAATATATGTATTTCTCATTCATCTACACACAATACCCCATAATGACAAAGTGAAACATGTTTTTAGAAATTTTTACACATTTATTGAAAATGAAATACAGAAATATCTAATTTACATAAGTATTCACACCCCTGATTCAATACTTTGTAGAAGCACCTTTAGCATCGATTACAGCTGTGAGTCTTTCTGGGTAAGTCTCTAACAGCTTTCCACACCTGAATTGTGCAACATTTGCACATTATTCTTTTCAAAATTCTTCAAGCTCTGTCAAATTGGTTGTTGATCATTGCTTGACAACTATTTCAGGTGTTGCTATAGATTTTAAAGTAGATTTAAGTCAAAACTGTAACTCAGCCACTCAAGAACATTCACGGTCTTCTTGGTAAGCAGCAGTGTAGATTTGTCCTTGTGTTTTAGGTTATTGTCCTGCTGAAAGGTGAATTCATCTCCCAGTGTCTGGTGGAAAGCAGACTGAACCTAGTCTTTAATAATTACAAGCATACCCATAACATGATGCAGCCACCACTATGCTTGAAAATATGGAGAGTGATATTCAGTAATGTGTTGTATTGGATTTGCCACAAACCTAACACTTTGTATTCAGGACAAAAAGTTAACTGCTTTTCCACATTGTTTGCAATATTACTTTAGTGCCTTGTTGCAAACAGGATGCATGTTTTGGAATATTTGTATTCTGTACAGGCTTCCTTCTTTCCACTCTTTCAATTAGGTTAATATTGTGGAGTAACTACAATGTTGTTGATCCATCCTCAGTTTTCTCCTATCACAGCCATTAAACTCTGTAACTGTTTTAAAGTCACCATTGTGAAATCCCTGAGCGGTGTCCTTCCTCTCCGGTAACTGAGTTAGGAAGGACGCCTGTATCTTTGTATTTACTGGCTGTATTGATGCACCATCCAAAGTGTAATTAAAACTTCACCATGCTTAAAGGGATATTCATTGTCTGCTTTTTAATTTTTACCTGTCTACCAATAAGTGCCTTTCTTTGCAAGGCATTGGAAAACCACCCTGGTCTTTGTGGTTGAATCTGTGTTTGAAATTCACTACTCGACTGAGGGACCTTAAAAATAATTGTATGTGTGGGGTAGTCATACAAAATTCATGTTAAACACTATTATTGCACACAGAGTCCATGCAACTTATTATGTGACTTGTTAAGCACATTTTTACTCCTGAACTTATTTAGGCTTGCCATAACGAAGATTGACTAATTATTGACTGAAGACATTTCAGCTTTTCATTTTTTATTAATTTGTAGAAATTTTGAAAAACATAATTCCACTTCCACAAAAATCGCAATTTAATCCATTTTAATTTCAGGCTGTAACACAACAGAATGGGGGGAAGTCAAGGGGTGTGAATACTTTCTGTAGGCACTGTATACAATTCCAACGTTTAGTGCCTGAATTTGAAATTCCGTCATGTGCCCTTCCCTCCTCAAAATATTGAATGCGCATGCGCACGACAAAAGATGTGTGACAGCACCCACTAGCTAGTCTGAGTACCAGTCTCTTTAGCTAACATTCCCCTCCTTGCCACTCCTTGTAATGGTCACATTTCTTTGGCACATGACATTGAGATCAGGGAGTGGATTAACTAAAAGACTAGTACCCAGGCTACCCACTGGTTGCTGTTTAGGCAAAAACGATGTTGAATGGATTTGAATCTGCTAGTTCACTCAGCATATTGGCTGTTTAGGTAAAAACGATGTTGAATGAATTTGAATCTGCTAGTTCACTCAGCATATTGGCTGTTTAGGTAAAAAAAATTGGTTCTTGAATGGATTTGAATATTCCAGGTCATTCAACATATTTGCTGAGGAATTTCACAAGCATAATATAATATGGTTTTCTCATGCCTACCCCAGTTGGTATGCCCAACTGTATCCCATAGACAGTCCCTGACAATATTTACACCAGAAAGCCCACTTACTACGCATTTCAAATAGATTCAGTGCCCATTTTGTACCTACGGGTTTGCCTGTTTGTGACCCAAATGGTTTACCCGATTGAGTCCCAGTCATTATTCCTGAACAAATAACACCAGATTGCTCACTTTCAACCCATAATAAATATTCAGGGCCCATTTAGGGCCCACACTATAACCCCTTATGGGTACCACCTAAGATGACCATTTCGCCCTTGCCCAGTTGAAACCCATGAAGTCCATATAAAACTCAGTTGGGGCCCACCTGGATATGTTGGCTGGGTATAGGACAGGATTTGTCTATTATGTGCTTATGTATTGGTCCTACAGAGGCATTATTACAGCACAGATGGCCAAATGTGATATATGTGTAAAAGAAAATACAGGCCCATATCTATTCAATATTAAAAGTATAAATTGATCAAGCTGAGTGGGTCCGGTGATGACAGAAAAACATGACTATTCAATGTCACTATTTTTTGTCTGTGCTGCTCCGGGTGGGGTGCATGGAGCCCTTAAGCGCTATCAAGTGTGAGGCTGAATACATTGTCCCAATTCGGTACAACTAAATGCTCTATCGTTGGGAGTGAGAAATAAGGTTCGTAGAGAATTGTGTATGCTGCCAAGCAGTTGATTTTCTCAGCAAGAGGCTGCACTCAGTAATCAAAGGCATTGTCTAATGAATGCTTTTAGCAAAAGAGCAGCGATACGACATTGGTCCAAGTATGAACCTCTACAGTCGTGGCACCAAAGGTTGTGACTGAACACAATGAGAGGGTGGGGCTCTCTGCCATTCTAGACCTACACAGCTTTCACTTTTTATGACACTGAGCAAGTTGACAAGATTCTCTCTCCCTTTTTCTATCTTTCTATCTGTAGGCCTACTTTCTACCTTCTCTCTTTCATCTAGTCCATTCTGAAAATCTGTCTATTTTTTTAACATCATCTCTCCCTCCCTTTTCCTCTCTCATACAACCCTGTCCCTCTCTGTCTGCCTCTACCATCTCCCTTTCCTTGCCATCTGTCTGTTTCCATTCATAGTGCCTGGGTTAGGTTGTCTGCCAGCATGGCCAGTGGTGTGTAGCCCGGTGGTCCTGTGGGTGTGTTATTATACAAAGTGTGGTGGTCCAAAACACAGCAAAGCTGGCTCAATTTAATCTAACCCATGTCACAGTATTGACATAGCAAACTAAATCACATAAATAGATCATGTAAAAATGCCTGGAAGAAATACTCCTCTCATTGCCTCCACTTTTCAGCATAAGACATGTTAGCTCAGACAATTTTTCAGTTAGATTTGATTGAATACTGAGGTAGAATTCTTCATTGATCCAAGTAGTTACACAATCTCCAAACCTCACTTTAAACACTTACACGGAACCCAAACCGGCTACGCGCGTGCGCCTTCGTGCGCCATCGTACATACATTTATTTTGTCCCCCTACACCAAACGTGATCACGACACGCAGGTTAAAATATCAAAACAAACTCTGAACCAATTACATTAATTTGGGAACAGGTCAAAAAGCATTAAACATTTATGGCAATTTAGCTAGTTAGCTTTCACTTGCTAGCTAATTTGTCCTATTTAGCTAGCTTGCTGTTGCTTGCTAATTTGTCCTGGGATATAAACATTGAGTTGTTATTTTACCTGAAATACACAAGGTCCTCTACTCCGACAATTAATCCACACATAAAACGGCCAACCGAATCGTTTCTAGTCATCTCTCCACCTTCCAGGCTTTTTCATCTTTGAACTTACATGGTGATTGGCATCTAAACTTTCATAGTATTACTACACTGACCGGCAACACAGTTTGTCTTTCAATCACCCACGTGGGTATAACCAATGAGGAGATGTCACATGGGTACCTGCTTCTATAAACCAATGAGGAGATGGGAGAGGCAGGACTTGCAGCGCGATCTGCGTCAGAAATAGCAAGGAGTTCTATTTTAGCCCTTGGCAACGCAGACGCTCGATGGCGCGCACGAGCAGTGTGGGTGCAATAATTTAATAACATAGATTTCTAAATTTATTTTGCAACGCTCGCGCACATGACGCGAGCGGTGTGGTCAGCCTATTAGGCCTAACAAAAGATATAAGATTTACTGAAGTTCTTCTATTAGCTGCACATGACCCCTCTGATTCTATGGCATTTAGAAAAGACTACAGACATCTCAGACGTCATTCAGAGTGAGCGCTCAAAGCACACACAGGGAAGGAACAACAGCTTACACATTGGAGTTCAATTGATGATCACAGACAGTATATAAGATGTGTGCTCTAAAATTCTATTTCTCCAGATTAAGTCAAAAACAATTGTTCATAGCTAAAGGCTTATAGGGATTTGAAATGTAAGGCCTGAGCTCAGAGAGTTGGAACATTGGGCAGAAGTGTAGTGTATGTGTGGAAAATATCCTGTCATGTCGGTAAGGAAGAAGCTATCCATTCAGAAACATTTAGGGGTTTTGGACTTGGGGACGTTAGAGGTCAGTTTCTGTATAACTTGGTTCTTACTGTATTCAGAAGGATTCTTTTTTTTAAATGGTTTTGCTGGAGTATTTTCATTTGCTAAAACTATCACTCAAACTATTCTAGTAGAGTGGCATGGTGGGATTTACTCAGCAGTGATATACTCAGGTTTACTTATACTAATTGACCTCTAGCACTGACGTGTTTAATCCAGTTCAAAGAATGTGTGTTCATAGTATGTGGGAGGGAGGGGCGAGACTTGTCTGGTGTTGGCAGTGTTGTGTGAACAGACTGTGTGAACATGGATAGATTATGTGTCCTCCGCCAGTAGAGGGGAAAATATGACTGACACAATAGGGGGAGGATTTGAGTTTTGTTCACTTCATCTTTTGTGTGTGTGTTTTAGCTATGTGCACATGTGCATGTGTGTGTGACCACCAGCCTTCAACTAGTCCTGTCTGACTTTGCCGTCCACTCGTCCATGCACTCAGCCACCCACACTGCCAGGCTTGACCCATCCCATCCTCGTGCCATCCTCATACCATCCTCTCTTCTACAAAGCCAGAGCAGAGCTGTGTCATTTGGTGCAGTATGCTGCCAGCTGCTGGTCTGTGTGAGTGTGTAGTTATGGTGCTGTATGGTTTCTCTGGGTGGTGCTGTAGGATTGGGAGGCCCCCAGATGTTCTGGTGGGCCAGCTCTGGTGCGGAGAGGTTTCCTCCTCAAGGTCCTGGTTATAGCCTGATCACAGGGGGAGAAGTCAGTGTGCGACCTGGGTCTGGGTGGGGCTCCGTCCATCCCAACACACCTCCACCCTGCCTAACCTATCAGATTGTCTTTCATTACATAGAGGCCACGCTCTGACCTCAAAAAGCAGGGTGGGCATGTCTTCTGTGTTCTGTACATGTGTGTGTGTGGAGCGGTGGGTGTCGGTTTAATTAGCCTACTACACTCTGTTGGCATGTACTGTGATTAGAGATGGGGTTTGCTGGGGCGGTGGGACACGTAGCAGACTGCCTGCTGTCTCAGATACACGCAGGCCTAGAGAGCGGCTGTATGAGGGCTGCTGTATTGCATGTAGGACATAGTAGTGCTCTCTTTGGAGTGTGTTTACGTGGTCCTTGAATGTTTATACATGCTGCTTGATGTACCATAGTGGCAAAGGTACAGACACTAAATGTCTCTCTCTCCATCTATCTCCCTCTTCTATCCTTCTCTCTCTCCTCTCCTAGGGGGTCTACTCACCTGTGTTTACTGTTGCCTGAACTTTAGGCAGTTTACGTGGCAACCTTCACTTCACACTTCAGTGATTAAGTGAACCTGTTCTCTGTCTGTTCTTTCTCTTTCTGTGTTTTTCACCTTTTGTCACTCCTCTCTATATCACTGTAACTGAGTAACTTGTTACCATTTCATCATTTGATGTGCTTATATGGCTATATCCCACTGCTAATGGGATCTTTCATAAAATGGTAGTTCCTTCGAGTGGCAGTTGGTTTAGTTTGGAAAGACTATAGAAATGGAAAGACGGTCTCTGTGTGAAGCTTTTTTTGTGAAAGTTCTTTACAATGACTTACAGTACATCTACAATGCACTGGTTGAACAACGCCAGAAAATATCACACTCTCTCTCAAGTTCCACACCTACTGTATATGACATGGGGCATTTTAACTGTATTGCCTTCAAACCTGCAGGAATGGTGCAAACGCCACAACATTTTTATTGGCTGGCTTTCTTTTCGAGGCGTGGCTGGCTTTTAGTCCAACACTGGCTTGCTTTCCACACAAATACATATTTGCCCTATCGGTATTATGAATAGAAATGTATTTGTTTTCACTGTATGCAAGTTCTCAGACAGAAACAAACAGTTTTGACATTTCAGATCAGCTGTTTCTTTGTACATGACAAATATGGAACAAATCAATGCGACAACCAATCGATATATGTTTGTAGAAAACCAGGGCAGGGTTTGAACTAGTGATGGGATCACTCTCTATTTGTTTGTGTGTGTGTGTGTTGTGTGCGGATTTGTTATGCTACTGTAATGAATGTGAGAATGCATGATGTCTGCCCATATGTCTGCCTGTGAAAGTATTTCAAGGGCAGGGGAGTAGGCTGCATGTTTACAGAAAGAGGAAGCTGGAGTATTTTTCGCGGTACAGTTTTGGCGTGGGGGTTAAAGAATGAGAATGGTCAAATCAAATGTTCATTGTCACATGCTTCGTAAACAACAGGTGTAGACTAACAGTGAAATGCTGACTTACAGGCCCTTCCCAACAATGCAGAATACAATAAAAAATGTAATAATTATATTATAAAAAAATATGGTAACACAAGGAATCAATACACATTGAGCAATGATAACTTGGCTATATACATGCATTACCAAGTCAATGTGCAGGTGTGTGACGAAATTGAGGTAGATTTAAGCAATAAGGCCCAAGGGGTGTGGTAAATGGCCAATATACCATGGGCTGTTCTTATGCACAACGCAACACGGAGTGCCTGAATACAGCCATTAGCCTTGGAATATTGGTCATACACCACAACCCCCGAGGTGCCTTATTGCTATTATAGACTGGTTACCAACATAAGCAGTAAAAATACATGTTTTTTCATACCTGTGGTATACGGTCTGATGTACCATAGTGTCAGCCAATCAGCATTTATGGCTCGAACCACCTCGTTTGTACATATACGTAGGGGTAAAGTGACTAGGCAACAGGATAGATAGTAGACAGTAGCAGCAGTGTGTGTGTGTGGCGACAGTGTGCCTGTGTCTATTATGTGTGTTATGTGTGAGTGAGTGTGTGTGTAGGGTCGGGGGTGGGTCCAGCTGTGTGGCTGGGGGAGGGGTCAAAGGTCATGAGTCGGGACAGGGAGAGAGGGGAGGTCAGTGTGCAGTAGAGGCACAGCAGAAGGGCTACGTAGCATGTAGTGTAGTGTATGATGGCACATCAGCTCCTTCTTATTGATCCAGTATGATCTAGATTTGAAAGGATATTTAGGGCAGCTGCCCTATGGCAGTATGAGCCCATATGGGCCACAGCCCAGAGACATGCTGGGTAATTCTGAATCATCATTGTAATCCCCCATGTGAGTACATGCCAAGCCAAAGAGGCCTCTTTATACATAGGCCAGCTGTAATACTCCACAGCCCTACTGTATGATATTCCAGGATTCACTCTCTCTTTTCCTCGCTTTCTCTCAAGCATCACTTTTTCTTCTTTGTAACCCTTTGTATGGTACATTTCTACTGTATACCTACTCAGTAACACTAACATTAGTTAACCAATTGTTGCATACTAATTTAGTCATTCTGGTTTATTTTGGATTGGTTGTCTTTCTCACTTGCTAACACAAACATACACAAACATAGACCAAGGAAAACGTGAGGAATGATTGTTCCTTACTAAAAAGCAGGTGGCAGGACGGGCTGATTGAGTTATAGTGATGATTTCATTGTGGTAATAGTGATGGCATTATCCATTTCCTCTAACAGTATTAGATACCAAATTACACCCAGCCCAGAGCACACAGTCCTGTCTGTAATAGAAAGGGGGATGAATGAAAGAGGGGGAGAGAGGGTGGAGAAACTGAAAAAATTAAACAAATGACCCATTCTGACCCAGTCTTCTACCAGCATAAAGCAACAACTAGTGCTGCTGGGTAAAACCCTTGAGACTATTTGTCCAGACACACCTTAATCTGCCAATGGAAAATCCAGCAGTAACAAAACACTAATAGACTGACCCTTATATAATTTGGCAAAATATTCTTATCTGGCCAATACGCTTTCTGGCTTTGGAAAGGCATAATGATGGGTTGTCTAATGAGGCTTTCAAATAACTGGGAGTTATTGTTTTCAGTCCGCTTTTCACATAGGGACTTAGTCAATAGTAGTAGCCAATCTTATGACATTTAAGAATAAGAAATGCTTAGTTATACCACACATGAGGACAGACTAGACAGGGGTCTGTTACAGACAGCTGAGTAACTGCATCAGAGTGTACAGTATGTCTGTCTGTTGGTGTGTGGATTTGAATTATTCTTGCATGCTCTACAGCTGTGCCTCGGGCTCAGGGTTATTAGATTGTTTGTTTGTTCTCATTTTTAAAGGTAGCTGTATCTGTGACCAGGTGTGTGTGTTTGCCAGTGTGTGTACAATATTTATTGAGCTTTATGTATATTTACAGCAGTGTGTGTGTGTGCGTGCGTGCGTGCGCGCGTGTGTGTGTGTTTGATCCACAGTGCAGTTGTGTTGTGTAAAGATTTAACACAAACGTGTGTGGTAGGAGAATTGGAGGTGGGCAACATTCACCACCAGACGCCGACAGGCAACGCTAGTACAGTTCCTAGGTGCATGTGACTAAGTCACCATGACAACCAAAATCCCTTGAACATGCTCGGAGTGGCGTCACTGGCTGGCTCTGGCAGACACTCCTGGTTTGGCTCAGCAGTGGAGGAAGAACGGGGGGCAACTTTCAAAGCTTGCAGGAAAGAGAAAGAGATCCAGAGAAGTTCCTTCGCTCTGAGAAGAGGGAAACAGCAACTCTCTCAGATCCTACTGGTCTATTTTAGATCTATGCCCTGAACACAGACATTTGTTCAGCATATACAGTGCTGCCGGTGTCTCTGGTCATTACTCACAATGTAGCAGCAGCATACACTCATACACTTTCCACTATTCAGCACCATTAATAATGAAACAGAAGGAATCCACCACAGCCAGCTGGATGGGCTTCATTGATCTCTGTGGTCACTGGATACTTAGCAGTACATCACTCATTTGTCCACTCTATCACGTATGGACACAGACAGCCATGCATACACACATGCACACACACACAGACACACGCACAGACACACACACAGACACACACAAACAAACACATTCACCCACTCATGGTAGAAGGTGTTTTGACGTTATCAGTATTGATCCAATGGAGAGGGACATTTGGTAAACAGATCCATGGGGAGTGGTTGAGGCAGGCACCCCAGTCGTTTGTCATGTTCATCCCCATTGTCTGGGAAGCAAACTGGTGAATCTCTCTGAGATTGGTTTTGCTTCAGTTGAGTGTGTATTTTTCAGGCAGGAAGGCCCCTTGGGTCCTTTATGAAAGATGGCAAAGATGATTATCAGAGTCATGTTTAACTCCAAAACAAACACATGGTTGGCTACATCTTACACAACATTACCTCCTGCAAAACGGAAAGATACTATATATTCCTAGATTCCCTCCAGTAAACAACAGATAAGAGTTGTTAGTCATGTAAAAAGTGAAGAGCAGAGCTGACTGCTGAGCTGGCTACTCTGGCAATCAGACAGGAGGGCTCTCTCAGTGTCACTACCTAACAGAGGTCAGGGCACTGCTGTGTGTGTGTGTGTGTGTGTGTGTGTGTGTGTGTGTGTGTGTGTGTGTGTGTGTGTGTGTGTGTGTGTGTGTGTGTGGTGTGTGTGTGTGTGTGTGTGTGTGTGTGTGTGTGTGTGTGTGTGTGTGTGTGCGCGTGCGCGTGTGTGTGTGCGCGTGTGTGCCAATGTTTGTGTTTTTTTAGGACCTGTCTTGTTGATAGTGTTGTTAAGAAGGCAGAGCATTGCTTTATTATAGACAGACTTCTCCCCATCTTAGCTACTAGTGCATCAATGTTTTGACCATGACAGTTTACAATCTAGTGTTACTCCAAGCAGTTTAGTCATCTCAACTTGCTCTATTTCCACATTATTTATTACAAGATTTAGTTGAGGTTTAGGGTTTAGTGAGTGTTTTGTTCCAAATACAATGCTATTAGTTTTAGAAATGTTTAGGGCTAACTTATTTCTTGCCACCCACTCTGAAACTAACTGCAGCTCTTTGTTGAGTGTGGCAGTCATTTCAGTTGCTGTAGTAGCTGACGTGTATAGTGTTGAGTCATCCACATACATAGAAACTCTGGCTTTACTCAAAGTCAGTGGCATGTTGTTAGTAAAAATTGAAAAAATCAAGGGGCCTAAAGAGCTACCCTGGGGAATTCCTGATTCTAACTGGATTATATTTGATAGGCTTCCATTAAAGAACACCCTCTGTGTTCTGTTAGACAAGGAACTCGTTATCCACATTATAGCAGGGGGTGTAAAGTCATAACACATACATTTTTCCAGCACTAGACTATGATCAATAATGTCAAAAGCTGCACTGAAGTCTAACAAGACAGACCCCACAATCATTTTATCATCAATTTCTCTCAGCCAATCATCATTTGTGTCATTTGTGTAAGTGATGTGCTTGCTGAGTGTCCTTCCCTATAAGCATGCTGAAATTTTGTTGTCAATTTGTTTTCTGTAAAATAGCATTGTATCTGGTCAAACACATTTTTTTCCAGAAGTATACTAAGGGTTGGTAACAGGCTGATTGGTCGGCTATTTGAGCCAGTAAAGAGGGCTTTACTATTCTTGGGTAGCGGAATGACTTTAGCTTCCCTCCAGGCCTGAGGGCACACACTTTCTAGTAGGCTTATATTGAAGATGTGGCAAACAGGAGTGGCAATATCGTCTGCTATTATCCTCAGTAGTTTTCCATCTAGATTGTCAGACCCTGCTGGCTTGTCATTGTTGTCATTGTGTGTGTGTGTGTGTGTGTGTGTGTGTGTGTGTGTGTGTGTGTGTGTGTGTGTGTGTGTGTGTGTGTGTGTGTGTGTGTGTGTGTGTGTGTGTGTGTGTGTGTGTGTGTGTGTGTGTGTGTGTGTGTGCACATGCGTATCTCTGTCTGTGTTTGTACGTGTGTGCATGTGAATGCATGTGCGTTTGCCCACATGAAAAAGTACTACAGTTTACTATATAATACTAGAGCACTTACTATAGAATTCTATAGAATTATGTAGTAAACTGTAGTATACTGTAGAATATTATACTCCACACTGTAGTATTCCTCAATCATGTGTTGTTCTTACTATAAATTGTGTAGTGTAGTGTAGAATACTATAGTAAATAGTACAGCATTATCCACCAAAACACTGTGCAGTAAATACTACAGTAATGTCAGCAAAAACACTACAGCTTTTTAACTAAAGTAATACTACAGTATTTAATTTGCATATACCATGCCTATTCCCCTCCTCCTTATCCCAACTTGTGCCACCCATAAGTGACAAACCTACATGCCAAGTATAGATCATTTATTATGTTCCCTGTGGGTTATAGAAAAGAGCAGAAGTGCTGAACGATTCGTTCAGACTCCAGTCCGATCTACCTATAGGTTATGGATAATTTGCTCTTTTAGTATTTGTTCAATAGGTTTCCTCAAGGACAAATACCCGACTTTTATGTCAAAGATAATAAAACAAAAACACTATAGTGAAGTACTACAGAATACTACAGTCATGTCCGCAAAAATACTACAGTAAAGTCTGCAAAAACACTACAGTGAATACTATACTATATAAATATCGTAATACTACAGTATTTTTTCATGTGGGTGTGTCTTGGTGTGTGGTCTTAGTGGCTGCAGAAGCATTACTGGCTTGAGAAGTATTACTGTAAGCATTACTGTAAACTGCAGGGTCAGGTAAAGATGTCCATCTCGTACTGTGCTCAATCTCTCTGACTGTAGCATACTTCACATTGTGTTCTGCCAAGCACAAGTAGTGTGTTCAGGCAGAGGTCATCACATTCAGTCCTGGTCTGGTCATACTGTAGGTACTGTAGGTGCAGCATCGTGCCATGTAGCACCAGGGATGGGCACAGCGGGCTACAGTGGTGCCCTGTCTTCCCTGTCATCAGCAGCAGTAGACCCAGCAGAGCAAACACATCAATAAAAGACAAGATTGTTTCTGACTGCAAAACTCCTGTCTGTGAGTGTTCTTCTGTGTTTGGTTGTGTCACTGTGAATTTATATCTCTGAGAAAACTACAGATGTAGGATCTTAATTTGAGACAGTTTGCTACAGCAGGAAAATAATCCAGCAGCAACAGGAAATGTGAATTGTTTATGCGGATTAAGGCAAATCAAGTCTCAAATTTCAATGTGGAAATTACAAACTTTAGAAGCCTTTTTAAAACTCAAATACAGATTTCCTACATCTGTAGTGTTTGTGTATGTATGCTTTATGTTTGTGTTTGTGCAAATATGTCTATTAAACTAAAAGTATGCATAGGATAGGATATTATACCGTTCATACCAGTGGCTGTTGGTGCTGTTTAAGATTAGGGAGGGACAATTTGTTATGAGCATGGCCTTTTTTCTATTACAGCAAATTGGATCACTGTCATTCATATTCCATTCACCCAGCTCAACATCAATAGGTTCAGTACCGCCTTGCACACTCTTGCCTGCATCTAGCTGAGCTGGGATGTAATCATTAGTCCAAACAGTTGCAAAATGTTCTGTTCTAAAACAAAGGTTTCTATTGGACAAATGTAGGTAGGTCCATCCCTGTTTCATTCCGTTTGCTTCCATTTAAGGAAAATAGAACCAGCGGAATGAATTCACCCATGATCACCCGCGCACACAGTTCACTTTCATAGCAGCCACATACAGCATTGTCACTTTGCTCGTTGTATAATTTATTCTCGTATCAACTTTTGTAATGTTTCCCTATTTGAATTGTTATAAAATTCACTGAGTAGGATGGTCCTCCCCTTCCTCCTCTGGTTCATACAGTTTATGCGATGTGGCACTGTGGTTTGCATGTCTGTGTGCCATGTGTATTTGTGAGATAGAGAGGATGATGGTATGTGTCAGCTCTTGCACAATGCAGTGATGTTTTTTCTATCATCCACACTGTTGAGGATTATGTTTAGTTGAGTCTGGATAAGACACAGGGTTACTATTTGATAAAACAACTGGTGTTTTACTCTCCACTTGATCCTGCCATCTGTCACCCACCCCTCCGATGCAGAGGTCAGGAGTCAATCTGCTGCTGTGGGGAATGGGCTCTAGGTTGAAGATGACAAGGTTAAGACAACGTAATACTGTAATTCCATGTGGCAGTGTTCGAAAATAAACAAATCCATTGGACCAGTGCTGTAGATAACTACTAGCGCCGTTGCTAACTTGCAACACTGGTCCCAATTTCGCAAAACGTTATGGGATATTCGAATTCCGTTGTCTTAACCTTTGTCATCATCAACCTAGAATGGGCTGGGGAGATGGATGATGATGAGGACTGGAACCGGTTCTGCACTTTCTCTTCCTCTCCATCTTCCTCTGCTTTCTCTCCTTTGCTTTCTCTCCATCTCTATCTCTCCTCTCCTCTGCTCTCTCTCTCCTCTGCTCTTCTCTCTATTTCTCCTCTGCACTTCTCTCTATCTCTCCTGCTTCTGCTTGTGCGTGCAGATTTGCTTTGTTTTATTTAAAAAAAAGGTCCAGTGTTGTTGTACTCTGTTTTGATCATCATGACACAGCATTAACACATCACCCTAAACAGTGAGATGGATTAAGCATATTAGATCAAATATATTACGCTAGCTGATTCAAAGCTGGTAGCCAAAGCACAATCAAAATGATCATTGCTAAAACAGTGCCTATAGAAAGTATTCATGCTTATTCCAAATGTTGTCATGTTAAAGACTGAATTCAAAATTGATTAAATATATTTTTCTCACCCATCTACACATAATACCCCAAAATGACAAAGTGAAAACATGTTCTTAGACATTTTGCAAAATTATTGAAAATGAAATACAGAAATATCTCATTTACTGAAGGATTCACACCCCTGAGTCAATACTTTGTAGAAATACCTTAGGCAGCGATTACAGATGTAAGTCTTACAGGGTAAGTCTCTAAGAGCTTTCCACACCTGGATTGTGCAACATTTGTCCACTATTCTTTTCAGAATTCTTCAAGTTCTGTCAAATTGGTTATTGATCATTGCTAGACAACCATTTTCAGGTCTTGTCATAGATTTTTAAGTAGATTTAAATTAAAACTGTAACTCAGCCACTCAGGAACATTCACTGTCTTAGTGGTAAGTGACTCCAGTGTAGATTTGGCCTTGTGATTTAGGTTATTGTGCTGCTGAAAGATTAAATAATCTCTCAGTGTCTGGTGGTAAACAGACTGAACCTGCTTTTCTTCTAGGATTGTGCCTGTGCTTAGCTCCATTCCTTTTATTTTTTATCCTGAAAAACTCCCAGTCCTTAACGATTACAAGCATACCCATAACATGATGCAGCCACCACTATGCTTGAAAATATGAAGAGTGTATTCAATCATTTTTATTGGATTTGGCCCAAACATAAAACTTTGTATTCAGGACAAAAATTATATTGCTTTGCCAAGTTTTTTTGCAGTATTACTTTAGTGCCTTGTTGCAAATAGGATGCATGTTTTGGAATATTTGTATTCTGTACAGGCTTCCTTCTTTTCACTCTGTCAAGTAGGTTAGTATTGTGGAGTAACTACAGTGTTGTTGATCCATCCTTAGTTTTCTCCTATCACAGCCAATAAACTCTGTAACTGTTTTAATGTCATCATTGGCCTCATGGTGAAATCTTTGAGTGGTTTCCTTAATCTCCAGCAACTGAGTTAGGAAGGACGCCTGTATCTTTGTAGTGACTGGGAGTATTGATACACCATCCATAGTGTAATTAATAACGTCACCAGGCTCAAAGGGATATTCAATGTCTGCTTTTTGTTTGTTTTACCCATTTACCAATAGGTGCCCTTCTTTGTGAGGCATTGGAAAACCTTCCTTGTCTTTGTGGTTGAATCTTTGTTTGAAATTCACTGCTCGACTGAGGGATCCTACAGATACTGTGTGGGGTACAGAGATGAGGTAGTCATTCAAAAATTGTGTTAAACACTATTATTGCACACATAGTCCATGCAACTTAGTATGTGACCTAAGCATATTTTTACTCCTGAACTTATTTAGGATTGCCATAACAAATGGGTTGAATAGACATTTCAGATTTTCATTTTTAATTAATTTGTAAAAGTTTTTGGGAAAAAAAAATATATTTTCACATTATGGGTAGTGGGCAATGGGGCATTTTTGTTTCTCAGTAATATTACTAGCCACCTAGCAATTTTATGAATTTGACTTTAGCTAGCCCAGATAGGTTCCCAATTTCACAAACTCATAACTAGCTACCAAGAAGTCATTTCAGGCTATCAATCAAGTTCGAGTAGTTAGCTTGTCTAACTATCTGAGCTGGCATGCCTGCTGGTAAGGTTGTTAGACTTTAGAAAATCAAGCAATAATTCAATGTACTGAATAAGAATCAAATTGCTTTCAGTCTTTTACCCAGATTTTACCATCAATGCAGCATTTATAAAAATAAAAAAAAGAACCACTAGTCAGGAGGATACAGACAACTCAAGAGTTATGCTTCGATTTGCAGACACCTTTTTACATAGAATTAAGCATAATGATTATCTCCAACCCCCTGTCATGATGCCCATGTCAAGACAGCTAAGAAGAGTTCAGATTGAAATGGTTCGTCATCAGACCAAAACATATTCCCAGTCGTCCCCACTGCCATTTCAGCCCAGAGGAGAAGGTCACAAACAGCCCCTGGTGGGAGCTGCTGCTGCTGCTGCCTGCACTTCACTCCAACATGGTCATGGTCATAGGTCCAGAGACAGATGCAGTTAGTGTTCAGCCAGCTTCATCCTAGGGCATACTCCTTGTCTAGCAGACAGACACAGGGTCTGCATCCAAAATGGAATGCTATTCCCTGTATAGTGCACTATTTTTGACCAGAGCCCTATGGGCCATTTGAGATGCAGACAGGGGCTGCAGTCCAAACACGTTATTTTTACCCCCTCAGCCCCTGAGGTAGCCACTTTCCCTCGGGGGAATCCCCATCGTAACCGGATGCAGTTTGATTGCCATCTTCAGTGGAGGTTCAATTCACTAACGTTGCCCCTTCTGCTCTTGTTTTAGCTCGAGGGAGCGAGTGAACAACTTTGGTCACTTGCGGGGTTGATATGACCCACAATTCAATGCAAACTGTAGTCACATGTCAAAATCTGGTGGCTGCGAAGTGTCAAATTGAATCAACAAGGCTGAATTTTTGGCATGTCAGAAAAAAAGTATGAAGCTAGCTTGCTAAAATACACTGCTCAAAAAAATAAAGGGAACACTTAAACAACACAATGTAACTCCAAGTCAATCACACTTCTGTGAAATCAAACTGTCCACTTAGGAAGCAACACTAATTGACAATACATTTCACATGCTGTTGTGCAAATGGAATAGACAACGGGTGGAAATTATAGGCAATTAGCAAGACACCCCCAATAAAGGAGTGGTTCTGCAGGTGGTGACCACAGACCACTTCTCAGTTCCTATGCTTCCTGGCTGATGTTTTGGTCACTTTTGAATGCTGGCAGTGCTTTCACTCCAGTGGTAGCATGAGACGGAGTCTACAACCCACACAAGTGGCTCAGGTAGTGCAGCTCATCCAGGATGGCACATCAATGTGAGCTGTGGCAAGAAGGTTTGCTGTGTCTGTCAGCGTAGTGTCCAGAGCATGGAGGCGCTACCAGGAGACAGGCCAGTACATCAGGAGACGTGGAGGAGGCCGTAGGAGGGCAACAACCCAGCAGCAGGACCGCTACCTCCGCCTTTGTGCAAGGAGGAGCAGGAGGAGCACTGCCAGAGCCCGGCAAAATGACCTCCAGCAGGCCACAAATGTGCATGTGTCTGCTCAAACGGTCAGAAACAGACTCCATGAGGCTGGTATGAGGGCCCGACGTCCACAGGTGGGGGTTGTGCTTACAGCCCAACACCGTGCAGGACGTTTGGCATTTGCCAGAGAACACCAAGATTGGCAAATTCGCCACTGGCGCCCTGTGCTCTTCACAGATGAAAGCAGGTTCACACTGAGCACATGTGACAGACGTGACAGAGTCTGGAGACGCCGTGGAGAACGTTCTGCTGCCTGCAACATCCTCCAGCATGACCGGTTTGGCGGTGGGTCAGTCATGGTGTGGGGTGGCATTTCTTTGGGGGGCCATGTGCTCCATGTGCTCGCCAGAGGTAGCCTGACTGCCATTAGGTACCGAAATGAGATCCTCAGACCCCTTGTGAGACCATATGCTGGTGCGGTTGGCCCTGGGTTCCTCCTAATGCAAGACAATGCTAGACCTCATGTGGCTGGAGTGTGTCAGCAGTTCCTGCAAGAGGAAGGCATTGTTGCTATGGACTGGCCCGCCGTTCCCCAGACCTGAATCCAATTGAGCACATCTGGGACATCATGTCTCGCTCCATCCACCAACGCCACGTTGCACCACAGACTGTCCAGGAGTTGGCGGATGCTTTAGTCCAGGTCTGGGAGGAGATCCCTCAGGAGACCATCCGCCACCTCATCAGGAGCATGCCCAGGCGTTGTAGGGAGGTCATACAGGCACGTGGAGGCCACACACACTACTGAGCCTCATTTTGACTTGTTTTAAGGACATTACATCAAAGTTGGATCAGCCTGTAGTGTGGTTTTCCACTTTAATTTTGAGTGTGACTCCAAATCCAGACCTCCATGGGTTGATAAATTGGATTTCCATTGATTATTTTTGTGTGATTTTGTTATCAGGACATTCAACTATGTAAAGAAAAAAGTATTTAATAAGATTATTTCATTCATTCAGATCTAGGATGTGTTATTTTAGTGTTCCCTTTATTTTTTTGAGCAGTGTATATATAGACATTGATTTTCGGCTTAGTCTCGTAGTGAGGAGCCTATAAAACGTAGCTAGATTCATAAACATATTTTGGGGGAATTCTGACATTTATTGGAATAAATGACCAAACTATAAAACTAGCTAGCCAGCTATGGGTAACTGTAGCTAGCTACCTGACAGGAGTGCTAGCTATATACATTATCTTACTAGGTATATTAATAGCTTTAGGTTGGTTGTTTTTAAGCTCAACATCAAGATTTTCACTAAGGACGTTGCCTCTCCGATCATAACTCTCCCTCGCTTGGGCAAGGGACATTTAAGGCACTTGGATGTGACGATTTAAAACGTAATTCAAGGGCTGAGGTTTTAGGGCCGAGGGCTGTCTACTTTGAGTTTGAAACTCAGCCAGGGTCTATTCTGGTCACTATAGCTGTGTTTACACAGGCAGCCCAATTCTCATATTAATTTCCAGTAATTGATCTTTTGACCAATCACATAGATCTTTTCACATCAGATCTTTTTCAGAGCTGATCTGATTGGTCAAAAGACCAATTAGTGAGAAAAAAAGATCAGAATTGGGCTGCCTGTCTAAATGCAGTCCATCTGTCCTTGATGACATAATGCATGACGTTACACAATATGACAGAAAGAATGGCATTAGCCATAGTGACAAACTGTGAGGTCACACATGATGACACAAACAGTGACCTTACACATAATGAGACATCATGTAACAAGAGATGGTTTATAATCTTGTAACAGACTTTGATGCAACCTAGATGACCTAATTAAGAGAGCTAATAGCATCAATATATCCATTTCTGATCTATTGACAGTTTTTCTTGGCGTCAGTCCTAAAGGGACTCACTATCTGCTTTGGATGTTAAAGTTGTTATCCTCAAAAATGAATTGACAGGGGCTGCATAATTCATTGGCAGGAGCTGCACAGTGCTTTCTGTTTCTTAACACAATTACATTTTTACATGATCCTGATCGATTCAGAGATGGGCTTCCGCATTTTTCAGCATGTTTTTACAAAAATATAGATTTTTCCGCAAGGACATATTCAAGATTCTACCCTCCACAACATAACCTGGTTTTGGACAAAATTACCTGGAAGGATTCCTACTACCAATGATTCTTATTTCCAAGGTCTATACAGCAAATGCTCTGGCAAACCAATGACCAGCAAAAGAAGCACAAGAAACCTGAAAACACCATCCAACCTGGAACTGAGTGAGTAATATTTAGTCTGAAGCTACTTTTAAAGCCAAGAAGAAAAATATATTACAATTATATATTTTACTTTATAAGGACTGAATGCTAAGTTGATGCTGCCAAGCTTCCTAGGACAGAACAGATCAGATCAATTAGCACTCAGGTGTGAAGTGAGAGGTGTCAAAGCCTCCCAGAGGCCTTTGAATCCCCTCCATCTGTGCAGAGGTCATTACCATACAGCACACCCTGGATTCATCTCTATTTTGAACTGACATGCAGCCAGGACACTTCAATTGTAAATGACCTCAATAAGAAAGAGTATTGTTGCTTTGATCACATATCTCCAAAATACAACAGCCACAGGACAACTTTGTTTGGACGTCGTAAAAGACCATTTGCCCAAACTGAAGAGATATAGCTAGCTAGTACCTCCATTTACACGTGGGAAAAAAACGGTGGACAAAGACTTGATAGCTACGTTAGCTAGCTAGCTGGGGTTTTCTACAAGGAATCTGCCTCCCGAAAAAAGCTTCTCCAAAGTGGGTGTGACACCTACTCCCGTTGCCTGCTGCACTGTTGATTCCACCTGGCGATCTTTTCACCGTCTGCCCTGGCCTGTCTCCCCCTGTCTGGTACAGGTACCCCCGCCACACTCCCCCCTCTCTTCCGAGCTTTCACTCACCTCCAGCACACACGCACAGTTGGGGCGAGTGACTCTGAACTTACAATGGCTAGCCCCAAGTTGTTATATTTGTTTCTTGTGCTTTATGCTATTTGCCTCATGACTATGAACTTGCTTGTTTACCCAACCATGGGACAGGCTATGTTTGTTCCCACACTCGGGACTCTGACTCTCTATTGGTTGCATCACCACCTGGTATGGCAACTGCTCATCATCTGACATTAAGGCGGTACAGAGGGTAGTGCGTACTGCCCAGTACATCACTGTGGCCAAGCTTCCTGCCATCCAGGACCTATATAATAGGCGGTGTCAGAGGAAAGCCCATAAAAATGTCAGAGACTCCAGTCACCCAAGTCATAGACTGTTTTCTCTGCTACCGCACGGCAAGCGGTACCGGAGCGCCAAGTCTAGGACCAAAAGGCTCTTTAACAGCTTCTATCCCCAAGCCATGACTGCTAAACAATTAAGCAAATGGCCACCGGACTATCTAACCACACTGTCCGATTTCAAAAAGGCTTTACAACGAAAGCAAAACATTAGATTATGTCAGCAGAGTACCCAGCCAGAAATAATCAGACACCCATTTTTCAAGCTAGCATATAATGTCACATAAACCCGAACCACAGCTAAATGCAGCACTAACCTTTGATGATCTTCATCAGATGACAACCCTAGGACATTATGTTATACAATACATGCATGTTTTGTTCAATCAAGTTCATATTTATATCAAAAACCAGCTTTTTACATTAGCATGTGACTAGCATGTGACTAGCATTCCCACCGAACACTGCCGGTGAATTTACTAAATTACTCACGATAAACGTTCACAAAAAGCATAACAATTATTTTAAGAATTATAGATACAGAACTCCTCTATGCACTCGATATGTCCGATTTTAAAATAGCTTTTTGGTGAAAGCACATTTTGCAATATTCTAAGTACATAGCCCAACCATCACGGGCTAGCTATTTAGACACCCGGCAAGTTTAGCCTTCACCAAAATCAGATTTACTATTATAAAAGTTTGATTACCTTTTGTTGTCTTCGTCAGAATGCACTCCCAGGACTGCTACTTCAATAACAAATGTTGGTTTGGTCCAAAATAATCCATCGTTATATCCGAATAGCGGCGTTTTGTTCGTGCGTCCCAGACACTATCCGAAATGGTAAATCAGGGTCGTGCGCATGGCACAATTCGTGACAAAAAAATTCTAAATATTCCAATACCGTACCTCGAAGCATGTCAACCGCTGTTTAAAATCAATTTTTATGCAAATTATCGCGTAAAAAAATCTCCTTTTCGGCAAACAGAGGAAAAATCACAAAGACGGGGGCGGCCAGGGCACGCGCCTAAGCCCACAGTCCCTTGATCGGCCACTTGAGAAAGGCGATAATGTGTTTCAGCCTGGGGCTGGGATGACGACATTCAGGTTTTTCCCGGGCTCTGAGCGCCCATGGAAGACGTAGGAAGTGTCACGTTAGAGCA
Organism: Salmo salar; assembly: GCF_965601325.2. NCBI lineage: Eukaryota > Metazoa > Chordata > Actinopteri > Salmoniformes > Salmonidae > Salmo > Salmo salar. Next base: position 36,570,044 of record NC_138306.1, on the reverse strand, counting down.
GAGATCCTTTGTAAAAGATAGAGATGGCAAAGAAGTTCAAGAAATGGTCAGACAGGCCACTTCCTGTAAAGGAATCTCTCAGGTTTTGACCTGCCATTTGAGTTCTATTATACTCACAGACACCATTCAAACAGTTTTAGAAACTTTGGAGTGTTTTCTATCCAAAGCCAATAATTATATGCATATTCTAGTTACTGGGCAGGAGTAGTAACCAGATGAAATCGGGTACGTTTTTTATCCAGCCGTGAAAATACTGCCCCCTAGCCATAACAGGTTAAATGATGTATGACACTTGTATTTTCATGAATGTTTAATATTACGATTTCTGTCATTTGAATTTGGCGCTCTGCAATTTCACCGGATGTTGTCAAGGTGGGACGCTAGCATCCCTGTAACGCTCGTCGTTGAAGGGGGACCAAAACGGTACTCCCCAGCCTGCCTCCATGGTCCTTTACCATGCAGGATCTCCTTCCTTGTCCAGGACTCCAAATAGCTCTCTTGCTGCTCCTTCCTCCGAGTGCTTGGTCCTTCTTTGGTGGGTGGTTCTGTAACGCTCGTCGTTGAAGGGGGACCAAAACGCAGCGGGTAAAGTGCTCATCCTCTTATTTATTAAAGAAAACACAATCAATACAAAACAAATGACGAAAACAGTCCAGTAAGGTTCATAGACTATACTAGAAACAACCAACCACAAAACCCAGTGAAAACAAACACAACTAAATATGGCCTCCAATTAGTGGCAACAACAACCAGCTGCCTCTAATTGGAGGTCATTGACAAAACTCACATAGAACTAGAAAAGCTAGATAAACATAGAAACAAGAAAACTAGAACCTAAACCCTACAATGACAAATTACCCCTTTTACTGGCCAGGACGTGACAGTCCCAATGATCTGTAAGAAGTTAATGTTGATGATGTGGTTGTTGGTGACATGAAGCACATGGCTGAGCTCTTTAATCACCACTTCATTAAGTCAGGATTCCTATTTGACTCAGCCATGCCTCCTTGCCCGTCCAACATTTCCTCATCTCCCACCCCTTCTAATGTGACTAGCCCCAATGCTCCTCCTTATTTTTCCCATGCCCCGCTACAAAGTTTCTCCCTGCAGGCGGTCACTGAGTCCGAGGTGCTAAAGGAGCTCTTTAAAATTGACCACAAAAAAACATCTGTGTCAGATGGTTTAGACCCTTTCATACATGAAGGACCCATTTCAGCATTTGCTGTATGATCGATGAGAATCTCCATATTGCAAATGTACGGTCCCTTACTAGACGTCCGCAAATGTTTTATGAATTCACCGACGGTGTCGGGCCGTGCACCAGGGCCAGATCTTCCGGGAAGTCATCAAACGAAGTCTCTGACATTCGGTTTCCGTTTTATAAAAATGTCAAATTTTGGTCATTTTCCCGCTGTCCTGGTAAATACCACCAGATGGCGAATGGATTCTTATTGCAAATGTATAAAACATCACTAATCATGACATGGCCATTTCTCCTAAACGGAAAAGACTTCGAAGACGAAACTTGGTGAGCATAGGTTTGGCCTAATGGGCTGTTAGCCCAGAAACAAGATGGCATCAAGGCCTCAACGCTTTTTTAGTTAAGGCAATTTTTCTAGGATTAACCTGTTGGGGCTAGGGGGCAGTATTTGCACGACCGGATAAAAAACATACCCGATTTAAACTGGTTACTACTCTTGCCCAGAAATGAGAATATGCATATAATTAGTAGATTTGGATAGAAAACACTCTAAAGTTTCTAAAACTGTTTGAATGGTGTCTTTGAGTATAACAGAACTCATATGGCAGGCCAAAACCTGAGAAGATTCCATACAGGAAGTGCCCTGTCTGACAATTTGTCCTTCTGTTGCATCTCTATCGAAAATACAGAATCTGTGCTCTAACGTGACATTTTCTAAGGCTTCCATTGGCTCTCTAAAGCCGCCAGAAAGTGGAATGGGGTGTCTGCTGTCTCTGGGCAAAGAACAGCAGGAGAGTTTGGGAGTGGTCAGCCTGGGGACAGTGAGACTGAGATGCGCGTTCACGAGAATTCTCCATTTTTTTCTTTCAGCCTTTGAATGAATACAACGTTGCTCGGTTGGAATATTATCGATATTTTACGAGAAAAATAGCATAAAAATGTATTTTAAACAGCGTTTGACATGCTTCGAAGTACGGTAATGGAATATTTTGAATTTTTCTGTCACCCTTCGGATAGTGACTTGAACGCACAAACAAAACGGAGCTATTTGGATATAACTATGGATTATTTGGAACCAAAACAACATTGGTTGTTGAAGTAGAAGTCCTGGGAGTGCATTCTGACGAAGAACAACAAAGGTAATCCAATTTTTCTTACAGTAAATCTGAGTTTGGTGAGTGCCAAACTTGGTGGGTGTCAAAATAGCTAGCCATGATGGCCGGGCTATCTACTCAGAATATTGCAAAATGTGCTTTCGCCGAAAAGCTATTTTAAAATCGGACACCGCGATAGCATAAAGGAGTTCTGTATCTATAATTCTTAAAATAATTGTTATGTTTTTTGTCAACGTTTATCATAGGTAATTTAGTAAATTCACCGGAAGTTTTCGATGGGTATGCTAGTTCTGAACAAAACATGCTAATGTAAAAAGCTGTTTTTTTTATATAAATATGAACTTGATTGAACAAAACATGCATGTATTGTATAACATAATGTCCTAGGAGTGTCATCTGATGAAGATCATCAAAGGTTAGTGCTGCATTTAGCTGTGGTTTTGGTTTTTGTGACATATATGCTAGCTTGAAAAATGGGTGTGTGATTATTTCTGGCTGGGTACTCTCCTGACACAATCTAATGTTTTGCTTTCGTTGTAAAGCTTTTTTGAAATCGGACAGTGTGGTTAGATAAAGGAGAGTCTTGTCTTTAAAATAGTGGAACGTCTGTCCCTAACAGGTTTTAACCTGTCTCTCCTCTCTGGGGAGGTTCCCATTGCTTGGAAGGCATCCACGGTTCGTCCTTTATTTAAAGGGGGAGATCAAGCTGATCCTAACTCTTATCCGCCCATTTCAATTTTGTCCTGTTTATCAAAAGTGTTGGAAAAACCTGTCAATAATCAACTAACTGGCTTTCTTGACATCTATAGTATTCTCTCTAGTATGCAATCTGGTTTCCGCTCAGGTTATGGATGTGTCACTGCAACCTTAAAGGCCCAAAATGATGTCCCTATTGCCCTTGATTCCAAGCAATGTTGTGCTTCTATTTTTATTGACTTGGCCAAAGCTTTTGATACGATAGACCATTCCATTCTTGTGGGCTGGCTAAGGAGTATTGGTGTCTCTGAGGGGTCTTTGGCCTGGTTTGCTAACTACCTCTCTCAAAGAGTGCAGTGTATAAAGTCAGAAAATCTGCTGTCTCAGCCACTGCCTGTCACCAAGGGAGTACCCCAAGGCTCAATCCTAGGCCCCACGCTCTTCACATTTTACATCAACAACATAGATCAGGCAGTAGGAAGCTCTGTCATCCGTTTATATGCAGATGATACAGTCTTATACTCAGCTGACCCCTCCACAGATTTTGTGTAAATTGCTCTACAACAAAGCTTTCTTAGTGTCCAACAAGCTTTCTCTACCCTTAACCTTGTTCTGTACACCTCCAAATCAAAGGTCATCAGGTTTGGTAAGAAGAATGCCCCTCTTACCACAGGTGTTATTACTACCTCTGAGGGTTTAGAGTTTGAAGTAGTCACATCATACAAGTACTTGGGAGTATGGCTAGACGGTGCACTGTCCTTCTCTCAGCACATATCAAAGCTGCAAGCTAAAATTAAAAAATCCTCTATCGTAATCGCTCCTCTTTCACCCCAGCTGCCAAACTAACCCTGATTCAGATGACCATCCAGGCTAGATTACGGAGATATATTTTATAGATCGGCAGGTAAGAGTGCTCTCGAGCGGCTAGATGTTCTTTACCATTCGGCCATCAGATTTGCCATCAATGCTCCTTATCGGACACATCAATCACTGCACTCAATACTCCTCTGTAAACTGGTCATCTCTGTACAGCCGTCGAAAGATCCACTGGTTGATGCATATTTATAAAACCCTCTTAGACCTCACTCCCGCCTATCTGAGATATCTACTGCGGCCCTCATCCTCCACATACAACACCCGTTCTGCCAGTCACATTTTGTTAAAGGTCCCCAAAGCACACATATCTCTGGGTCGCTCCTCTTTTCAGTTCGCTGCAGTTAGCGACTGGAACGAGCTGCAACAAACACTCAAACTGGACAGTTTTATCTCAGTCTCTTCATTCAAGGACTCAATCATGGACACTCTTACTGACAGTTGTGGCTTCTTTGTGTGATGTATTGTTGTCTTTACGGCGGACTATGTATTTTTGTAAATAACAGCTGGTGCATGATATCTAAGGAAGTCTCGAGCTTTTGATCGCCTGAGGTGAAGTATCTCATGATAAGCTGTAGACCACACAACCTACCAAGAGAGTTTTCATCTGTATTCTTCATAGCTGTTTACATACCACCACAGTCAGAGGCTGGCACTAAGACAGCATTGAATGAGCTGTATTCCGCCATAAGCAAACAAGAAAATGCTCACCCAGAGGCGGTGCTCCTAGTAGCCTGGCACTTTAATGCAGAGAAACTTACAAAAAAAAATAAAAAATTATGTTAAATGTGCAAACAGAGGAAAAAGAACTCTGGACCACCTATACTCCACACACAGAGATGCATACAAAGCTCTCCCTCGCCCTCCATTTGGCAAATCTGACCATAATTCTATCCTCCTAATTCCTGCTTACAAGCAAAAATTAAAGCAGGAAGCACCAGTGACTAAATCAATAAAAATGTGGTCAGATGAAGCAGATACTAAGCTACAGGACTGTTTTGCTAGCACAGACTGGAAAATGTTCCGGGTTCCTCAGATGACATTGAGGAGTACACCACATCAGTCATTGGCTTCATCAATAAGTGCATCGACGACGTTGTCCCCACATTGACCGTACGTACATACCCCAACCAGAAGCCATGGATTACAAGCAGAATCCGTACTGAGCTAAATGCTAGAGCTGACGCTTTCAAGGAGGGGGACTCTAACCTGGAAGCATATAAGAAATCCCGCTATGCCCTCCGATGAACTATCATACAGGCAAAGCGTCAATACAGGACTAACATCGAATAGTACTACACCGGCTCTGACGCTCGTCGGATGTGGCAGGGCTTGTAAACCATTACAGACTACAAAGGGAAGCACAGCCGAGAGCTGCCCAGTGGCACAAGCCTACCAGACGAGCTAAATTACTTCTATGCTCGCTTCGAGGAAAATAACACTGAAACATGCATGAGAGCACCAGCTGTTCCAGGAAGATTGTGTGATCACGCTCTCTGCAGCCGACGTGAGTAAGACCTTTAAACAGGTCAATATTCACAAGGCCGCAAGGTCAGACGAATTACCAGGACATGTACTGGGAGCATGCGCTGACCAACTGGCAAGTGTCTTCACTGACATTTTCAACCTCTCCCTGTCTGAGTCTGTAATACCAACATGTTTCAAGCAGACCACTATAGTGCCTGTGCCCAAGAACACTAAGATAATCTGCCTAAATAACTACCAACCTGTATCACTCACGTCTGTAGCCAGGAAGTGCTTTGAAAGGCTGGTCATGGGTTACATCAACACCATCATCCCAGAAACCCTAGACCCACTCCAATTTGCATACCGCCCCAACAGATCCACAGATGATGCAATCCCTATTGCACTCCACACTGCCCTTTCCAACCTGGACAAAAGGAACACCTATGTGAGAATGCTATTCATTGACTACAGCTCAGTGTTCAACACAATAGTGCCCTCAAAGCTCATCACTAAGCTAAGGATCCTGGGACTTAACACCTCCCTCTGCAACTGGATCCTGGACTTCCTGACGGGCCGCCCCCAGGTGGTAAGGATAGGTAACAACACATCCGCCACGCTGATCCTCAACACAGGGGCCCCTCAGGGGTGCGTGCTCAGTCCCCTCCTGTACTCCCTGTTCACTCATGACTGCACAGCCAGGCACGACTCCAACACCATCATTAAATTTGCCGATGACACAACAGTGGTAGGCCTGATCACCAACAACGATGAGCCAGCCTATAGGGAGGAGGTCAGAGACCTGGCCGTGTGGTGCCAGGACAACAACCTCTCCCTCAACGTGATCAAGACTAAGGAGATGATTGTGGACTACAGGAAAAAGAGGACCGAGCACACCCCCATTCTCATTGGCGGGGCTGCAGTGGAGCAGGTTGAGAGCTTCAAGTTCCTTGGTGTCCACATCACCAACAAACATGGTCCAAGCACACCAAGACAGTCGTGAAGAGGGCATGACAAAACCTGTTCCCCCTCAGGAGACTGAAAAGATTTGGTATGGGTTCTCAGATCTTCAAAAGGTTCTACTGCACCATTGAGAGCATCCTGACTGGTTGCATCACTGTCTGGTATGGCAACTGCTCGGCCTCTGAGAGCAAAGGGGGTAGTGGGTAGTGAGAACGGTCCAGTTCTGGGGCCAAGCTTCCTGCCATCCAGGACCTCTATACCAGGCAGTGTCAGAGGAAGGCCCTAAAATTGGTCAAAGACTCCAGCCACCCTGGTCATAGACTGTTCTCTCTGCTACCACACAACAAGTGGTACCGGAGCGCCAAGTCTAGGTCCAAGAGGCTTCTAAACAGCTTCTACCCCCAAGCCATACAACTCCTGAACATCTAGTCAAATGGCTACCCAGACTATTTGCATCCCCCCCCCCCCCCCCCCCCCCACACCCCACCCCCCCACCCCCCACCCCCCACCCATCTCCTATTTACACCACTGCTACTTTCTGTTGTCATCTATGCATAGTCACTTTAATAACTCAACCTACATGTACATACTACCTCAACTAGCCGGTGCCCCCGCACATTGACTCTGTATCGGTACCCCCCTGTATATAGTCTCACTATTGTTATTTTACTGCAGCTCTTTAATTACTTGTTACTTTTATCTCTTATTCTTATCCGTATTTTTTTGAAACTGCATTGTTGGTTAGGGGCTCGTAAGTAAGCATGTAAGGTCTACATCTTGATTTTATTTTATTTGTCCCCGCAGGAGGCCTTTTGACTTTTGGTAGGTCGTCATTGTAAATAAGAATTTATTCTTAACTGACTTGCCTAGTTAAATAAAGGTTAAATTAAAATAAATAAATAAACATCATAATCATTTATACAGTCTTTGTAGCACAGTCTTGCCCCAGGGACTCTGCCACACACAGTCCAGGTTGTGCTGAATATGGTTTGGTGGCTCTGGGTTTAGGCTGAGGCCAGTGGCCCTCCAGTGTTGTTAAACCCCCAACTGTTTCAATGAATGAATTAACAATTCATGATTTATTTATACAGAGTGGATTGCTTCCCTTTTTCACTCAACCTCTATTCATATAAGGTTACCCCACTGAATGCCTCTTGTGTCTAAAGATCGTTTACAGCAGTGTTATTTGCTATGAATTCTGCTGATTTATAAACCATGTTTTGTCACTAAAACCATTTGGGGGTTTTGTTGTGTTAAAATAAGAACGTCTCATTTTGACTGTTTCAACACACAGAGACACACCCATGAATCTCTGTTTTGCTGTAGTACATATTATGGCATGCACACAAGCCTATCAGAAACAAGGTATCTGTGAAGCAGTATTTCTAACCATTGGGGGACATTAGTGAAATTAACAAGGCCCATTTTGCTGACCACACATTTTCATCACAGTGAGTCATTGCACAGCTAATTCCCCTTCCATTTATTCTCTCCCTATTTCTCTTATACGTTCTCTCTCTCTATCTCTCCCTCTATCCTTCTTTCCTCCATCTTCTATCTGCAGGTTCTGATGCTGAGATAGTAGTGAGATCTACTTCTTCATAGATCCGACTCCCTGATGTCCATGGAACCTTTATGACTGCAGCATTTAGTTCCACGTCGTCAAGATGATCTCAACCCAGAGATTATAATTCATCCTTCCTCCATTGGAGGGCCACTGTTAAGAGGGGAGGGGGAGGGTAAAGGAGCCTCCTGTCATCAGAGAAAGAGCTTCAGAGCCTGCTGGTGAAAGCGAAGGGAACCATGTAGTGTCTTTTTCTCCACTTAGGGGGGAGGGTAGATTTGAGTTTAGTTTTTTCCCCATTGATTTTAGTGTAAAAGTGTTTTATGTGAGCCAGAGAAGAGATGGTCCTCCACACCTCTCCCTACTCTAGTGCCTTCCTGCGGTGCCTCAGCAGCCTGTCATGGGGCTTCATCTTCCCCTGCTACTGGCTGCTGGACCGCCTGCTGTCCTCCTGCGTGGCAACCTCTCTGGAGAAGCGCCGGCGCTCCCAGGACCTCTGCTCCTTCGTGACGCTGTATGTGCTGGTGTCCACCCCGCTCTACCTGTTGCTTCTCCTGGCCTCGCTGCCCTTCGCTCTGCTGGGCTTCCTGCTGTGGGCTCCCCTGCAGGCGGCCCGCCATCCCTATCTCTACACCCACCGCCGCCCAGACAACCACCAGGCCGAGCAGGGGGGTGTGGCGTCACTGGCCGACTGGAGGCCGCAGGGCCGCAGCTTCTGCTTCGGCAGTTCCAACGTGTGCCTACTGCCAGACTCCCTGGCACGCTTCAACAACCTATCTGAGACCCAGCGCCGTGCCCGCGAGGTGGGCAAGCGCATCCGTAACGGGGCCACCCGGCCGCAGATCAAGATATACATCGACTCCCCCACCAACACCTCCATCAGCGCCACCTCCTTCAGCAGCCTGGTCACAGGGTTCCGACGGACATCCTCCATGGGCCAGCGGCCCGACAACACAGCCGAGGCCGAGACCGAACCCGTAACCAACTGCCCAATACACACTGCAGGTTCAGACTGCCCAATACACACCACAGGACCAAACTGCCCCATACACACTGCAGGTGCTGACTGCCCCATACACTCAACAGGGGACCAGGGCTCCTCAGATTGTACCGTCCATGTAGCTGGTGGAGAGAACACACCAGAGTGCCCCCTTCACACTGCTGGTTCTCAGAACAACTCTGACTGTCCACTGCACACCACAGGGGCCCAGAACTCCCCAGACTGCCCCATGCATGCCTCGGGGGTCCAGATCAGTATCAGTGCCCCAGAGCCAGACCCCCCAGAGGCCGGGACAGGGAATCACCATGGGGAAGGTGATGCAGAGAGCCTGACAGGGGGGGTGTCTTCTAACAACACCCTGTCCCACCGAACCTCCATGTTCAAGAAGCACACCGGTCGCAAGCGGCGCCAAGGCGACGACGGATTCGACCATGAGATCTCTGCCTTCTTCCCTGCCAACCTGGACTTCCTGTGTCTGCAGGAAGTGTTTGACCACCGGGCCATGTCCAGGCTGAGGCAGCAGCTGCACCATTACTTCCCCTACATCCTGAGTGATGTGGGCCGCTACGCCTGGAACGGCTGTTGCTCCCGCTTCAAGTTCCTGAACAGCGGTGTCATGCTGGCCAGCCGCTATCCCATACTGGACGCCCACTACGAGTGCTACCCGAACGGGCGAGGGGAAGACGCCCTCGCAGCCAAAGGAGTCCTCTTTGTCAAGGTGAGGTGTTTTTTCTCTGTCTATCCTAATGATAGCATTGGCAAGTGCTGTAAATAAATCTCTGTCAGTGTGTAAAAGGCTGAAGGAATGATAATAATTAGACTAGTACTTTTCAACCCGGTGAGTTTTACCAATGTGTTACTGCCTCTTATTGGGCCAGACTTTTGGTGAAGGACTTAAATGTCCTCCAGGCTGCATCCTCACTTCTGGCTGCTTTTTGAGGTTGGATCTGTTTCCTCTTTTGTTGGACATATATATTCAATATAACTGTCGCAGAAACTCTGTGAACAAAACAAAGTTGAATTATTTAGGCATAGTTCCCTGTACCCTTGGCTTGGGGGGGGATTTTGAAATTTAACATCTCTCTTGAAATCCTGGCAGACACCAGGACAAAAATGAATGTATTTTATTCCTTTTATTCGGTCTCAAATAAAACTGTAGGCCTTAGTTTTCGTTTGAGGGTTGCAGATAGGTGTCTACCCTCTGTTCAAATGGTGGTGTCATTTCAGCAGTTTTTGCTATTCCCATATTTTTGTATTTGATTATAATTAGGTAGGCTGTCTTTTTATACCATGACAGTATTTCTGAAGTTCTAAAACAAGCGAGGTCTCTTTTTGTATGTTGTAGTGACACTAAAACAGTTTCAAGAACGACGTTTGAATTAGCGCCGGGCAACAGGAGCTTATTGAGCCTATTTGATCTTCCTTTTTAAGGATAATCTTCTATTACAGCTGTCTTTGGGCTTTCGAGTTGCTCCAAAACTACAGACCGCAACTTTTCCTAAAACATACATTAAAACATACATTTGGCTAGAATGTTAGTCACTCCCATTCCCAGCAGTGAGCTATGATAGTCTGCTGCCGTAGCAGCGCTGTGCCGTGTGCTGTGGGTGACTCACGAGGCACTGTGTGTTGACTTCATTGGGGAGAGTGATGACAGGCAGATCGGAGCAGAGTTTTAGTTTAGTGATCACTAATCTGCGTGGCTGAGGCTGTGTGGCTGGGGCTGGGACTGTGTGGCTGGGGTTGAGGCTGTGTGGCTGGGGCTGTGTGGCTGGGGGTGGGGCTGTGTGGCTGGGGCTAGGCTGTGTGGCTGGGGTTGAGGCTGTGTGGCTGGGGCCGGGACTGTGTGACTGGGGCTGGGGCTGTGTGGCTGGGGCTGAGGCTGTGTGGCTGGGGCTGGGGCTGTGTGGCTGGGGCTGGGGCTGTGTGGCTGGGGTTGAGGCTGTGTGGCTGGGGCTGTGTGGCTGGGGCTGAGGCTGTGTGGCTGGGGCTGTGTGGCTGGGGCTGAGGCTGTGTGGCTGGGGCTGTGTAGCTGGGGCTGAGGCTGTGTGGCTGGGGCTGGGGCTGTGTGGCTGGGGCTGAGGCTGTGTGGCGGGGACTGGGGTTGTGTGGCTGGGGCTGGGGCTGTGTGGCTGGGGCTGAGGCTGTGTGGCTGGGGCTGTGTGGCTGGGGCTGAGGCTGTGTGGCTGGGGCTGTGTGGCTGGGGCTGTGTGGCTGAGGCTGAGGCTGTGTGGCTGGGGCTGAGGCTGTGTGGCTGGGGCTCTGGGGCTGGGGCTGTGTGGCTGGGGCTGGGGCTGTGTGGCTGGGGCTGGGGCTGAGGCTGTGTGGCTGAGAATGGGGCTGTGGCTATAGCGATGGCTATGTAGGGAATAGGGTGCCATTTGGGATGCATCCCTGGTTCTGGCTGGGCTTCAGGTCCTGCTGGGGCAGCTCAGCCTGAAGGTGATGATGAATCTGAAAGACGCTAGGAGGCTGACAGGCCTGCTAGATACTGTAGGCACCAAGTAGTTCTACCACTCTGACACCCAGGTTTGATACCTGCCCCTGCTAGCTATTGCTTCAGATAACAAGCTCACATGGTGTTGCCTCCCTCCCTCCTCCCCAGGGTCATTCTGGGTCACCATCTCACTGTCTCCAGAGCTGTAGTATTGACCCCTAGCTGCAGGGTTCTAATACAGCTTGACCCCACAGACTAGCAGGCTTCAGCAGTAGCGGTGTGTGGGTAAAATCACCAAGCCAGTAAAAGCCAAGCCAGTAAAAAAGCCATATTACAACCTCTGTTGTGATAATTGCGTTGTTTGCTCTATAACCATTACTTCATACGCCACAGTGATATACAATAAGGCCGTGACAACAAAAATTCAACAGTCACACAGTGGCGGAATAAATTCAACTACACATACATTTGTTTCAACACAAAACCTGAGAGCAACATCTTTCCGCTGAAATCCACAAAGCAAATATTGCATGGTCAGGCAAGTTAATGTTTTCAACAGTTTACTAAACAACTAGTGATTTAGAACCACGGAGTTACCCGATCGTCAGCACAAAGACAACAGGAGCACTGCCTCCGCTATTTCAGCAACATTTACACTTAAACATTTAAACATCATCAAATCAACAAAGCTATTATGCTTAGTTTAATACACTAAAAACAAACTTAAAGATATATTGTGGCCATGGTTACTGATTTGTGTGTGTGTGTGTGTGTGTGTGTGTGTGTGTGTGTGTGTGTGTGTGTGTGTGTGTGTGTGTGTGTGTGTGTGTGTGTGTGTGTGTGTGTGTGTGTGTGTGTGTGTGTTTGAGCTTGCGCAAGTAAAAACATTTTTTTACTCACCCTACTTGTAGACTAGTTGAGCGCCAATACCATCCTCCACTCTCTATGGCTCTGTCATACAGCACACTTTTAGTTTTTGTTGTCATAGGCTACCTAGTTAAAATGCTTGCTAACCTAACTTTCTCGCGTGGGCAACAATGAACCAGCTAAGTTAGCTAGCTAGTTAACATGAGCCTAAAAGGGCTAGGCTATATATTGAACTTCAATCGTCTCAGGCCAGTGGCACAACATTTAATTTATGATCAGATCATAATCGTCATCATAATCATTGACCTGTACAGAGGATTAAGTCAAAACCACATCTAAATCTCCATCTCCATCCATGGTTTAGGAAAGGGACGATTTAGCAAGCTAGCTACTGCAGGCCAGAAACAAAATTATGTTTTGCTTAGAATGTGATTTGATTGTTTTGAAGCCAAATCCAAACTGGCCTCCCTTGGGGGAATTTTGCTGCACCAGGACAACCCACAGTTGAGCTCAGCTCAACACTGATTGGCTAATTAGTTTATAAAAATATTTATCAACCGAGGTCAAATGTTTGCTGGCATCAATCAATCAAATGCTACGGCCGCAACATGTCATACTCTTTTGGTCCAGACAGCATCAGATACATGGACTACACATACTGAGACAGAGGAGTGCTGTGACAAAATATTTTTTTTATTGGTGAAATATTTGGAGAAGCCTGGCTTCCCTTGGCATCCATGAATACATGTCACTGGGCTTCAGAAATAATTATGTATCCCAGGGATCTTTCTCTCTAAGCTTGGGAGTCTTGTGACTAAAACAATATTACATGGTCATTTCCTCCAACAGTCCATGGTGCAAGCAGACCTACATGAAGTGAAAGTGGCAGATTTCACTTCCAATACAAAGTGACAGACTCAAACATTACAAAGACATGAGCTCTGGAGGCAAAAGGAAGGAGGGAGGAAGGGAGGGAAGGAGGGAGGAAGGGAGGGATATGGGGAGAGTGTGCAGAGATATTAACTTAATTAAAAATGTCTCCCTGAAGAGTGAGCAACCCAGTAATTAAATAATTTGAGTCTCAACAATTAGCCCTCTATTTATTATTTAAAACTACAAAGGACAAGGGTGAAGAAGGTGTGTGTGTGTGTGTGTGTGTGTGTGTGTGTGTGTGTGTGTGTGTGTGTGTGTGTGTGTGTGTGTGTGTGTGTGTGTGTGTGTGTGTGTGTGTGTGTGTGTGTGTGTGTGTGTGTGTGTGTGTGCGTGCATGTTTGTGTGTGGTTTGAATTACAGAAAAAAACTCAAAACAGGGCCAGGCCCACTCAAAGCTCACATCAAATGGAAATCAATTAAATAAATAAACCCATAGCTTCTCCTCTCAGTGCTGAGGTCGACTCCATTTGTTGATTTAAATCACCTTCCCTCCTGGTGGATAAAGGGCTTTGCTTTTACTCTGCATGTGTCAATGTGAAAGTCTATTTAAGCATTGAACACAGTAATGGTGTACAGAAGAGGTATTGGCTCCTCTCTCTAGCCTCCATGATGAGAGAGACAAAGGTCTTGGTGCAGGAGAATTTAAAGTGGGTCACATATCTAGTCCTTTGGAATCACATGGACCTTTTACCCTGCTACTAGTTTAGTCAGTTCCAATTATCATAATCATCATTATAATGTATTTATTTTCTCACACAGCCTACGTAAAACACAAACACACAGCGACACACACACACGTGCACACACATACACATAATAGCGCGCACACACACAAGCGGCCCGAGACACATACCCCTGATTCCCTTCAGGCCTGTTGTCAGTTTCAGAGCACACACTTACCCAAGCATGGATAAGCCTCTGAAATATTCATACACAGGGACACAGTCAGGGAAAGAGAGAGAAGATGAAAGAGAGAAACAGAGAGAGAGAGACAGAGAGAGAATGGGGAACAGGAACACGGGTGAGAGAGTTGGAGAGGCAGCAGCTCCAGCTCTACAGACAGGTCAGGGTCAGTACAGTGTCGGGCCATGGCTGGACAGAGAGTTTACTGCTTCTTAATTGAGTTAATGCTGCAAATCTCTGTGGGGTGGAAATGTCACTGAATGTATTATGTTTGAGGTCTAAAATGTAAAGCTTGCATTTCATATTAAAGTCTAGCTAAGTGGGTTAATGTTTTATTGGTCCTCAGCATTTACTGTGAGGGCCTTGATGGTGAGACCAAGCCAAGACTGCAATTCAGTGATTGGATGACTGCACAGTGACTGAACAGAGAACTTGAATACACTGTAATCAAATCGAATCCAATTTACAATAGCCCTGATCACAGAGGAGATCTATTCAGAGATCTCCTCATAAAGGTCTTTAAAGAGACCTTTTCTGATTCTGCGCGAGACTTCAGAACACTGCGTGTTTCCAACCCACACAATCAAATACTGTAATCTACCTCTACACCCTACACCCCTCTGTGTAGTCCACCCATCCCTTACACTCAAGAGCACCAGTCCATCCATTCAGTATCCATTTTTGGCCCAGTCTCACAGACCCAGTGTAATCTGCAGTAAAAGCCTCTCCATTCATTCCAGGCTCATCATAGCCAATGCAGGGCTGTAAATCAAGATAGTGACGGACAGACTGTCTCCACTGAGGGGATTTCAAAGAGGGACAATGTCAGAGAAAAGAGTGTTGGAGAGGGGAGACGAGAGGGAGGGAGAGGAGACAGATGGAGAATGAGAGTTTGGGGATTGGGACAATGACAGAGAAGGTGGTATTAAATGTTTTCTAATTCAGTATTCGATCAACTTGTTGACAGAGATATTTAACTTCCTCTTTGTCTCTCCCTATTCTCTACAGGTGCAGGTAGGCACCTCCCATCAGGAGCAAAGAGTTGTGGGATATCTCACCTGCACTCATCTGCATGCCATTGAAGGTACGTTGAGATAGAACAATACACATTCACAAAGCAATACATTTTGAGCTGCTTTTTTTAATTGGATCCCAGCCATAACACTTATTCTCCCTAGTGTCTGAATGGGTCTATTCTGGCTCTGTGGTCTTATGTGAATATCAGAGAGAAATAGGACAAATGTTCTAGAATTAAAAAAGGGTGTGAGAGTGATTGTACCTGTACAGGTGAGTGTGTGAACATAACAGTCGTAGGCAGATGGTTTAAGGTGGTTAGTGTGTAGTAGACTACTCAGCTTTCTACCTCGGTGTATAAGATAAATGGATGCATCAAACCCGCAAACATCCTCTGTTCCCATGGCGACAAGCTCAAGCTGTTTTAAGTATCAGGCCTATTTAAAGCCTCTGGTCTCTGGGCCTAATGTTTTACCAAGACAGATCTCCCTGCTATTTCTGGAGCATCCCATGCCTCTGAGAGTCTGCTCACTCAGCTAATTATAGAACTATGGCTATTTCTAAAGACAACTTAAACATATGGGAGAGAGAACAAGAAAGGCCTTATTATGTTCTGGGTGATGCTGCACACTACAGTATACATCTTTGCAACGGGGCACATTTTTATTGCTGCTTGTTTTTCATGGCCCATTTTCCCCCTCTTACTGCTTGTTCTGTGTACTGTGTGTGTGTGTGTGTGTGTGTGTGTGTGTGTGTGTGTGTGTGTGTGTGTGTGTGTGTGTGTGTGTGTGTGTGTGTGTGTGTGTGTGTGTGTGTGTGTGTGTGTGTGTGTGTGTGTGTGTGTGTGTGTACTTGTGCATTTTACTTCTGTTTATTTTGGTCTTTGCTGCTTGTGCAGAGGCAGCGATTATATTACTGTCTACATTTAGAACACATGTTTGCATTGTCTTGTTGACTCATAAATGATCAGCATTGAATAGATGTCATCCAGGGTTCCTGACCATCCCTGCTCTTCCCCCATACAATATGTTTAGTAGCATGGTCATCCTCGCTGGCTAAGCTAAGCCACTCAATTGTTTTATTTCCATCCCCCCACACCCTCCTCTCTCTCCCTGTCTCTCTGTCTCTCTCTCCCTGTCTCTCTCTCTCTCTCTCCATCTCTCAGGAGATGCAGCTGTGCGTTGTGAGCAGTTGGATCTGCTCTTGGCGTGGGGGGCGGAGTTCCGCAAGATGACGTCCCGCCCCTCGGAGGAGAAGGGTCTGGAGGACCAGGTGGCCTTTGATGTTGTCCTCGGCGACCTCAATTTCGACAACTGCTCCTCAGGTAGCTAGCTGTCTGACTGTGTGAAAATCGTCTGTTCTCTGACATCCTGCAGAAATTGTACTTGTGGGTGTTGTACATATAATTTGATGTATCTAGACCAATGTCTGGTGGATCTGGACAGACAAGCACCTCTTTGTTTCTCGTTGCATCCCTCCATTTCAGAGGATAAACTGGAGCAGCAGCATGCCGTCTTCACCCAGTACAAGGACCCATGTCGCCTGGGGCCAGGGGAGGACAAGCCTTGGGCTCTGGGTGAGTGGATAGAAGTTTGGCTGGTACTGGAGGGAGTGGGTGCGCTCGTGTCAGGGAACTAGGCTCTTTAGAAAAATCTTGATTTCCTATAGCAGCCAATCTGGGCACACACTGTGCAGACCAAAAATAAGTACAATAGATGCTGGCATAAACCTGGAGAATTATGGTCTGGAACCGAATCTAAAGGAGAGAGAACATTATCTAGGACACAGTGATGTTTGGCAAGTGCTATATGCTGTGAGAGATGGTAGGATGGATGTTGGTGTATATTCAACCAAGCCAAGTTTATTGTGCACTAGAGCCAATGTGTAGATATATAGGAGTTACAGTCCTTCAGAAAGTATTCCTACCCCTTGACTTATTCCACGTTTTGCGGTGTTACAGCCTGAATTCAAAATTGATTAAAGCAATGTTTTTTCTTACCCATCTACAGACACAATACCAGCTAATGACAAAGTGAAAACATGCTTTTGGAAATTTAGCACATTTATTGAAAATGAAATACAGAAATTCTTTGGCTGGTCCAGTCAAGGACTTTCACATTCTTGTTCTGAAGCCACTCCAGCATTGCTTTGGCTGTATGCTAGGGGTCATTGTCCTGTTGGAACATAAATCTTTGCCCACAGTCTAAGGTTGTTTGCACCCTGAAGCAGGTTCTCATCAAGGATTTGTCTGTTTGGCTCCCAGTCCCTGCTGATGAAAAGCATCGTAATAGCATGATGCTGTGCCTGGTTTCCTCCAGACATACCGTTTTGCATTCAGGCTAAAGTTACATTTTTGTCTCATCAGACCACAGAGTCTTTCACGTGCATTTTTGCAAACTCCAGGCGTGTTTTCATGTGCCTTTCTCTCAGAAGTAGCTTCCGTCTGGCCATCTAGTGATGTAGAGACTGTTGTCCTTCTGGCAGGTTCTCCAATCTCAGTCAAGGAACTATGTAGGTCTGTCAGAGTGGTCATTGGGTTCTTGGTCACCTCCCTGACCAAGGTCTTTCTTTCCAAGTTGCTCAGTTTGGTTGGACACCCAGTTCTAGGCAGAGTTTGGGGAGTTCCATATTTGTTTTATTTAGCAATGATGGAGACCACTGTGATCTTGGAAACTTTCAACACTCTAGAAATTGTTTTATACCCTTTTATACCCAGATAAACACCACCATTCAAAAGTTTGGGGTCACTTAGAAATGTCCTTGTTTTTTAAAGAAAAGCACATTTTTTGTACATTAAAATAACATACAATTGATCAGAAATACAGTGTAGACATTGTTAATGTTGTAAATGACTATTGTAGCTGGAAACGGCAGATTTTTTATGGAATATCTACATAGGCGTACAGAGGCCCATTATCAGCAACCATCACTCCTGTGTTCCAATGGCACGTTGTGTTAGCTAATCCAAGTTTATCATTTTAAAAGGCTAATTGATCATTAGAAAACCCTTTAGCAATTATGTTAGCACAGCTGAAAACTGTTGATCTGATTAAAGAAGCAATAAAACTGGCCTTCTTTAGACTAGTTGTGTATCTGGAGCATCAGCATTTGTGGGTTCGATTACAGGCTCAAAATGGACAGAAACACTTTCATCTGAAACTCATCAATCTATTCTTGTTCTGAGAAATGAAGGCTATTCCATGCGAGAAATTGCCAAGAAACTGAAGATCTCGTACAAAGCTGTGTACTACTCCCTTCACAGAACAACGCTAACTGGCTCTAACCGGAATAGAAAGAGGAGTGGGAGGCCCCGGTGCACAACTGAGCAAGAGGACAAGTACATTAGAGTGTCTAGTTTGACAAACAGATGCCTCACAAGTCCTCAACTGGCAGCTTCATTAAATAGTACCTGCAAAACACCAGACTCAACGTCAACAGTGAAGAGGCGACTCCGGGATGCTGGCCTTCTAGGCAGAGTTCCTCTGTCCAGTGTCTGTGTTCATTTGCCCATCTTAATCTTTTCTTTTTATTGGCCAGTCTGAGATATGGCTATTTCTTTGCAACTCTGCCTAGAAGGCCAGCATCACGGGGTCGCTTCTTCACTGTTGACGTTGAGACTGGTGTTTTGCGGGTACTATTTAATGAAGCTGCCAGTTGGGGACTTGTGAGGCGTCTGTTTCTCAAACTAGACACTCTAATGTACTTGTCCTCTTGCTCAGTTGTGCACCGGGGCCTCCCACTCAGTTTCCTTCCTGTCCAGCAACTGAGTTAGGAAGGACACCTGTATCTTTGTAGTGACTGGGTTTATTGATACACCATCCAAAGCCTAATTAATAACTTTACCTTGCTCAAAGGGATCTTCAGCATCTGCTTTTTATTTTTACACATCTACCAACCGGTTTTCTTCTTTGCGAGGCATTGAAAAACCTCCCTTGTCTTTGTGGTTTAATCTGTGCTTGAAATTCACTACTCGATTGAGGGACCTTACAGAAAATTGTTCTGTATGTGTGGGGTACAGAGATAGGGTAGTCATACAAAATTCATGTTAACCACTATTACTGAACACAGAATGAGTCAATGCAACTTATTATGCAATTTGTTAAGCATATTTTTACTCCTGAACTTATTTAGGCTTGCCATAACAAAGGGATTGAATACTTATTGACTCAATACATTTCAGCTTTTCATTTTTAATTCATTTCTAAAAAAAATCCACTTTGACATTATCAAATCACATTTTATTTGTTACAGATGTTTTTGCGGGTGTAGCGAAATTGTGTGTAAATTCTGTGTAAATCAGTGACACAAAATCTAAATTGAGTCCATTTTTAATTCAGGCTGTAACACAATAACATTTGGCAAAAGTAAAGGGATGTGAATACTTTCTGAAGGCACTATAGACATGTGTATTTCTTTCTAAATAATGTCCAGACAATTAAATGGGCCACAGGTGGACTCAAGTTCTAGGGACATCTCAATGATGATCAAAGTACATTGGATGCACCTGATCTCAACTTGGAGTGTCAAAGCAAAGGGGTGTGAATACTTGTGTAAATTGAATATTTCAGTATTTAATTTTCAAAAAACTTGCAAAAAGTTTTAAAAACATGTTTTGACTTTGTCATTATGGGGTATTGTGCGTAGATGGGTGATAGAAAAATCAATTTAACCCATTTTGAATTCAGGCTGTAACACAACAAAATGTGAAATAAGTCAAGGGGTATGAATACTTTATGAAGGCACTGTATGTTAATCACTGTGAGTCACCATGTTCTCCTTCTCTTCTACTGCTCATTTTAACGTTGTCTCACCCAGACTCCTCCATGTGGAAGACTCCATCAGCCTAAGACTAGTTCCTTAGAGCTCGTCATTACCAATACTGCACATTTGATTGCTGGCCTGAGGACCATTCTCTAAATGAAAATTGTAGCGGTCTGGGGATTTAAGGTTATTAGAGATCTGTTATGTCACAGAGGAGGAAGGTACTGGAGATTTCATTGTTGGCTTTTCAAGAAATTATTGAGAAAACAGGCTTCAGAACTATAGATTCTTATGAGCTGCCAACCATTGTCAGATTATGCAATTGGTCAGGTGAACTCATACCTCCCTGTCAGCTGTCCTTTTACCCAGGTGTGTGTGTGTGTGTGTGTGTGTGTGTGTGTGTGTGTGTGTGTGTGTGTGTGTGTGTGTGTGTGTGTGTGTGTGTGTGTGTGTGTGTGGTGTGTGTGTTAACAGGTACACTATTGGACACCAGTGGGCTTTATGACGAGGAGGTCAGCTCACCAGAGAGTTTACAAAAGTAAGTAAAACAACGAATATCAACACACACACACACACACACACACACACACACACACACACACACACACACACACACACACACACACACACACACACACACACACACACACACACACACACACACACACACACACACACACACACACACACACAGGCAGACAATACATATACACATATTCATATTTGTTGAAATTGTATGGTATTTTTAAGTTGTTTATTGGTTGTTTTTGTTGACAGAGTGATGGAGAATGAGGAGGGGAGGAAGGAATACTTGGTGTTCCCCACCAATAAAAACCAATGTCCTAATCAGAAGGGCAGAAAAATCCCCCTGAAAGGCAATGGGAGGAGGATTGACTACATCCTTTACAGAGAGGAGGTGCAGCAGGACTGGAAAGTGGTACGTAAACCCTAGCTAAAGACCCTCTAGATACCAAGGAGGTTGTGACGTAGAAACATGCAAAGGGAGGAGACTGAGCATCAAGACCAGATCAAACAAACTGGGAAAAGAGAGTTAGGGTTAGGTCAATGTTTTCATCAAAGAGGATTAGAAAACCAAATTACTTTATTTGCATAGATTGCAAATCTGTGCAGGACAACATCTCGTACTACTGCTGTAGTTTTTCTCATTATCAATCGTTGCACTGAACTGCCCCCTTGTGATTAAACTTGGCTATGGCAGGAATTCTGGTCGACATACATTTTCAGATACACACAGTGGTGCAGAATATTATGATTTAAAATACACTGTGTTGTAATCTAGTATTATACTGACTTTATGTAATTAATCTGTAATCCCATGTTGTATCATGAAATTATTATGGCGATGTCATGAACCTTCTCTCTGTCGCCACCTGCAGGACATTGAAGAGTTCAGCTTCATCACCCAGCTAGCTGGCCTCACTGACCACCTGTCTGTGGCCATGCGTCTGGCTGTGTCCACAGGAGAGGAGGAACCTTAGAATGGGGAGGGAAGAGAGAGAGAGAGAGAGAACGAAAGGGACAGGCCTGAGAAATACAGAGCTTGACAAAGAAAATAAAGATGGATGTAAAGAGGAAGAAAGAGAAGAGCAGATACAGAGGAATCATGTGATCCAGATGGAACCTGATGGCGAGAGAAAGGAGTGGTTGTTGTGTGTGTCAGAGGTCTGGACTGGGCCTAATGTGGACCTGAGAGACTGAGCCAAAGACTTAAACACACAGACAGTTTCAGTTTGACTCACGCACCTACAGGCCACCGTACTGTATCACCTCTGGTCCTCGTGGACTATCAGCTCCCTGATGATGGAGTCCCAATAATTGATTTACTATAAATAATTTCCTGTATTTAGAGACTATTTTGTTTTTAGGCCTCATTTATGTCTGACTTTTTATGTTTTTACCTTTTGGGCTCGGAAGTGTCAAATCTTTGTTCTTTATTTCTATGATAAAAAATGGCAACATGAGACTTCTCTTGACTCATGGAATATAGAGTGTAGCCTGGCTTTCTATGGCCCTCTGTGTCTCTCTGTTGATGTTTGTTCCTGTCAATTGAAGGAACCTCAGCAAAATGTATTTTTTTCTAACTCTTTCTAAAGGTTTCTATGGTCACTGCACCATCTTTGTAGGGAGTTTAAACACCTGCATTTAATACTTTACATTTATAATGGAGGAGTTGTATGAAAACCAACATCTTTGACTGAAAAGGGATGTTTTTGGGGCCACCACTTACAGGCATCTCATGTTTCAGTGGCGGTTGGTTGGTAGGTTGTTTTGCAGAGCTGAGAAGTGAGGAACACCTGATATGATTAGATAAGAGGAACATAGTTAGGAAGGCCTGGGTGGGGAAGTGGCGGAGTTTCTGCATGAAGAGGGGAATGAGGAGTTGAGACTTCAATCCCTCGATAAGAGACTGTTTAGGTTGGAAGCCTGGTCTCCAGGGCGATAAGCATGTTCCCTTGACGATACAACCTCTAATACTGCCAATGCAATGTTTCTGCATGAAATGCCACCCTGCCAATACCCACAAACACACACATTACAGACACAGACGGCACTCCTGCCTGCCTCGTTTGTGATCACACCTTTTTACTCTCTCAACTATTCTTGCAGTATAGTATTGACTCTGTTGCTATTGCTGGCTGTATCACAGGACGATAAGGGATGTGCCTATGTGTGCAGGGCTGGCTTTGGGATATGTGACGACCCCATGTCCCCCTTTAGCATGGTGCAGTATTTATAAAGCTAATTCCTGGTTGTGGCCACAGCAGAGGCGAATGTTTACACACCTGATTATTCGTTTCTGGTCAGTGAGTAAGCCTGGCCAGTCAGAATATCTCTGTACTTTACTAGCTATGTAAGTATAGTACCATTCAAAAGTTTGGACATACCTACCCATTCAATGGTTTTTCTTTATTTTTTACTATTTTCTACATTGTAGAATAATTTTGATGTCTTCACTAATATTCTACAATGTAGAAAATAGTAAAAATAAAGAAAAACCCTGGAATGAGTAGGTGTGTCCAAACATTTGGCTGGTACTGTTTGTATTGTATGTATGCCCACCTGGCGTTTCTACTCATCTACTAACGTTATCACCTGGTTTCTTTTATACTCTTTAAAGCCTCTTTATTATTATCATTATTATTATTATTATTATTGGTAGGGTTTATATTTTTTATCGATCTGCTTGTTTCTTATTTAGAATGCTGCAGTTCCCTGGTTTAGTGCACAAACTCATAGAGATAAAATCCCTGTTGTGCTTGTCTGATTCTCCAGTGCCTCAGCCTCTCTGGGGTTGGGCCTGTGTGAGTCAGGGATTGGGGGTCAAAGGGCAGGCAGGGAGAACTGCTGTAGCTGCATGCAGTGTGTAATGGCTTCTAGTCTCTCCACAGAAAATGCATCACCTTACTATTGTTTTAATTTTGTTTTCTATAATAACTGTTAATGATGGGTTTTAATTCATTTTACTGGGAATTCTGCTTTGGTGTAGCCTTGTTTTCTGAGTGATGTGGGGGGGAATTGTCTTTCTCTTTTTAAGCTTCTTTGACAAACAGCTTATTTTCTTCTGCTTTTAAAAAATGATTTTCCCCCTTTGAATCGCTGGCTCTTTGTGTGTTTATTTGAGTGTGGAGTATATGTCTAAAGTAGTCTCATTCACCAACTGTCATTCTCTGCCAAACCTCCAGTGGAAAACACCAGAGAAACTGTCTGTCTCGCTCTGCGTCCTCTGGGACTTATAGGGACTGTGTGTGTGTGTGTGTGTGTGTGTGTGTGTGTGTGTGTGTGTGTGTGTGTGTGTGTGTGTGTGTGTGTGTGTGTGTGTGTGTGTGTGTGTGTGTGTGTGTGTGTGTGTGTGTGTGTGTGTGTGTGTGTGTGTGTGTGTGTGTGTTTATTTATTTTCACAACCCCAAGTTGTGTAAATATCTCTGAATAACAAACAATACACTGTTATAGAAAATGCATGGCAGTATCGCATTGGAAAATCCAGCATACCACAGCATACCACAGCTCACATCGACCTAGACATTACATGGAACTTCCACCAATCAATCTTTCTCTCAGAGCCAGGATGGAAACAAAATGGCTGTCTGCAGATTCAAGTAATTTCTATGACTGTGTGGGTACACACTGAGTGTATAAAATATTAGGACCACCTGCTCTTTCCATGACATCAACTGACCAGGTGAATTCAGGTGAAAGCTATGATCCCTTAGTGATGTCACTTGTTAAATCCACTTCAATCAGTGTAGATGAAGGGGAGGAGACAGGTTGAAGAAGTATTTTTAAGCCTTGAGACAATTGAGACATGGGTTGTGTATGTGTGCCATTCAGAGGGTGAATGGGAAAGACAAAATATTGAAGTGCCTTTGAATGGGGTATGGTAGTAGGAGCCAGGCGAACCAGTTTGAGAACTGCACCACTGCTGGGTTTTTCATGCTCAACAGTTTCCCGTGTGTATCAAGAATGGTCCATTACCCAAAGGACATCCAGCCAATTTGACACAACTGTGGGAAGCATTGGAGTCAACAAGGGCCAGCATCCCTGTGGAACGCTTTTGACACCTTGTGAAAACCATGCCCCGACAAATTGAGGCTGTTCTGAGGAGAAAAATGGGTGCACTCAATATTAGGAAAATGTTCCTAATGTTTCTTATACTCAGAGTATATTCAATGATATTTAATGAGCCTCACTGTCTTTGAAAGCTTGGCGTTACAAAGGGTAATTGTGGTTAGCTCTACAGTATATAGGACTATGTAGGACTATCATGAACTTTACTCAGTACCAGGATATTCACCTGGGCGGCAGGTAGCCTAGCGGTTAGTAACGGAAAGGTTGCTAGTTCAAATCCCCAAACTGACAAGGTGAAGAATCTGTCGATGTGTCCTTCAGCGAGGCAGTTAACAATAATTGCGGCAGGGTCACCGTTGATAATGGTGACTTCCCTACCCAGGCCTTCCTAACTATGTTCCCCCTGGCAGTGACCCACTCTCCGAGGGTGTCTCAGGGGGGAGTTGGGATATGCAGGTATACAGTACCAGTCAAAAGTTTGGACAAACCTACTCATCCAAGGGTTTTTCTTTATTTGTACTGTTTTCTACAATGTAGAATAATAGTGAAGACATCAACACTATAAAATAACACATACAGAATCATGTAGTAACCAAAAAAGTGTTAAACAAATCAAAATATATTTCACATTTCAGTTTCTTCAAAGTAGCCACCCTTTGCCTTGATGACAGCTTTGCACACTCTTGGCATTCTCTCAACCAGCTTCACCTGGAATACTTTTCCACTAGTCTTGAAGGAGTTCCCACATACTCTGAGCACTTGCTGGCTGGTTTTCCTTCACTCTGTGGTCCAGCTCATCCCAAACCATCTCAATTGGGTTGAGGTCGGGGGATTGTGGAGGCCCGGTCATCTGATGCAGCACTCCATCACTCGCCTTCTTGGTCAAATAGCTCTTACACAGCCTGTAGGTGTGTTGGGTCATTGTCCTGTTAAAAAACAAATGATAGTCCCACAAAGCGCAAACCAGATGGGATGGCATATCACTGCAGAATGCTGTAGTAGCCTTGCTGGTTAAGTGTGCCTTGATTTCTAAATAAATAACATACTGTACAGTGTCACCAGCAAAGCACCCCCACGCCATCACACCTCCTTCTCCATGCTTAACGTTGAGAACCACACAAGCAAAGATCATCCGTTCACCTACTCTGCTTCTCACAAAGACATGGCAGTTGGAACCAAAAATGTCAAATTTGGACTCATCAGACCAATGGACAGATTTCCACCGGTCTAATGTTCATTGCTCGTGTTTCTTGGCCCAAGCAAATCTCTTCTTTTTATTGGTGCCCTTAGAAGTGGTTTCTTTGAAGCAATTTGACCATGAAGCCCTCATTCATGCAGTCTAATCTGAACAGTTGATGTTGAGATGTGTCTGTTACTTGAACTATGTGAAGCATTTATTTGGGCTGCAATTTCTAAGGCTGGTAACTCTAATGAACTTATCCTCTGCATCAGAGGTAACTCTTGGTCTTTCTTTCCTGTGGAGGTCCTCATGAGAGCTAGTTTCATCAAAGTGCTTGATGGTTTTTGCGACTGCATTTGAAGAAACGTTCAAAGTTCTTGACATTTTCCACATTGACTGACCTTCATGTCTTAAGTTAAGGATGGACTGTCATTTCTCTTTTCTTATTTGAGCTGTTCTTGCCATAATATGGACTTGGTCTTATACCAAATAGGGCTATCTTCTGTATACCACCTCTACCTTGTCACAAAACAACTGATTGGCTCAAGCTCAGTAAGAAGGAAAGAAATTCCACAAATTAACTTTTACAAGGCACACCTGTTAACTGAAATGGATTCCAGGTGACCTCCTCATGAAGCTGGTTGAGAGAATGCCAAGAGTGTGCAAAGCTGTCATCAAGGCAAAGGGTGGATACTTTGAAAAATCTCAAATATAAAATATATTTTATATAAAAAAAAATGTATTACTACATGATTCCATATGTGTTATTTCATAGTTTTGATGTCTTCACTATTATTCTACAATGTATAAAATAGTCAAAATAAAGAAAAACCCTTGAATGAGTAGGTGTGTCCAAACTTTTGACTGTTACTGTATATTTGGTGATATTTAATAAGCTTCACTTTCTATGAAAGCTTTGCGTTACGTAAGGTAATTGTGGTGAGTTACACATTATATAGGTCTTAAAAAGGAGCGAAACCACTTGTGTACCAAAGAAAGAAAAGTGACAAGGAAGTTAAACCTTGTGGGTATTTTCCTCGTATGACATATACTTCTGCTTTTTAATATCAGGGGAGAGGAGAGTTCAATGTTACACTTGAACACTTTGTGAAGAACCACAAATAACTCTTCAGTGGTACAGCACTCAATTGTATGAGCTTTTTTGAAAACTCCAATGAGGGGACTCCCTATAAACATAAAGCAAAAGAATATAAACATGAAGACACAAGACCAAATGTGAGATAAACATTTAGGCATCTTTTCATTTTGGCATTTTTTACCAATCAAGGGTCAATATCCCCAAATAACATTCCTCCAAACTAGTCAATTACACATGCCTTGTAAATTGTAACTAATTTTGAGGTCTAGATTGTTTATTTGAGCTTGATGATATGCCTGATATGCTGATGAGTTAAGCAAATTGCTTGTCCAGTCAACCATAAACAGCAACTCACATTCATTTCACTCACTGACCATAGAGAGCCTGTTTTTTCTCTATGTTGGTTAGGTCGGGGTGTGACTAGGGTGGGTATCTAGATTGTTCTGTTTCTATGTTGGCCTGGTATGGTTCCCAATCAGAGGCAGCTGTTTATAGTTGTCTCTGATTGGGGATCATATTTAGGCAGCCATTTCCCCACTGTGTTTTGTGGGATCTTGCTTCTGTGTAGTTGCCTATGAGCACTGCTTGAGCGTCACGTATCGTCTATTCTTTGTTGTTTTGTGCGTTTCACTTAAATAAAATATGTGGAACCCAGATCACGCTCCACGTTGGTCCGAGTAGGCTTCCAGTTTGTACGACGTTTGTGACAATTCAATCATAAATACAGTGAATTTGTGCCAACGGCCATGATGCATTCTATACTAAAGATGTTGACATGCATGACTAGAAACACAGTTTAAAAAAAAACTGTAATAGTATGACTTTTAATAAAGAGGGGAAATCACCTGCTTGGGTAAAACTTTACATACCAGAATATACTGTATGTCACAGAGCTACATATATACAGTGCATTTGCAAAGTATTCAGGCCCCTTGACTTTTTCCACATTTTTTTACGTTACAGCCTTATACTAAAATGTATCCATATACACACAATAACCCATTATGACGAAGCAAAAAATGATTTTTAAACATTTTTGCAAATGTATTAAGAACAAAAAGTAGTAATACCTTATTTACATAAGTATTCAGACCCTTTGCTATGAGACTCGAAATGATGCTCAGGTGAATCCTGTTTCCATTGATCATCCTTGAGATGTTTCTACAATTTGATTGGAGTCCACCTGTGGTAAATTCAATTGATTGGACATGATTTGGAAAGGCACACACCTGTCTTTATAAGGTCCAACAGTTGACAGTGCATGCCAGAGCAAAAACAAAGCCACGAGGTTGAAAGAATTGTCCATAGAGCTCAGAGACAGGATTGTGTCGAGGCACAGATCTGGGGAAGGGTACCAAATAAATTCTGTAGCATTGAAGGTCCCCAAGAACACAGTGGCCTCTGTCATTCTTAAATGGAAGAAGTTTGGAACCACCAAAGACTCTTCCTAGAGCTGGCCGCCAGGCCAAACTGAGCAGTCGATGGAGAAGGGCCTTGGTCAGGAAAGTGACCAGGAAACCAATGGTCACTGACAGAGCTCAGGAAAAGGCACATGATAGCCCACTTCGAGTTTGCCAAAAGGCACCTAAAGGACTCTCAAATTACTAAGGTCCTTGATGAAAACCTGCTCCAGAGCACTCATGACCTCAGACTGGGGGCGAAGGTTCACCTTCCGACAAGACAACGACCCTAAGCACACAGCCAAGACAATGCAGGAGTGGCTTTGGGACAAGTCTCTGAATGTCCTTGAGTGGCCCAACCAGAGCCCGGACTTGAACCCGATCGAGCATCTCTGGAGAGACCTGAAAATAGCTGTGCAGCGACGCTCCCCATCCAACCTGACAGAGCTTGAGAGGATCTGCAGAGAACAATGGGAGAAACTCCCCAAATACAGGTGTGCCAAGCTTGTAGCGTCATACCCAAGAAGTCTCGAGGCTGTAATCGCTCCCAAATGTGCTTCAACAAAGTACTGAGTAAAGGGTCTGAATACTTTATTTATTTTTCTAAATTTGCAAAACATTCTAAACCTGTTTTTGCTTTGTCATTATGGGATGTTGTGTTTAGATTGAGGGGGAAAAAACGACTAAATCAATTTTAGAATAAGGCTGTAACGTAACATAATGTGGAAAAAGTCAAAGGGTCTGAATGCTTTCTGAATGCACTGTATGTACAGTTGCACCCAAAACTGTTGACACCCTTGATAAAGATGAACAAAAATTACTGTATAAAATAAATAACAAAATACTGAGCTATTGTACGTCACACAGCTATATGTACAGTATATTATAGACTACGTCCAGTATATCAATCTCATGTCCTAAATCACTAAGTACAAACTCTCCTTCTCTAAGTTTCAATAACTCTAAGAATATTTTTGTTGATGAATAGAACCTAAAAATCCCACATGGGCTTTTCTTCATTATGATATATGATAATCATATGTATACTTCTGATGTAAAACCCAACGCTGAAAAAGAGAAGTGAAATACTGCCACGTCATGGAAAAATCATGACACTGTCTGATGCATGGGACGACACACTAAAAAATGCACGCGACTTAAATGTTTAACAATTAGATGGGAAAAACCTGACCGAGACAATCATTGGGGGGAGACCCTTGTCTGGGTCTCCCCCTAACTCCACCTTTATAGTATAAAGACTGGTCCTCTGTACACCACAACAACGCAGAGAATAAAGCTTGACACCTGAAGTCACAACACTTTACTCCTCATTCACTCTCCACCCCACCTGGACCAACTCTAAGCCAGCATGTTCACCCCTCGTCTTGCTATGCTGTCTGCGCTTGTTCTGGTACTCAGTGCCATCACTTTTACCGAAGGTAAGAGACAACTGTAATGTTTGTATTTTTGTTCTTATTTTTGAGTGTGTGTGTGTGTCCCAAACTGACCTATAAGTGTGTGTTCTGTGTGTTGTCTAGGCCTGCGTATGGCAAGCGGACCGAAGAAATGTTGTTTTACCTTTGCTGATCGTCAGATACCCAGAGGTAAAGTGGTGGGTTACACCAAGACCAGCCAGCAGTGCTCCAACCCAGCCATTCTGTGAGTAACCTTACTGTTATTTAGCTGTTACTGTGTGAGAGTGGATATGTGGCGATTAGTGCTTGAGAGGGATTTCTAAGTTAGTGTGATCCAAACACTCAAGGTACTGATGTCAAAGAAAAGTGTTATGTTGTAATATTACAGGTGTCAGACAGAGAGCCATTGATTCAATCATGCTGTGACTGGGATAGTTATAGGACTGACAGGGAATGATTGGCATTCATGGTCCAAATCCTCAAAGAAATCAGTGTAAGAGACTGCTCCACAAAGAGAGAGCGAGCTTCTTCTTCTTTTTGGTGACTTTCCCTCTGTTGTATAAACCAGAATGTGTTCCTCTTTCCTGTGATGAACTTTCATTACCTCACTTTCACGTCGTCATGCATTTTCCTTTAAAAATGAGAACAAAAGTCCTCTGACATCATCTAAAACTAGGTTAAAAATCTAACATATATCTAAAACCGGATGTCAATAGTCATGAGTTAGCCTTGGATGTCTTGCATGTGATTGTCCCTATGCGGTGTTGCTGCTGTTATGCTGTGCTAATAACCCTGTTTTTCTATGTCCAGGTTTAAGACTCAGGCGGGGCGACAGGTGTGTGCCAGGTCCTCGGACAGATGGGTGAAGGACTACATCAACTTCCTGGACAGCAAGAAGTCTGGGGAGCAGACACCACTCCTGTAACCATGGTGATCGGACCGTCAGCTGTGTCAACATCAAAGCAAATCCTTCAGAACCTCTTTTGTACCACTATTTCACAAGGACATGGCCAGTGATCTGCCTCAGAGAGAGCAGTCATGGTCCTGAGCCAAAACACCACCTGGGTCTGGGGAAATAGATAAGCTAGATGATTTCTATATAACTGTAACACTGTGAGCAGCCTGTATGCCTGTGATCAAATGACAGAGAATGATTTGACAGAGAACGATTGTCAATATTTATTTTTTAAATTAAATTCGATACACAATTTTGTAGAATGTGTTGTGCATAGTGATGATTAGATTAAATTAGAGTGTAGTTCCATAGAATGACCTAGGTTATGTTACATTTAAGTATTCTTGATTACTGAATTGCAGGATATAGGCCTATATTCTGTTTTATTGCCTTCAATTCATTAAAATGCATGTAGACAAATAATTTGTTGGTTTCAATGCCTCGCTCTCTGTTTTAATGCTTACCTGATTAAACAGGACTGTAAAATATCTCGAAACCACACTGAATATTCAGATGCACTCAATTGTGTAAGTGTGTCTAACTGTCTCAGCGTGAAGGACATGACAGTTTCACTGGCCAGCTCATTCTTGAGCTGATATATTACATGTAAATGAACTGTAGTGGTGGATTTCTAACTATTGTATCAGTCATAGGCTCATAGTGTGTGTGTGTCATTGCCTCATCCGCACAGCAAGCGGTGCTGGAGCGCCAAGTCTAGGTCCAAGAAGCTTCTTAACAGCTTCTACCCCCAAGCCATAAGACCGTAGAACAGCTAATCAAATGGCTACCCGGACTATTTGCATTGACCCCCTCCTAGATATACATACTACGTAAATTACATGAGACAAAGGAATGTGTAGCATTGGGGAAATCAAATCAAAGTTTATTTGTCACGTGGGCCGAATACAACAGGTGTAGACCTTACAGTGAAATGCTTACTTACAGGCTCTAACCAATAGTGCAAATAGTCCAGGTAGCCATTTGATTACCTGTTCAGGAGTCTTATGTCTTGGGGGTAAAAACTGTTGAGAAGCCTTTTTGTCCTAGACTTGGCACTAGTGGTATGTGGTATTTGTTAATTGTAGGGGTGCCCATGGAGCTGGGGATCAGAAATGTCCCGTGCTAGAGAGGCAGGTACAGGTTCCCAGGGTTAGAGTAGTGCAGAAGTTGTCATATGCTGAAGCAGTGAAGAAAGTAGAGGAAGATGGGTTAAGGGGGAGGGATCCTGAGAGGAGTGGTGTGAGTAGTACATCTGTATCAGTACAGAGGGATAGGCAAACAACTGATATATGTTTCAGTAAGATAGAATTTTTAGCATTTATAGCAATGGTTATCAACTGTACTGCAGGGATGGAATGTAAGTCTCCGAAAATTGAGGTTGTGGTGGCAGCTGCAGAGAAGTATTTGGGTGTGAGACTTGACATCAGAAGAGTTACAAGGTGTATTAAGTGGTGGTGTCCCATCCTTTCAGGTTGTTGGTATGATGTAGGACTAAATAGATTTAAATAGTGGAGTAGGGTGGTGTTATTTTTAATTATAAACACAATTATATTGTGAGTGTAGTGTTAGATGGCAGGGTATTTGTTTATTTACTTATTTATTTTTTCAAGCGAAGTATAAGGGAGTTGTACTCCAGTCTAGTAGGTGGCAGTAACGCAACATATATTGGATGCCAACCGCCGTTAAACCTCATCGAATAAGAATGCAGTTCGTATTTAGAACCAATAGAATTCGGTAGTCTGTCGAATCTGATGTGACATCACAATTTCAGATGTCTCTAGCCAATAGGCATATACAGTAGTTCCAAAGGAGGAGACAATCGCCTTTCGAGATTGCAATACGAATATTTTCCCACTTGTGCGTTGTGTAAATGGTTTATTCTACTAGTCGTCGTAACCTATGTTGATAGTCTACCACCAACCCAATTTCATTCATTTGGGCCCGTTGAGAGGCACAAGGGTTCTGTTGCTACGAGTAGGCTACATACAAACGTTGCGTTGCAGGAAGAGGACGGCTCTTTTTTTAAAGCAGTGTCTCTTAACGCTTTTGTTCCGTGTTTTTATAAAACATTTTTATGTCTGATCTATTCGTCTCTAGGGTGGGTGGTGTCACAGTAGTACTACAATGATCGAACGACCAGAATCTGCAGTTGCCAGCATTGCAGTAAGTGTTATTCTTATCACATCAAATCAATGATATTTTCTATCGTGTAAACTGGACACACATTTTCATTAATTAATTGAAACCAATACTATGAATGCATCCCATGTTGTCAATATCCAACGTTAAAACCCCATGATCGTCCGAGGCAATAGGAGAAAGAGGAATGTAACCGAAAATGAGGATTTCATTCATAGCTCTTGGCCTGAGTGGGTTTATTCGACTCCATTCTCCCTTATAATTCACTAGAAAACCAGCTGGCAACGGTAGACTACGCATGAACGTTCTATTATAGGCCTTGCCTTAGGTTGGAACATCTCGACTGCTACTCTGCTTTGTTGTACCCATTTACGTTGTGTTATTGCGCGTTGTATCATTCTATTACGTTGCATACATTGTATAGATATGTTGTGTTTATTATAAAGGTAACAATTGTAACCTGCTCTTGCCAAGTGCACCCATCGCTTTAAAACCGGCTCACGCGCCGACCGATCAAATTGAATAGTACCAATGACATCCCACGTCAAATCGTGGAAAGGAATGGACATGCATGCATATTAATGCGCGCTTTGGAGAGACTCACCCTAACATTGCGAATGCACTATGGCATTTCTGAGAAAAGGCTTATGTTTCCAATAATGCTTTTGTTTCCATGCAGATATTCGAAACATCCATAGGCTATATGAATAGGGCAATTTTGTATTTGGCCACGTGATGAAGGTTATTGGATGTAGTTGAGTCTTTGATGATTTCATTCTATAGAGCTCACCAGCTTGGAATGCTTAAAAAAACGAAATGAGTTACCTCTGGTTCATTTAGCCATTCCTAATGGGGAAATAATGGGGTTTTGGGATACATGCTGAAAATAAGGTCTGATGTTAACACAGGCTTAGGAACTCTTATAGGTTTTGTTCTGAGATATCAGTCAGTTAACGTGACCTTTATGAAATATGAAGCCTTTATGGGGGGTGGGTTATTACATAAATGTTTCAAAATTCACAAAAAGTGATGTTAGCTGATGAAGATTATCTCATTAAACAAAACATATAAGATCTCCTAAGCCTGTGTTTACCACAAACCTTATTTTCGGCATATATACAAAAACTCAATAAAATTTCCCTATAGGATTTGTCCAACGAACCATGGTGTAGTTAGTGCCTACAAAAAGACGCCAGTACTATTTCTCTCTATAGGCTGTAAGTGGGTCTTGTTCAATCAAAATTTGACTAGGCCTATGTTCAATATGCAGAAAAACCTAATAATTTGACAAATTTGCATTGGCAAACAACAGAGAATCAAATGCAGATGTCATCCAGAGGGGGTTAAAGAGCAACACATGGACTTGGACTGCCTCTTATTCTGAACCACAGACACAGTTTTATTCACAGGCCTCAAATCTCTATCTCTCCCTCTTCAAAAGATCCCCAATAATTCTAGCTGCTACCCATCTGGTACGTGTAGGTCTGTGACGGTCATGGAATTTTGGATGACAGTTATTGGTCAGCCAAATGATTGTAGTCACCATTTAAATAGCAAAAAAAAACAAAAAAAAACATTTTTAATACTAACATTTTCTCCTCTCCTCTGCTCCTGACGGCATGTTTTCTCCGCTCCTGACTCCAGGGAAGGGGGCATGGCCTAGGCAACCAAAGACTTGTTTGCTACAGTTGAAGTCGGAAGTTTACATACATTTAGGTTGGGGTCATTAAACTAGTTTTTCAACCATTCCACAAATGTCTTCTTAAGAAATTATACTTGTGCCTTTAAACAGCTTGGGAAATTCCCGAAAATGATTTCATGGCTTTAGAAGCTTCTAATAGGCTAATTGACATCATTTGAGTCAATTGGAGGTGTACCTGTGGATGTATTTCAAGGCCTACATTCAAACTCAGTGCCTCTTTTCAAAAGAAATCAGCCAAGACCTCAGAAAACAAATCTCCACAAGTCTGGTTCAGCCTTGGGAGCAATTTCGAAACGCCTGAAGGTACCACGTTCATCTGTACAAACAATAGTACGCAAGTATAAACACCATGGGACCATGCAGCCGTTATACCGCTCAGGAAGGATACGCGTTCTGTCTCCGAGAGATGAATGTACTTTGGTGCGAAAAGTGCAAATCAATCCCAGAACAACAGCAAAGGACCTTGTGAAGATTCTGGAGGAAACGGGTACAAAAGTATCTATATCCACAGTAAAATGAGTCCTATATCGACATAACCTGAAAGGCCACTCAGCAAGGAAGAAGCCAATGCTCCAAAACTGCCATAAAAAAGCCAGACTACGGTTTGCAACTGCACATGGGGACAAAGATTGTACTTTTTGTGTCCTCTGGTCTGATGAAACAAAAATAGAACTGTTTGGCCATAATGACCATTTATGTTTGGAGGTAAAAGGGGAAGGTTTGCAAGCCGAAGAACACCATCCCAACCGTGAAGCACAGGGGTGGCAGCATCATGTTTTGGGGGTGCTTTGCTGCAGGAGGGACTGGTGCACATCACAAAATAGATGGCATCATGAGGAGGAAAATTATGTGGATATATTGAAGCAACATCTTAAGACATCAGTCAGGAAGTTAAAGCTTGGTCACAAATGGGTCTTCCAAATGGACAATGACCCCAAGCATACTTCCAAAGTTGTGGCAAAATGGCTTAAGGACATTTAAAATCACTTACTTGCCCGCCGCCTGTACACATACTGACCTGTAAACAACAGCAAGATATCAATTTCGGAGAGATTCACACAAACGTTTTATGTATGTGCCATTTTGCTTAGGCATGTTATTTTCCACCAATGACGTGAGTAAATTGCAAAACTATTGATACAGATCAATTGGGGGCTGTGGGTGATTATGCCACTGTCACATGCTGATGCACAGACCTGATTACATGAATGTCACATTTGACCTATCTGGGAAACTGAACAACACATACCGGTACTATATTGCAGAGATAGATATGGGCTTTGCTATAGGGCCTATGTGATGGACAGAATAGTCTAGGGGTTTTTCTCTGCTACTACTGGTTGTCTGGTTGTATATGCCATTTCTCTTTGACATGATGTGCCCTGATTTTCTCCATTGATATTTTTGTAGCTGTCAGTTACTTGCACTGAGTGCCAGTTCAGAAACTGAAGGAAATATTGAGAAATATTTCTAATCTGCCCCTTGGTTTTGTTGTCAAGTGGTATCAAAATCAGTATGGGGGGAAATAGTATTGGATCTCGGTTTGTCACTACATGTAATAACACATTAGTTACTACATATTAGTTTAGGCCTAAATCCCCTAAAATCTACGAGACACAGTGCTGGGTTAATGAAGGGTAATATGCGGAATATGATACACACAGATTAATGATACACACACACACACACAGAGATTAATGATACACACACAGATTAAGGCAAATTCAGCACACACACAGTGTATCATAGAGCTTAAAACTCCAACTCCTTTCCTCAAAGGGAAATTACCTGTACTCAGACACATCAGACAAATTTAAATCAAATACAATTGTATTTGTCACATGCTTTGTAAATAACAGGTGTAGACTAACAGTGAAATGCTTACTTACGGGCCCTTCTCAACAATGCAGAAAAAAAGAGAAATAGCAGAAACATTTAAAAATAATAACACAAGGAATAAATACACAATGAGTAATGATAACATGGATGTATACACAGGGTACCAGTACTGGGTTGATGTGCAGGGATACGAGATAATTGAGGTAGATATGTACAGTACCAGTCAAAAGTTTGGACACACCTACTCATTCCAGGGTTTTTCTTTATTTTTAATATTTTCTACATTGTAGAATAATAGTGAAGACATGAAAAATATGAAATAACACATATGGAATCATGTAGTAGTAGCCAAAAAAGTGTTAAACGAATCAAAATATATTTCAGTTTCTTCAAAGTCGCCACCCTTTGCCTTTTGTTCCTTCGAATTATCAGCCTCAGAAATTGCAGCCCAAATAAATGCTTCACAGAGTTCAAGTAACAGACACTTCTCAACATCAACTGTTCAGAGGAGACTGCATGAATCAGGCCTTCATGGTCGAATTGCTTCAAAGAAACCACTACTAAAGGACACCAATAAGAGGAAGAGACTTGCTTGGGCCAAGAAACACAAGCAATGGACATTAGACCGGTGGAAATCTGTCCTTTGGTCTGATGAGTCCAAATTTGAGATTTTTGGTTCCAACCCCCGTGTCTTTGAGACGCAGAGTAGGTGAACGGATGATCTCTGCATGTGTGGTTCCCACCATGAAGCATGGAGGAGGAGGTGTGATGGTGTGGGGGTGCTTGGCTGGTGACACGGGCTGTGATTTATTTAGAATTCAAGGCACAGCATGGCTACCACAGCATTTTGCAGCAATATGCTGTCCCATCTGGTTTGTGCTTCGTGGGACTATCATTTGTTTTCCAACAGGACAATGACCCAACACACCTCCAGGCTGTGTAAGGGCTATTTGACCAAGAAGGAGAGTGATGGAGTGCTGCATCAGTTGACCTGGCCTCCACAATCACCCCGACCTCAAACCAATTGAGATTGTTTGGGATGAGTTGGACCGCAGAGTGAAGGAAAAGCATGATTGTTGGAAAAGCATTCCAGGTGAAGCTGGTTGAGAGAATGCCATGAGTGTAGAAAGGGTGGCTACTTTGAAAAATTTGAAATATAAAATATATTTTGATTTGTTGAATACTTATTTTGGTTACTACATGATTCCATATGTGTTATTTCATCGTTTTGATGTCTTCACTATTATTCTACAATGTAGAAAATAGTAAAAATAAAGAACCCCTCAAATGAGCAGGTGTGTCCAAACTTTTGATTGGTACTGTACATTTAACTAGGAATAAAGTGACTAGGCAACAGGATAGATAATAAACTTTAACAGCAGCGTATGTGATGAGTCAAAAGAGTAAGTACAAACAGGGTCAATGCAGATAGTCCGCGTATATGACTTGGGGGTAGAAGCTATTCAGGGTCCTGTTGGTTCTAGACTTGGTGCATCGGCACCGCTTGCCATGCGGTAGCAAAGAGAACAGACTATGACTTGGGTGGCTGGCCATACCACAAAGTGTTTGCTCTCTTAGCAGCCATATTGTTTCCTGATTCTATAGGATAAGTGAGAGGACACATGTTTTCAGGGTGGTAGACAGTGGCCCACTGGGTTGCTGTGTAGGAGTGACTAGTGTGGCCCATCTCTCTCTCTCTACCCCTGAGTTTTCCATTGGGACACACACAAGGGCCGTTAGCAGGGGTGAGCAGCAATCGATTGTATTTGCCTTGTGTAGCGTGCATGACAACGCGCTGGGAGAGGATGAGATTTACAACAGGGAGAGGGAGGAATGGAGAAATACAGTACTAGAGAGGAGGAGAACACACAACTTGGGAACGCCTTGGCTGTCATCTGGTGCGAAATCCATGGTCTCCATGATGACGTCTCTCAGATGATGGATATGATACAACTGGTAAATAAACGGGGAGCAGTTAGACTACCTTACCCATTTTACTCATCTCACCCCCAAAACCCTGTTCCAGTTTTACCCCTCTCCTTCAATGGTGCTTTGTCACTCCCGGCCAGAGAAATCTAAAACCAACTCTTTGTCTCCGTGTGAGTGTGTACGCACATGCCGTGTACACAATCTCAAGGTGTTTGTCCCCCCGGAAGATTCCAGAGTAACTCGGTGTGTTTTCTTCCAGCAGAGGAATCTGGAGGGGTATGTGGGGTTCGCCAACCTCCCAAACCAGGTGTACAGGAAGTCAGTGAAGAGGGGCTTTGAGTTCACACTAATGGTTGTTGGTGAGTCACTTTGTCTGCTTATTTTTTATGTCTGTGTGTGAAAAAGGAATGTAAACCATGCCATTTGAGGTTTAATATTTAGTTTGAATGGATTGTGTGGATCGGTGTGTTTTTCCTATGTCTCTGCATGGAATTGAAGTTGGACATTGAGTTATGACTGAATGTGTTAATTATTTGTACATCTCTAGATCTTTATACTGGAAAACTTGTGGATTGAAGAATTAGCAAACCACAGAATGTATGAATGAACTTGTTGGAATCTGCTGTCTAAGAAGATAAGATGGGTAGAGAATGTAGGCTTGATGGGTTATACATATTCACAGACACACAATCACATGTTTATTGAATCATCACTCTGCATGAGGCAATTGATGTCAGGATATACAGTATTCAAATCAAATTTTATTGGTCACATACACATATATTTAGAAAATGTTATTGCTGGTGTAGTGAAAGGCTTGTGTTCCTAGCTCCAACAGTGCAGTAGTATCTAAAAAAAGATTCACAACAATACACACATCTAAAATAATGGAATTAAGAAATGTAAATATTAGATTGAGCAATGTCGGAGTGGCATTGACTAAAATACAGTAGAGTAGAATAGAATACACTATATACATATTAGATGAGTAAAGCAGTATGTAAACATTATTAAAGTGACAAGTGTTCCATTTATTAAAGTGGCCAGTGACTCTATGTATACAGGGCAACAGCCGCTAAGGTGCAGAGTTGGGTAACCAGGTGGAAGCCGGCTAGTGATGGCTATTTAAGTCTGATGGCCTTGAGATAAAAGCTGTTTTTCAGTCTCACGGTCCCAGCTTTGATTCACCTGTACTGACCTCGCCTTTTGGATGATAGCGGGGTGAACGGGTAGTTGATGTCCTTGATTTATCTCTTCGGCCTTCCTGTGACATCTGGTGCTGAAGGTGTCCTGGAGGGCAGGTAGTTTTCCCCCGGTGATGGGTTGGGCAGACCGCACCACCCTCTGGAGAGCCCTGCGGTTGCGAGAGGTGCAGTTGCCGTACCAGGCGGTGATGCAGCCTAACAGGATGCTCTCCATGGTGCATTTGTAAAAGTTTTAGGGGCCAAGCCAAATTTCTTCAGCCTCCTGAGGTTGAAGAGGCGCTGTTGCACCTTCTTCACCACACTGTCTGTGTGGGTGGACCATTTCATATCGTCAGTGACGTGATGTGCCGAGGAAATTGAAGCTTTCCTCCTTCTCCGCTGCGGTCCCGTCGATGTGGATGGTGGCGTGCTCTCTCTGCTCTTTCCTGAAGTCCACAATCCGCTCCTTTGTTTTGTTGATGTTGAGGGAGATGTTATTTTCCTGGCACCACTCTCCCAGGGCCCTCATCTCCTCCCTGTAGGCTGTCTCTTCATTGTTGGTAATCAGGCCTACTACTGTTGTCTAGAGGTCGACCGATTTTATGATTTTAACGCCAATACCGATTATTGGAGGACCAAAAAAATAATGCAAAAACACAGTGTTGGAGAAGAAAAGTGCAATATGTGCCATGTAAAAAGCTAACGTTTAAGTGCCTTGCTCAGAACATGAGAACATATGAAAGCTGGTGGTTCCTTTTTAACATGAGTCTTCAATATTCCCAGCTAAGAAGTTTTAGATTGTAGTTATTATAGGAATTATAGGACTATTTCTCTCTATACCATTTGTATTTCATATACCTTTGACTATTGGATGTTCTTATAGGCACTTTAGTATTGCCAGCCTAATCTCGGGAGTTGATAGGCTTGAAATCATAAACCGCGCAATGCTTGAAGCACAGCGAAGAGCTGCTGGCAAACACAGTAAAGTGCTGTTTGAATGAATGCTTACGAGCCTGCTGGTGCCTACCACCGCTCAGTCAGACTGCTATATCAAATCATAGACTTAATTAGAATATAATAAACGCACAGAAATACGAGTCTTAGGTCATTAATATGTTCATATACGGAAACGATCATTTCGAAAACAAAATGTTTATTCTTTCAGTGAAATATGGAACCGGTCCGTATTTTATCTAACGGGTGGCATCCCTAAGTCTAAATATTGCTATTATATTGCACAACCTTCAATGTTATAATTATGTAACATTCTGGCAAATAAATTACGGTCTTTGTTAGGAAGAAATGGTCTTCACACAGTTTGCAATGAACCAGGCGGCCCAAACTGCTGCATATACCCTGACTTGGTATATTCACAGAACGCAAAAGAAGTGACACAATTTCCCTAGTTAATATTGCCCGCTAACATGAATTTCTTAACTAAATATGCAGGTTTAAAAATATATATATACTTGTGTATTGATTTTAAGAAAGGCATTGATGTTATCATCAACCATGTACACGTTGGTGCAACGACAGGGCTTTTTCGCCAATGCGCTTGTTAAATCATCACCCGTTTGGTGAAGTAGGCTGTGATTCTATGATAAATTAACAGGCACCGCATTGATTATGTGCAACGCAGGACAAGCTAGCTAACTACACATGGTTGTTGATATTACTAGTTTAACTAGTGACTATGTTAAGATTGATTGTTTTTTATAAGATAAGTTTAATGCTAGCTAGCACCTTACCTTGGCTCCTTGCTGCACTCGCGTAACAGGTGGTCAGCCTGCCATGCAGTCTCCTTGTGAAGTGCAATGTAATCGGCCATAATCGGCGTCCAAAAATGTCGATTACCGATTATGAAAACTTGAAATCGTCCCTAATTAATCGGCCATTCCGATTAATCGGTCGACCTCTAGTTGTGTCGTCTGCAAACATGATTGTGTTGGAGGCGTGCGTGGCCACGTAGTCATGGGTGAATAGGGAGTACATGAGGGGGCTGATTATACTCCTCTGATGTAAGGACTGCTTTCCATGGGAATCAAGACTGGGTATGTTGATTTTTGTCTTTTTCATGTATGCCAACTGTACTCTCTTTCTCTCTTTCACTCTTTCTCTCTTTCTCTCTTTTTCTCTTTCTCTTTCTCAAGACACAGTGTGTCTCTCTCATTCATTCTGTCTCATTCTCTCTCACAGCCAACCAGCATGACATGTCCCACATATATCTCCCTCTGGTTTGGGTTTCCTGTTTGACACTGGGAAAGGGCTGCATGTGCCAGAGGGAGAGTGGCAGCATTCAATATCAACAGGATTGGATTTCAGTTAGGGATGTGCATCTCTCCTTTACAGCACAAATCGATACGCATGTAGATACAGTACAAGTCAAAAGTTTGGGATTCTACAATGTAGAAAATAGTCAAAATAAAGAAACTCTGGAATGAGTAGGTGTGTCCAAGCTTTTCACTGGGGCTGTATACGGACTCCGATATGATACAGGAATGATACTTTTAGTTTGAAACGATTTGTTGCGATTCTATTTGATTAGTGGAACAAATCGATACAGTTCGGTTCTATATGATTCGATTCACTAACAATTGTCTTATGAACACTTTCATTTTTACCTTCTAAATTCATATCTGGTACTTATGGCGCTCAGGAGCTGAGCTGTGTGTGTTATAGTGTGTGTGTTGAGCCATTGGTCAGACTGAGCATCTACCAATATCAGATTACGGGGGAAATGTATGTTTTTGTCCCCCAGTTTTTATCTGAAATCCTAATCACCACTAATTAACTTTTCATATAGCAGATTAATGTTTTGAGGTAGTAATATCAATACTTGCCTTTAGAAATGAGCTATGACATTTGCTTTTTCACTCAATCTCAAAAGCTTTTTTGCTGAGTTTACGCCTGGTGTACCAAAACACGACACTGTCGGTGTGATCAAGGCGTAACATCCTTTGCAATGCAAACACAGAGTTCCATTGGTGTGATCGACGCGTTACGGAGGAGAGTTGCTCTCTTCTCCCGACCAGTGCGGCTCGCAAAAATGATTGCTGTCCTTGTTATTAAATAACACCTTTACCATGTTCATGTAAAAATGACCAAAAGCACTGACCGTTGTCATTTAGTGTGGTGAACCTGGCAATCAAAGTCCCAATCAGTAGTTAATGTGCAATCAGCAAGATGTGGACTGTGACCCCTCCTGTATCCTACACAGCTCTTCTGGTAAAAAATGCATTTAGAACAATGGCCCAGCAAATTACATTAGTTGTCTCTCAATTAATGAAACCTATGATTTAATATTTTGTGAAAGCCATTTTACAAACATCTGAATGCTGAGGGTGCTGTGTAGTTGTAGCCTACGAATATTAGAACATGGATTGGGTAGGCCTACCTGTCGTTGGCGCGAGCAGCTGCGTCTAATGCAATGTGTACACAGTTGTTATCTGACTTGTAGATCAACGTCATACTCCGTTACAGTGGGGGGGGAAAGTATTTGATTCCCTGCTGATTTTGTACGTTTGCCCACTGATAAAGAAAGGATCAGTCTATAATTTTAATGCTAGGTTTATTTGAATAGTGACAGACAGAATAACAACAAAAATATCCAGAAAAACGCATGTCAGAAATGTTATAAATTGATTTGCATTTTAATGAGGGAAATAAGTATTTGACCCCCTCTCAATCAGAAAGATTTCTGGTTCCCGGGTTACTTTTATACAGGTAACGAGCTGAGATTAGGAGCACACTCGTAAAGGGAGTGCTCCTCACCACAGCTTGTTACCTGTAAAAAAGACACCTGTCCACAGAAGCAATCAATCAATCAGATTCCAAACTCTCCACCATGGCCAAGACCAAAGAGCTCTCCAAGGATGTCAGGGACACGATTGTAGACCTACACAAGGCTGGAATGGGCTACAAGACCATCGCCAAGCAGCTTGGTGAGAAGGTGACAACATTTGGTGCGAT
Source organism: Salmo salar (assembly GCF_965601325.2). Taxonomy (NCBI): domain Eukaryota; kingdom Metazoa; phylum Chordata; class Actinopteri; order Salmoniformes; family Salmonidae; genus Salmo; species Salmo salar. The sequence continues at coordinate 36,526,855 of NC_138306.1, read as the reverse complement.
TATTCGCAAATGGAAGAAACACAAAAGAACTGTCAATACCCCTCGGCCTGGGGCTCCATGCAAGATCTCACCTTGTGGGGTTGCAATGATCATGAGAACGGTGAGGAATCAGCCCAGAACTACACGGGAGGATCTTGTCAATGATCTCAAGGCAGCTGGGACCATAGTCACCAAGAAAACAATTGGTAACGCACTACGCCGTGAAGGACTGAAATCCTGCAGTGCCAATGAACATCTGAATGATTCAGAGGACAACTGGTGACAGTGTTGTGGTCAGGTGAGACCAAAATGGAGCTCTTTGGCATCAACTCAACTCGCCGTGTTTGGAGGAGGAGGAATGCTGCCTATGACCCCAAGAACACCATCTCCACCGTCAAACATGGAGGTGGAAACATTATGCTTTGGGGGTATTTTTCTGCTAAGGGGACAGGACAACTTCACCGCATCAAAGGGACGATGGACGAGGCCATGTACCGTCAAATCTTGGGTGAGAACATCCTTCCCTCAGCCAGGGCATTGAAAATGGGTCGTGGATGGGTATTCCAGCATGACAATGACCTAAAACACACGGCCAAGGCAACAAAGGAGAGGCTCAAGAAGAAGCACATTAAGGTCCTGGAGTGGCCTAGCCAGTCTCCAGACCTTAATTCCATAGAAAATCTGTGGAGGGAGCTGAAGGTTCGAGTTGCCAAACGTCAGCCTCGAAACCTTAATGACTCGGAGAAGATCTGCAAAGAGGAGTGGGACAAAATCCCTCCTGAGATGTGTGCAAACCTGGTGGCCAACTACAAGAAACGTCTGACCTCTGATTGCCAACAAGGGTTTTGTCACCAAGTACTAAGTCATGTTTTGCAGAGGGGTTAAATACTTATTTCCCTCATTAAAATGCAAATCATTTTATAGCATTTTTGACATGCGTTTTTCTGGATTTTTTTTGTTGTTATTCTGTCTCTCACTGTTCACATAAACCTACCATTAAAATTATAGACTGATCATTTCTTTCTAAGTGGGCAAACGTACAAAATCAGCAGGGGATCAAATACTTTTTTCCCCCACTGTACATGCATACAATGTTGATAGGCTGAAGAAGAGGACGCATCAATTCAGTCACAACGGATTAGATGTATTTTCAGAATGAGGCAGAAATGAATGAGAATCATTTTTGGTAAACTGGCATTTTCGTAACGTTTGAATTGGTTTTCTTACCGATGCATGCTTCATTTGGATCTGTTTGGGCTCCCGCGGACCGATGCACTCGCATGTTATGCATCGGTCACCGGCTCAAATGTTTATCTGTGAATCATTACATTCCTACTTTCAGCCTTGTTACATATGGGCCTCTATTTCTTTCTTTCTTTCTTTTTGGCTCTAACCACTGCATACCCCAGCTGGGCCAAACGTTACACATACAAAATGTGAAGTGTGGAAGAGAGAACAAGCACAACAGTGTTTGGAACAAAAGGGATGAGAGGCACTGAGTATACAAAACATTAAGAACACCTGCTCTTTCCATGACATAGACTGACCAGGTGAAAGCTATGATCCCTTATTGATGTCACTTGTGTCAGTGTAGATGAAGGGGAGGAGACAAGTTAAAGAAGGATTTTTAAGCCATGAGACAGTTGACACATGGATTGTTTGTGTGCCATTCAGAGGGTGAATGGGCAAGACAAAATATTGAAGTGCCTTTTGAATGGGGTATGGTAGTAGGAGCCAGGTGCACCAGTTTGTGTCAAGATCTGCAATGTGGCTTGGTTTTTCACGCTCAACAGTTTCCCGTGTCTATCAAGAACGGTCCACCACCCAAAGCACATGCAGCCAACTTGACACAGCTGTGGGAAGCATTGGAGTGAACATGGGCCAGCATCCCTGTGGAATGCTTTTGACACCTTGTAGAGTCCCTGCCCTAACGAATTGAGGCTGTTCTGAGGCCAAAAGGGGTGTAACTCAATATAACACATTTAGACACACACTATTGCAAAACTCTACTTCTATCACTGTGAGAGTGTTAGAGAGTGCACTTTCAGGCAAGTAGAGTGAGCTGTGGCTGTGTGAAGATTGTAATGGAAGCCAGCTGGGTTCACTGTTTTGACAGGCTGGGGCTCTGTTTGGGTCTTGACTGAAAGTGAATCCACTCGCTTGTTAGAGCCCGGTCACTTGGAAGTGTCTCCACTGTCACTCTGAGACTGATGCCACAGGACTTTGGCTCGGGACAATTTTTTCCCCTCCAAAAATCTGGGACGGATTTAAACCTGTTTCCTGGCTTTTTGGCCAGCTGGCAGTTTCTGTAGTGAATTTTGGAAAGATTGGAGAGATCCCTGCTGCTGTACAAAGCAGGTTGTCCAAATCCATGATATACTGTAGGAACAAAGTGGAGTCTAAACAGCCTACTATAACAACTCACCTCACAAGACCTAAGAATTTACAACCCTGCACAACACTTGGAAGTGGAGCTTCTCTTTACTCACAGTCAGTGCCTTGCAGTGGATCCCAGTCTGTGTTATCTCCTGTCAGCCATTATGTCTGTGTCTACTTGCCTGCCTGCCTGCCTGCCTGCCTGCCTGCCTGCCTGCCTCCTGGTTGTGTGTAAGCTCTCTGTGTCCGTTCTGATAAGACGGTCTGACAGGCTTAGCTCTGACTGGCTTGCTTGCTGACCTGGCAGGGGACCCAGGCTTTGGTTGAGTAATCTATGGGATTAACTGTAGTTTTCTTTGTGTAGTTCACTCACCAGTGTTTGTACTGAGGCCTTGGCTTGGCCCACATCTCCTCTACTACCCATTCATCTTCCCCTAGCCTATACCACAGTCTTCCACCATCCCATATTCTATGCCAGTCTATTTTCACCTATTGGTTTCATCCAACTCATCTTTTTACTGTCATCTGCTAACCCTTGTTTACTGTTCACTGACTAAAAGGATAGCATTACCTTAGAAGCATAGAACCATGAAAAGAAAGGATGTTTTCAGAAATCGATGTTCCAGGTGAATCGTAAAGGAAATCTCATCACATTACAAGATGACAGAGCCACTAAGAAAATCTTTGAGAAATGTATTTCTCAATGATTTATTATGGTAAGACACAGCAGGATAATGTGTGTGCTCAGTGGGACCGCTGCTGGGTGTGTGAGTGACTGTGTGTGGGAGGCGCTGCTGCTGCAGAGTGTGCACATGTCCTGTATGACCTCACACGTGCTGTTTCTGTTTAGACTCAGAGGTTCAAAGTTGAACTTTTATACATTACTCACTCTCTGTCAAATCTCTGGAAACTGGCTCACATTGTCTATTTTAAGATCAGGTCTTTATAGTCAGTGGAGTGTAGCCAATCTATCTGTATGGCTACCAGAGTATTTCCTATTGGACCCAATACACTTGCTAATCATTTATAACAGTTTGAGGTTATAAAGATTGTGTTCTGTGTCCATCCTTGTGAGTTACAGATCTTTATCACAATAAGATGACCTTTGACCCTACTGCAGCCATCCCTTTTGTCCTGAACAATAGTTTATCACTACTGAAGTCAGTCCCACTGAAACATCCCTACTCACATTCTCTCTCTCTTCCCTTCCCCCTTTTACCCTTTCTTTCCTCTCCCTTCCCCCTCCTTTCTCTCTTCTCTTTTTAGTGTGTGTCGGCCAGATGTCTCATTTGACTCCGATTCAAGCCCACATGTCTGTTAGTTAGGGGAGGAGAGCTCTGTGTTTGTCAGTGGTAAAGAGCTACAGGCATACCGACTATAAGCACCAGGAGCCCCTTTATGTGGGGCGAGGAGAGGAGCGAGGGGTCTGGCCGGGCACGGGGGGGGCACTGGGGAAAGGGGCCTGTCAGGATGTCTAGGGCCAGCTGCTGCCCCATGGGTAATTTTTGGTTGGCCATTAGTATGTTGACAGGAAGAAAGTAGAGATAAAAAGCCAAGAATGTTAATAATCTCCTGGGAAACGTACCCTGTGTGTCCATCTGTATGTTAATAATCTCCTGGGAAACGTACCCTGTGTGTCCATCTGTATGTTAATAATCTCCTGGGAAACGTACCCTGTGTGTCCATCTGTATGTTAATAATCTCCTGGGAAACGTACCCTGTGTGTCCATCTGTATGTTAATAATCTCCTGGGAAACATACCCTGTGTGCCATCTGTATGTTAATAATCTCCTGGGAAACGTACCCTGTGTGTCCATCTGTATGTTAATAATCTCCTGGGAAATGTACCCTGTGTGCCATCTGTATGTTAATAATCTCCTGGGAAACGTACCCTGTGTGTCCATCTGTATGTTAATAATCTCCTGGGAAATGTACCCTGTGTGTCCATCTGTATGTCTGTCCCCATAGCCCTTTCAATCAGTCGCTCTCTAACTGCTGTTACCTCCCTATCTGCATTTTCTCTTCACCTGACTCTTAGTCGCTCCCTCTGTCCCCCTCACACTGCTCAGTTAATGTTCTCGTAATGAAAGAAAGAGGGGGGGTGAGAGGGGGTTCACCCAGCCATCCATGCAGCTCTGGGTCGTCAGGGACAGGGTCTATTTATGGAGAGTGCGTTTCCAGAGATCATGCGGACCAGTATTTAATTAACTGAGGAAGGCTAATTCATTTGGACTTGCCCTCCGGGGGGTAAGTGAGACTATCATTGGTCAAAGCTGTCAGCTAGTTTGGACCACAGAACAGCCGCTGTCACAACTAACTGTATGTCAACTGTTGTTGTACCATGATTTTGACCCCCGTGAGTTACCATGAGGTCAGGGGAGGCTGGTGGGAGGCGCTATAGGAGGACAGGCTCATTGTAATGGCTGAAATGGAATAAATGTTTTTGATACCATTCCATTTATTCCATTCCAGCCTCTGCATTAGGTTAACACCGATATTTGGCAAACCAAACTAGTGTGCTCGCTTGAAAAATGAGAAAAAAGCACAATAGTACTGTTTGAGACACCATAGCAGTATACACTTCCTCAAAATAGTCAGAATTAATCTAAGATGACTCAATAAATCTGTCATTAATTTTGACGTTTTTGCCGAGGAAATTTTAGTCGTGCAATTTTACATCCAACTAAAATGTTTGGTGCAGTATTTTTCATTTAAAAAATTTGCATGAAACAAGTCGTTTCTTATTCAATGACAACAGACTTTATTGAAGAATCCCTACTGTTGACCAATCATCGATGAAGAGGTGTAGACTTCGGCCCCGAACTACGGCTTGCCTCCAGAAAAGATATTGTGTGCCCGAACAGCCCCAAAAAAAACACACCGAAGTCCAAAATGTCATCATAATATATGCACGAACTCTACCAAACGGTTGCGGAAGCCTTTATAAGTGGAGTACACTGCAGAGGACATTGGTTGTAATTTGGAATGCGTCCTCTTTGAAGCAGTTCTATTCGGTGTTTGGTTAGTGCCCTGTGTTGTGGCTGGGCTGTTGAGGCTCTCTTGCTGCTTTTCCACTGAATCAGTGTTACACTAGTGTATTCACCATTATGTTATACTAGGGAAGTTGTTTCCATAGCTAGGGCTGACAGTGAGCAGAATCAACAACCTCTGCATAATCAAAACAGTTGCTTTGTGAGAAGGCGTTCAAGTTCACAGTTAGCCATTGTTATGTAAATTCAAGCTGGAAAGTACCAGTGGTCTGGCTTTGGCCCTAACTGAGAGCAGGTTCGCCAGAGCCATGGCCCAGAGAGAGACTGGTGCCGGCCTGCGATATAGAAACAGAAAAGTCTGAGCCTTTTGGGTAAAACACCATGGTAAATCCTGAATGGAAACGCACCATTTAAATGAGGCTCTTCCATACAGTTGAGGTGGAGTGTTTGGGGGGAGATGGGGGGCCAGAGGGGTGTAATTGATCTGGGACAGCAGCATGAGGGGGGTGGAGGGAAGATGAAGTAGGGGTTGGTTTTTAGAGGGTAGGAAATTGTTCAAGTTATTTTTGGTAATAATAGGCCTACAGAGGCAAGAAAAAGTATGTGAACCCTTTGGAATTTCCTGGATTTCTGCATAAATTGGTCATCAAATTTGATCTGCTCTTCATCGAAGTCCACAAGAATAGACAAACATAGTGTGCTTAAGTTAATAACACACAAATTATTGTATTTTTCTTGTCTATATTGAATACATATTTTAAACATTCACAGTGTAGGTTGGAAAAAGTATATGAACCCTTAGGCTAATGACTTCTCCAAAAGCTAATTGGAGTCAGGAGTCAGCTAACCTGGAGTCTAATCAATGAGATGAGATTGGAGATGTTGGTTAGAGCTGCCTGGCTCACAAAATGTGAGTTTTCTATTCACAAGAAGCATTGCCTGATGTGAACCATGCCTTCAACAGAAGAGATCTCAGAAGACTTCATCTTAAGAATTGTTGACTGGAAAGTGTTACAAAAGTATCTCTAAAAGCCTTGATGTTCATCAGTCCACGCTAAGACAAATTGTCTATAAATTGAGAGTTCAGCACTGTTGCTACTCTCCCTAGGAGTGGCTGTCCTGCAAAGATGACTGCAAGAGCACAGCACAGAATGCTCAATGAGGTTAAGAAGAGTCCTAGTGTCAGCTAAAGACTTACAGAAATCTCTGGAACATGTTAACATCTCTGTTGACGAGTCTACAATGCATAAAACACTAAACAAGAATGGTTTTCATGGGAGGACACCACGGAAGAAGCCACTGCCGTCCCAAAAAAATATTGCCGCAAGTCTGAAGTTTGTGAAAGTGCACCTGGATGTTCCACAGCGCCACTGGCAAAATATTCTGTGGACAGATGAAACTACAGTTGGGTTTTTTGGAAGGAGCACACTGTGTGGAGAAAAAAAGGCACAGCACACCAACATCAAAACCTCATTCCAACTGTAAAGTATGGTGGAGCTTGCTATCAGCTTGCTATCATCGACAGAAAAATTAATTCCCAAGTTTACCAAGACATTTTTCAGGAGAATGTTAGGCTGTCTGTCCGCCAATTGAAGCTCAACATAAGTTGGGTGACGCAACAGGACAACGACCCAAAACACAGAAGTAAATCAACAACAGAATGGCTTCAACAGAAGATGATACGCCTTCTGGAGTGGCCCAGTCAGAGTCCTGACCTCAACCTGATTTGAGATACTGTGGCATGACCTCGAGCAGTTCACACCAGACATCCCAAGAATATTGCTGAACTGAAACAGTTTTGTAAGGAGGAAAATTCCTCCTGACTGTTGTGCAGGTCTGATCCTCAACTACAGAAAAGGTTTGGTTGAGGTTATTGCTGCCAAAGGAGGGTCAACCAGTTATTAAATCCAAGGGTTCACATACTTTTCCCACCCTGCACTGTGAATGGTTACACGGTGTGTTCAATAAAGACATGAAAACATATAATTGTTTGTGTTATTAGTTTAAGCAGACTGTTTGTCTATTGTTGTGACCTAGATGAAGATCAGATAACATTTTATGACTAATTTATGCAGAAATACAGGTCTTTCCAATTTCACATACTTTTTCTTGCCACTGTATAAAGGATAATAGATATATTATTTCTCCATGTATCAGTGTTTGGTTATTCATTTGCTTTTCTAACCAACATCAGCAAGCGGTCACACTCACCCTCAACCAAAGGACAAAGGATGAGGAGGCTCTAGGCTAGTGACCAGAGCTGAAAGGATGAGGAGGCTCTAGGCTAGTGACCAGAGCTGAAAGGATGAGGAGGCTCTAGGCTAGTGACCAGAGCTGAAAGGATGAGGAGGCTCTAGGCTAGTGACCAGAGCTGAAAGGATGAGGAGGCTCTAGGCTAGTGACCAGAGCTGAAAGGATGAGGAGGCTCTAGGCTAGTGACCAGAGCTGAAAGGATGAGGAGGCTCTAGGCTAGTGACCAGAGCTGAAAGCTCTTCAGCTGCATTTTTATGCCAGGATTCCAATAGAGTTAATATTGCATTTCTGAAAGAGTTTTTTTGAAGTATCCTGTATTTTTATATATATTTTTCTAATCCAGTGAACTCTGATCCTAATTCTGTTCTCTGCAGTGTCTAATTAAACCCAAAACGCAGATGAATGTCCCAGGACCCAGACCCAGAACAGGGTCTCTCTCTCTCTCTCTCTCTCTCTGGGTGTTATAGATCCATGCTGCATGCATGAGAGGCAGAGAGAAACAGATGATCCCCAATACCAGATTTCAAGGCCACGGAGAGGGGAGGGTGACTGGCTGTGTGTGACTGGCTTCCATTAGAATGCCTTTGTAACTGCTATCAGGCTCCAGGGCATGTCATCTGCAGGCACTCCGTCTTCTCTGCTTTAGCTGCACACTCCTGACCCTCTGTGGCCCCCTCCATTCCCCACAGAGAGATGTAGGAGATGCACTTACGTCCCACTCCCCTTCTGGTTTGGGAGGGTGACCACCTCCAGCATGGGCCAGAGGCTGGGATGTGTCAATTTACCCAGCAGTGACAGTATGTCTGTTACCTCCTGGTTAAACAGTGTGTGTAAAGAGCCAGACATCCTGTAATCTCGTGCTGTTTGTCAGCCAGCGGTGAGCTGAGTAGTGTCTTGGTGTGAAGGAACCACCCAGAGTCTGCACCTCAAAGAGCGGGTCTGTGTGAAGGTTAAGAGAAACACTGGAATCTGAGGATTTCACAACTGTTCAGGACAACCTGACAATTATCCGGGATTCAGTCATCATAATTTGTGGTGGCAGATGATTTGGTTGTAAATGTAATGTAGTATTGTATGCAGAGATGAACACATACAACCCCACTCATCTAAACAGTCAGGCATTATCAGGCAGTATTGATGGAAGAGAGAGGGCCCCATGAACCTCCCCTCATTATCAGGCAGTATTGATGGAAGAGAGAGGGCCCCATGAGCCTCCCCTCATTATCAGGCAGTATTGATGGAAGAGAGAGGGCCCCATGAACCTCCCCTCATATTGATGGAAGAGAGAGGGCCCCATGAACCTCCCCTCATATTGATGGAAGAGAGAGGGCCCCATGAACCTCCCCTCATATTGATGGAAGAGAGAGGGCCCCATGAACCTCCCCTCATATTGATGGAAGAGCTACAGCCTTCCCTGTAGCTCAGTTGGTAGAGCATGGTGTTTGCAACACCAGGGTTGTGGGTTCGATTCCCACGGGGGGCCAGCGCAGGAAGAAAAAAAAATGTATGAAATGTATGCATTCACTACTGTAAGTCGCTCTGGATAAGAGCCTCTGCTAAATGACTAAAATGTAAATGTAAAAAAAAAAATGTAAAAATGGAACCTCCCCTCAAGTTTGTTTTATGTTGTGCTGTTACGATTTCCAATAAGTGATCCCCTTAACCCCAAGAACATGTCTTGGAGAAGTAGTATGGGTTGATGTGTGATGGGGGGTGGTGGGGTGCCCCCTGCTGGGACAATGGTGGTAGTGCCGCTGTTGCTCAGCTGCTAGTGGGTTGGTCCTGCTGGAGTATGCCAGGCAACCTTCCCTTTACCCTCCCCTACCCCCTGAGCACCGCAGCAGTCACTCCCCAGCACAGTTTGCCAGATGCCCACTCATTAATCATTGTAACATGTAAGTGGAAGATGTGTGTGTGTGTGTGTGTGTGTGTGTGTGTGTGTGTGTGTGATCTGTGAACTAATGGGTCATATAGTCAAACCGACAACATGCTGAATGATTCTAATGTCAGGGTGGGAAGGAACATTGGGAAGAGAGAAAGGGAGAGAGGATATGTTTTATTCCCTCGGACTACAAGCCTACTCTCTGGCAGATGCACTTTTGACCTTTCTCAGTGAGACATGGAATCAGCTTTGTATATCCTGTGCTGCAGTTCTTTGGGACAGAGATTACCTTCAAACCTTAGACTGTGACTGTGTCACTACAGGGTGTGTATGATGTTAGTAAGTGTGGAAGTGTTTGCATTGGCAAATGAAGGCTAACTGTATGCTGAAACATGTTGGTTTTACCTATGTTATTTTAGCTATGGTGTTGGTGGATTACATTGATTGACAATGTAACTGATGTCTGATCTCCTTAACTCCTCCCATAGGTGAGTCTGGATTGGGGAAATCCACACTCATCAACTCCCTCTTCCTGACTGACCTGTACTCCAAGGATTACCCAGGGCCATCCCTACGGATCAAGAAGACTGTTCAGGTAGCCCACATCCCTCTCTCCTCGACCTCTCACCCCTGACCTAACCTACCTCTCATCCATGTTTGTCTCTCTTCAGGACTGGGACTCCTCCCAAAAACCCTCCATTCTCTCTCTAGCTGGTTCCAAGTCCCCCCTGGGCTCAACCCTCCCCCCTCACCTCTCTAACCATCCCCCATCTCCAAACACATGTGGAAGTTCAACACAACCAAAGGCCAGAGATCACACAGCAAACAAACCCAATTACCACTGGATGGTTACGGTGGCCAGGCCAGAGGCAACGCACCCAGAGAACCAGCAGCCTTATATGGCCTTGATAAAAAGGAGATGGACAGGTGAAGAGGCTGCATCTGGAGGACCAGGGTAGGGGAGGGAGGGGTGTAGGCTAGTTAAGGGTGTTTGGGGAGGTTTGTGTGGCCTCGATTTAGAATGGGGACAAGGAGGGGAGGAGAGGGGGGGAGAGGAGAGGGGGATAAGTTGGACTCAGGCGTGCTGGTTCCTCTTGGGGCCTGAAGGGGTCAGTAGGAGGTTAGGAATGTTCCCATGAAACTCAACACCCAGTGGTGACTTTCCCACCCAACTCTAGACTGCCATCTCTGAGGCATCCTGTAATAACCTCCTGTCTTTAGGACACATATGCAAAGGCACAAACACACACAGAGGTGGTGCTTGATATTTGGGTTCATACTGAGAGCACTGATGTGTTTGGAGTTAGTAACCATGGCAGGCACGTGCACAGATCGGGGTCTACCTGTTCAGAGCACCTACCCCTTTTCCCTACCACTCGCCAAGTGCCCTTTTGTGGGTGGTGATTATATATTTTTTCCGTTGTTCTGAACCCAAGGCAAGTCGCCTTGACGTCGTCAAGTTCGCCACCCCCCGGCCGTTGGTTGGTTGCGCCTGTTGGTCTGCCCTGTATGGAGCTCGCACGCCCCCGGTATCCAAACACTCATGGCTTGAGATGCAGTCACCAGTCGAGTGTGTGTTGTTAGCTACCTAGTTTAAATATCAACAGTACTGCCACAGCAGCTGCAGCATAACATTTTATTAACACTTGATAACACTTCATTTACATGATCAGCAGTATTGGGTCTGGTTGGCTGATGGCCTACCCACAGTAGAGAGGCAGAGAGACCTAGAGAGGAGCAGCTGCATCCACGACCCTCCGACCCAACTTCATCCCTTCTTCAGTCAGGAGTTGCTTGTGTGTGTCAGGGCAGCAGCAACACAGCTAGTCTAGACTCAAGCTAACCACCATACACTAAAATATCCACACAAGCCACTAGCCGGCCATATATCATGAGTTAGAAGATTATTAAAAACATATTATGAAGCTATTTAAGAGCATTGAAGATAAATCTCAATCAGAAAGAAAAAGCCAGGGTGAGCGGCGCATCGGTCTAAGCGGTCTAAGGCACTGCATCTCAGTGAAAGGGGTGTCACTACAGTACCTGGTTCAATCCAGGCTGTATCACATCCGGCCGTGATTGGGAGTCCCATAGGGCGGCGCACAATTGGCCCAGTGTCGTCCGGTGTTGGCCCAGGGTAGGCCGTCATTTTAAATAAGAATTTGTTCTTAACTGACTTGCCTGGTTAAATTTAAAAAAGTATTTAAAAAAAACTAAAAAAACAATTAGCAGATCAATGATCAGCTGATAGACCACCCTTTATTACCCATGTCAATCATGTCTTTAGGAGGCACCACCCTTTATTACCCATGTCAATCATGTCTTTAGGAGGCACCACCCTCTATTACCCATGTCAATCATGTCTTTAGGAGGCACCACCCTTTATTACCCATGTCAATCATGTCTTTAGGAGGCACCACCCTTTATTACCCATGTCAATCATGTCTTTAGGAGGCACCACCCTTTATTACCCATGTCAATCATGTCTTTAGGAGGCACCACCCTCTATTACCCATGTCAATCATGTCTTTAGGAGGCACCACCCTTTATTACCCATGTCAATCATGTCTTTAGGAGGCACCAGCCTTTATTACCCATGTCAATCATGTCTTTAGGAGGCACCAGCCTTTATTACCCATGTCAATCATGTCTTTAGGAGGCACCACCCTTTATTACCCATGTCAATCATGTCTTTAGGAGGCACCACCCTTTATTACCCATGTCAATCATGTCTTTAGGAGGCACCACCCTTTATTACCCATGTCAATCATGTCTTTAGGAGGCACCACCCTTTATTACCCATGTCAATCATGTCTTTAGGAGGCACCACCCTCTATTACCCATGTCAATCATGTCTTTAGGAGGCACCACCCTCTATTACCCATGTCAATCATGTCTTTAGGAGGCACCACCCTCTATTACCCATGTCAATCATGTCTTTAGGAGGCACCACCCTCTATTACCCATGTCAATCATGTCTTTAGGAGGCACCACCCTCTATTACCCATGTCAATCATGTCTTTAGGAGGCACCACCCTCTATTACCCATGTCAATCATGTCTTTAGGAGGCACCACCCTCTATTACCCATGTCAATCATGTCTTTAGGAGGCACCACCCTCTATTACCCATGTCTTTAGGAGGCACTAACTAGCTTGCTTACAATTTGAGATCAGTGAGTGTTGCCCTTTTTCTGAGTCCCTACCCCTGAATGATCTGCGTGGTCCTGAGCCACGGTAAGTCACAATCTCCTGAAATCACAACCGCAGTCATATAAAGCTGCTCCAAAAAATGTGTTTGTTTGTGAGCGAATGTTTGACTTCACTTTTGAATGTAGACAGAAATAAGCTGTTTTGCACATTTGTTGAGGCTTGAGATTCCTGGTTGTGTCTCAGGGGTCCCAGTGGTTCCTGCTGATGTGTTTGATTCTCCATTGAGTGTGTCCAATGTTTAGGAATGGAGCTGTTTGGGTCGGCCAGAGTCAGTGTAGAGGGGTAGACTTGGGGCCAGTGAGCTGTGTGATGTGGCTGCTGAGGGGTAGAAACGGGAAGAGTATTTACATTCCAATCAATCTCTTAACAATCTCTTATGTTTGTCAAATGGTCACATTCTGTCTACTCAGATTTCACTGAACTGATGGGTGTGTATTTTGGGAGTTTCTTCATTTGTTTTTCATTCACTGAAGTTGATTTTTAAGCAGATATGCAGACACACACACACACACACACACACACACACAGTCAAACACTTACATAAGTGTTTTGAGTGCTTGATATATGCCCAGCGTGAAGAAAAAAAAATGGTATGTGTTTTTGAGTGTTTAGAGAGACTGAAAGGGATCAACCCAAAATAACTACCCTTGTGAAACGAAAGTATGCAGCCAAACAGAGAGCCGCTGAAACTAACAGCAGCAGGGAGAGAATGATATATTGGTCTCCTAAACTGTGAGAGAGAAAAAAATCAACCAACACCATATCACTGAGTCCCAGCTGCCACTCTGATCCAGAACCACCCCCATGGGGACAACGTGATAACGCTATTGATGAACTGTAGTGTGTGGAGGCGCTGAGGGATAACATGGGAACTATGGAGTGCTGTTTTAGAGGAACTGTGTTGCTGTTTTACAGGTGGAGCAGTCCAAGGTTCTGGTGAAGGAAGGAGGTGTCCAACTCACTCTCACCATCGTCGATACACCAGGGTTCGGAGATGCAGTGGATAATAGTAACTGGTGAGTAATAGTGAGTATTGGGAGTAATTGTGAGCATGTATGAATGACAGTTTGTATGTTGTGTAGGGAGTGTGAATATATGCTCTCTGAGTCAATGAGAGCCTGCATGTGGAGTAAACAACATTTTCCTATTTTCTCTCTCTGTCCTTAATCATCCCCCTCTCAGCTGGCAGCCTGTCATTAACTACATTGACAGTAAGTGTGAGGACTTCCTGAATGCGGAGTCCAGGGTGAACCGAAGACTGATGCCAGACAACAGGGTTCACTGCTGCCTGTACTTCATCGCCCCCTCTGGCCACGGGTGAGTACTGACACTGACAGGCCTCATAGGGACAGGCCCTTTGTCATGGACCAGTACTACAATGATGCCATAGAACATACAGTATGTATGATGCCTATGCTACCCACCTGATCCACTTCCCTTGGCTCATAAAGAGACTCGTATGAGCTGAAGCACACTTGTTATACAGTATGTGTACTGGATAACATGGATCATAGAAATTATACATTTAAAAACATTCCCTCTATATAATAAAATATGCCATTTAGCAGACGCTTTTATCCGAAGTGACTTAGCCACGGGTGCATCCATTTTACTTATGGGTGGTCCTGGGAATCGAACCCACTATTCTGGCATTGTAAGCGCCAAAGCCATGCTCTACCAACTGAGCTACAGAGGACCATTTCCCTGTGCTGCTTCTGAGTTGGAGTACCCACGTATTTGTATGTGTATTACACTCATTGTTATATAAGCCATGACGTTATTGCTTCTATATACTTTTGATCGTGTGCCTTTGCCTTTATCTATGCGTTTCTGCCTCCCTATGTATGTGAGGCCGAACGTGAACATGAGTGGATTGGAGTGTAGGCGTAGCCATGAGTTCACATATGTGAGTGGGAAGCGAGAGAGAGATGTAGGCTGCCAACGTTGTGACCCACAAGGTTGCATAACAGCCACTAGACTGAGCGTGCTCGGTGGAAGATGTGATGGGAGCGTTCTCACCATCACTGAGCCAGCTAATCAGGAGGCAGCCGCTCCCTGAGGAGCCCCTGAGCTCAGAATCCCTGGGAATGGGAGGCTTTAGTTTCAGCCTTGAAGAACACCTTAATAGCAACTCAGCTAGGCCCACAATTTGTATCATAGCACACCCTATCCAACCGCACACTTTTAACAAACCATGGTTGCTGTAATTATATGCAGCCATAAGGAGTAGGGACCCATGGTTGCTGTAATTATATAAGATCCTAATATTCTTAGAGAAAATGTCAGTTGTTAGACCCACACAAGGTGATGTATTAAGAGATCAGAGGTCATGTCAGCCCTTGCCTCTGACCCCCCTGCTCCTGATAATGTGGAGACAAATTCAGAACATGAAATGTAATCTCTGTCAGGTCTGTCTGTCTCTCGCCCCACACTTCATAATCCTCCTTTACTCCTGTGACCTGTAAACAGCTGGTCTGTTGCTCTGTATCTCTACATTCATGGAATACTCAGCACCCCCCCACCCACCCTTACTGCTCTGCCCCCTCCAGGCCTTCCCTCCGGTCCCTGGACAGAACTCACTCTCTCAGGCCACAGAGAAGAATAGCCCCTTTGTCCACTTACTCCCAGAGTGAGAACAAAGAGAATCCCTCATGAGCCCACCATGACATAATTATTAGTGGTCGCTGACTGTAAAAAAGAAAAGACAGAAAAAATAAGTCAGTCACTGTTTCTTTGATTCCTTTGTACCCCACTGTGTTTTCATGCCAGTGACCCTCTACCGGTGACATAATGAACTGCATCAGTTTGAGCATAAAGTGTACTTATGGTGTTCATGATGTCGGAAACTCTGAAATTTCCGACTTGCTAACCTAGGCGGAAGAGTCGGATCCTGAGTTTCCCAATTGGGAGGTATGAAAATGAAGCTCTACGCAAATAACCTGCGTTCACTTTAACTCTGAGCTCCTGAGTTTCCCACATGACGTGAATGCGGCATAACTGCAGAGAATTATTCAGGACTGTCACATCAAAGCATAGATCAGCCTTCCCTGCCTGCCTGTATTTGTCTGACTGGATGACTGTGTATGATTGTGCAACAACAGAAAGGCAGAATATATTTTTTCAATGTGTGAATTCCCCTTTAGGCTGAAGCCCCTGGACATTGAGTTTATGAAGCGTCTCCATGACAAGGTTAACGTGATCCCCCTCATCGCCAAGGCAGACACCCTGACACCTGAGGAATGCCAGCTATTCAAGAAACAGGTGTGTGGTGTGGGTGTGTAGTAATTATTTGTGTTAGCACAAACACATTGTGTGTACCGGTATGTGTGTGGCAATAACTCATGTCATTTTTACATTCAACTCATCCTCAGATCATGAAGGAAATCCAAGAACACAAGATCCAGATCTACGAGTTTCCTGACACAGAGGACGATGAGGACAGCAAGCTCATCCGGAAGATCAAGGTAGTGTGCAAAGAGAGTGAGAGAGACGGATAGTCAACCTGTATCAGTCCACACTAGTCCCTATCTGCCCTTGTTTATCCCGGTCAGTTTGGTTATCTAATATATTGTGGATACTGTACAGGCTCACTGATTAACTGACGCTGGTCCCTCTGTCCCTGTGTGGCAGGAGCGGATGCCTCTGGCAGTGGTTGGCAGCAATGTGGTGATCGAAGTAAATGGCAAGAAGGTCAGAGGTCGTCAGTACCCCTGGGGCGTGGCAGAAGGTAGGTTCAGCATGTTCCGGGCTGGGTTCTCTGGCTCAGATGAGACGAGATATTGGCATGATGTTGTTGAGGGTTGTACTGAAGAATGCTCTTTATTAATGTCACACACTGTGCCATGCTTGAGGATGGAGTACAGGAGTGTGGAGATCCAGTGTAGGGAAGCTGCATGGTCTTCCAGGACCCCCCCCCCAGATAGTGTGTCTGACAGGGATTCTGGAAAAGGGGGACAGGGATCTAATAGGGTATCATGGTCCCCCTGACAGTAAACACTGTACTGTACCACCCACTGACATCAGAGAGAAAGACTGTCACCCTGTTTTTTTCATCATTGGCCACAATGGATCGTTGTTGTTGTTCTCCACTTGATTTTCTTTTGTTTTTAGTCCCCTGAAAGACTATTTTTTTTCATTTTCAAGTGTTGCTCTGTGGTCGACCGTTTATCACTCTGACTTTTTCATTCTTTCTTTTCTCTTTTTCCTTTCCATCTATTCTTTTCCATGACTGACAGAGGGCATTTTTGGTAAACAAAACCATCTCTCACTTTCTCTACTACTCTCCCTCAGGGCTTCCTCCCCTCTTCGCCTTTATGTTGCTATGACATTAGATTGATGGTCATGGAGAAAACAACTGTTTGTTCAGTGCTGACGCTACTCCTAGAATAAAGCTAAATCACCCTCTAACTTATGTTTATAGGTGCCTAATTATCGTAACATAAAAAGTCATACATTTTCCAAAACTGCATGAGCCACCTTTATCTGTTTTAGTCATCATTTGGCCACACTCATACAATTATAGACATGTTAAGAGATAAAGGCGCATTTGCACAAACTTACTGTATACATAATGTCAATGTGTACACATTTTGCATGCATACTCTACAAATATTCGCTCACGTATATAGCTACACAATCTTGCTCTAAATCCTGGTGCCATGATGCTGTTTGCTGGCACTCCATACCTGTAGTTGCACTCTGTGTCCACAGGGGGTCGATCACTAGTATACTGAACAAAAATAAAAACCCAACATGCAACAAGTTCAAGGATTTTACTGAGTTACAGTTCATAGAAGGAAATCAGTCAATTGAAATAAATAAATTAGGCCCTAAGCTATGCATTTCACATGACTGGGGAGCAGCCATGGGTGGGCCTGGGAGGGCGTAGGCCCACCCGCTTGGGAGCCAGGCCCAGCCAATCACAATTAGTTTTTTCTCCACAGGGGCTTTATTACAGACAGAAATACTACTCAGCACCCCTATACCCCTCCTCAGACGATCCGGCAGGTGAAGATGACTCCCGAGTGGCGTAGCGGTCTAAGGCACTGCATCTCAGTGCAAGAGGCGTCACTACAGTCTCTGGTTCGAATTCTGGCTGTTTCACATCCGGCCGTGATTGGGAGTCCCATAGAGGCTGGCGCACAATTGGCCCAGCGTCGTCCGGGTTTTGCCGGGGTAGGCCGTCATTGTAAATAAGAATTTGTTCTTAACTGACTTGCCAAATTAAATAAAGGTACAAAAAATAAATTAAAATATGCCGGATGTGGAGGTCCTGTGCTGACATGGTTACAAGTGGTTTGCAGTGTGAGGCCGGTTGGATGTACTGCCAAATTCTCTAAAACGACATTGGAGGTGGCTTATGGTAGAGAAATGAACATTTAAATTCTCTGGCAACAGCTCTGGTGGACATTCCTGCAGTCAGCATGCCAATTGCACACTCCCTCAACTTAAGACATCTGTGGTATTGTGTTGTGTGACAAAACTGCACATTATAGTGGCATTTTATTGTCCCCAGCACAAGGTGCACCTATGTAATGATCATGTTGTTTAATCAGCTTCTTGATATATGCCACACCTTTCAGGTGGATGGAACATCTTGGCAAAGGAGAAATTCTCACTAACAGGGATGTAAACAAATTTGTGTGTAAAAGTTTAGAGAAATAAGCTTTTTGTGTGTATGAAACATTTATGGGATCTTTTATTTCAGCTCATGAAACATGGGTCCAACACTTTACATGTTGCGTTCATATTTTTGTTCAGTATACATTGCATATTGATGCATAGAGCATTTTACAATAAGTACCTGGTCATGAGCGAAGACATTTTTCACTGCTCTTGGCTCATTCAATGGAAACATCCATGCATGTATCATAACCTAACAAACATTCGTAGCTAAAGCTTAAAACTCCAGATGGGCAGCTGACCTCTTGCTCGCGATATTTCTGTTGTTTTAACGTCAGAGCACTGAACAGTGAGGGAGCAACAACCATTCAGTCCAGCATACATCAGGAGTTTTCAGACAATCGGCCGAGGGTGTATCTTTCCATCAGAGCTACAACCCTTCTTTGTTGTGTCCCTATCACCCTGTGAACCCAACCCTCCTCCACTCCCGTCCCATCACTGAGGCTGGCCTGCCCTGCCAGCCATCATATACCCCCTCATGTAACCCCTGGTTCAGTAGACAGTCAGGGTGGACAGACTCGGGTTATGGGGATCACCTGGGCAGGACCTGGGCTCCTGTGTGCCCTTCCCTCCCTCCGTCAGAAGTCACTCAGGTAGGTGTCATCCGGGGATTGGTTGGCAGGCGGGGCTCTATGCATGCACCTCATCATGGTAAGGTGTCCTCCTCCTGAGGTCCAGCGGGATGCATATTGGGTTTAGCCCTAGAGGAGGTGGGGCCTGGGGAGAGGAGCCATGTTTTGATCAGGAAAGAGGAGCAATCCACATCCTCAGCAGCAGCATAGCATCTCTGCAGTCCTTTTCCAGAATCCCATGTGATCTTCTAACCGTGTGTTTGTCTGAGCAGAGAGACTGTATGGCCATCTAATCAGCTGAAATGAATGGCTTAGGGCAGTAGTCTGTCTGATCGGTGAGATGTTTGTCTGTCTGCCTGTTGTTGTTTACTCCATGTATACTACTGAATGTCTGTCTGAACGGTGGTCCAGTGAGATGTCCGGTCTCTGTGTTAGCAAGCAGTGATAGGTTTGACTGTGTCTGTGTGTAAACTAAACAATGTGTCTGCTCAGTGAACAGTCTGACTGACTGAGCATGGCTCCTTTTGGCTCATGAATTTGTGTGTTGACTGTGTTTGACTACCTAACTGTCTCATCAGCTAATAGGCTGTGTTTAGATTGTACACTTGACTAGCTGAGTGACCCAGTGCTTTTTGGCTTCAGAAGTAGATATTGTCCCGTTTGATCCGAGAGCCTTTGTGATGTCGTTAGACACAAATTATTATTGGGAACTCTGGGAAGTGGTGTGTATTCTACCAGTAGACACAGTAATGATGGCTGGCCGTGTGATGAGATTCATCTCAAAAGGTCTCTGACATCTCTTCCTGTTTCAGTGGAGAACGGGGAGCACTGTGACTTTACTGTCTTACGGAACATGCTGATCAGGTGAGAGACGGAGGATGCATGTCAAAGTGATACATACCGCAGCATTTACAGTATGTACAGTGATACATACCGCAGCATTTACAGTATGTACAGTGATATCGCTATAATTTGTGATATCGTTATTTGAGATAACATTACCAATTCCCTCCTGTAGGACCCATATGCAAGATCTGAAGGATGTGACCAACAACGTCCACTATGAGAACTACCGCAGCAGGAAGCTTGCTGCCGTCACCTGCAATGGAGGAGTGGACACCAGCAAGACCAAGAACCAAATGACCAGGTAGGAGAGAGACCTTAATCATCAGAGGAAATACCACAGATCTGATATGTTGAATAGTATTCAGACAGTAATAATCTAAATGATGTTAAGAGAACAAATAGCAATATCATTAATTTGCTAGGAAGCTTATTTCATAGATGAACCTTTGGTTTGATACTTTAAGTAAGGTATTGTCATACTGTCGTTAAGTGACAGTTGACAAGACTATATTAGATGTGATTCATGAATCACTGGTCACTGTTAGTGATGCTTGTTGTCTGGTCTCTCACCTTTGACCTGTAGGAGCCCCCTGGCCCAGATGGAGGAGGAGCGGAGGGAACATGTCATGAAGATGAAGAAGATGGAGACTGAGATGGAGCAGGTGTTCGAGATGAAGGTCAAGGAGAAGAAACAGAAACTGAAGGACTCTGAGGCCGAGGTGTGTGTGTGTGTGTGTGTGTGTGTGTGTGTGTGTGTGTGTGTGTGTGTGTGTGTGTGTGTGTGTGTGTGTGTGAACCAATGGGGACAGGAGAGGTAGAGAGAGTGTTTGTCTGTGTGGGGGTGTATTTGTGTCTTAGTAAGTTTTTGCCTCCCTTCCCTTCTCAGCTGGAGCGACGCCACGAGCAGATGAAAAAGAACTTGGAGGCTCAGTATAAGGAACTGGAGGAGAAGAAGCGCCACCATGAGGAAGAGAAGTCCAACTGGGAGGCTCAGCAACGTATACTGGAGCAGCAGAAACTTGACGCTTCTAAGTAAGTGGCTGACACATTTACTCATCCTTGCTCTTTTTTTCTCTCAGACAAACATATAGTATGTTTTATCTATTTCTCTCAATGTAATGCAATGCTGAAATGTGAAATCTCCCTTTCCCTTCGTCTCTTTTTACAGGACCATGGAAAAGAACAAAAAGAAAGGAAAAATCTTTTAAGAGTTGAACCTGTTCCTCCAATGAAATATTACAAACTTGTTTTTACATCCTTTTAGATTGTCACACAATCTGTAACCCGCAAACCACACCACACACACACACACACACATATTGTACTATAGTAGACATTCCATACCAACATTCCGAATGTATGTTTCTCTTGCAGTACATGTCAGACATGGACCTCGCACATCACTAACTCACTCTCATACAGTACATACAACAACACACCCCAATTACACACTCGTACACCACTACACACACACACACACACACACAGCCACATCACACACACACACACAGCCACATCGCTCTCTTGGAGTCTCTGCCAAAACCTTAACCTTTTATGTGGGAATGAATGTGAATGTGAAAGTCAATGCCTATTCTTGACATGGAGGAAATGATGTCCCTCTGATCTTTGTAGTTTTACACATGGCAGGCACCATGCGTAGTCATCCTTTACACAAGTGTACTACAGACTGTTTTCTAGATGCTGCTCTGGCCACTTAACTCGCCTGTTTCTTCCAGCAGAGGCAGCTCAAGTCTTAGACTATTCACAAGCACACTCCATTGTGACATGTGTAAACACATAATCATATACAGTCTGAAATTCCCCGAACACCTGGTACATGTGCATGTTAAACACCACACTTGGGAGTGTGTGTACAGGGGGGGACAATGTAGGTGGTCATTAAGGGTTTGAGTCAGGTCGGAGAGTACAAGAAAAAAGGAAAATAATTGTGTGGAATGATGACAGTGAAAAGCCATGTCAAGATGAATAACCCAGGTTCAGGAAAAGGGATGACCTTTCTCAAATGTGTGTGTGCGCGCATCTGCCTGTGTGTGTGTGTGCGCGTGTGTGCGCGCGCGTGTGTGTGTGCGCGTGCGTCTGCCTGTGTGTGTATTAGAGGTCGACCGATTATGATTTTTTTTCAACGCCGATACTGATTATTGGAAGACCGAAAAAACCGATACCGATTAATCGGCCGGTTTTTATTTATTTATTTCTAAGAATGACAATTACAACAATACTGAATTAACACTTATTTTAACTTAATATAATACATCAATAAAATCAGTTTAGCCTCAATTAAATAATGAAACATGTTTAATTTGGTTTAAATAATGCAAAAACAAAGTGATGGAGAAGAAAGTAAAAGTGCATTATGTGCCATGTAAAAAAGCTAACGTTTAAGTTCCTTGCTCAGAACATGAGAACATATACAAGCTGGTGTTTCCTTTTAACATGAGTCTTCAATATTCCCTGGTAAGAGGTTTTAAGTTGTAGTTATTATAGGAATTATAGGACTATTTCTCTCTATACAATTTGTATTTCATATACCTTTGACTATTGGATGTTCTTACAGGCACTTTAGTATTGCCAGTGTAACAGTATAGCTTCCGTCCCTCTCCTCGCTCGAACCAGGAACACATCGACAACAGCCACCCTCGAAGCAGCGTTACCCATGCAGAGCAAGGGAAACAACCATTCCAAGTCTCAGAGCGAGTGACGTTTGAAACGCTATTAGCGCGCACCCGCTAACTAGCTAGCCATTTCATATCGGTTACACCAGCCTAATCTTGGGAGTTGATAGGCTTGAAGTCATAAACAGCGCAATGCTTGAAGCACAGCGAAGAGCTGCTGGCAAAACGCAGTAAAGTGCTGTTTGAATGAATGCTTACGAGCCTGCTGCTGCCTACCACCGCTCAGGCAGACTGCTCTATCAAATCATAGACTTGATTATAACATAATAACACACAGAAATACGAGCCTTAGGTCATTAATATGGTCGAATCCGGAAACTATCACGTTTATTCTTTCAGTGAAATACGGAACCATTCCGTATTTTATCTAACGGGTGGCATCCATAAATCTAAATATTCCTATTACATTGCACAACCTTCAATGTTATGTCATAATTACGTAACATTCTGGCAAATTAGTTCACAACGAGCCAGGCGGCCCAAACTGTTGCATATACCCTGACTCTGCGTGCAATGAACGGAAGAGAAGTGACACAATTTCACCTGATTAATATTGCCTGCTAACCTGGATTTCTTTTAGCTAAATATGCAGGTTTAAAAATATATACTTCTGTGTATTGATTTTAAGAAAGGCATTGATGTTTATGGTTAGGTACACGTTGGAGCAACGACAGTCCTTTTTCGCGAATGCGCACCGCATCGATTATATGCAACGCAGGACAGGCTAGATAAACTAGTAATATCATCAACCATGTGTAGTTAACTATAGTGATTATGATTGATTGATTGTTTTTTTATAAGATAAGTTTAATGCTAGCTAGCAACTTACCTTGGCTTCTTACTGCATTCGCATAACAGGCAGGCTCCTCGTGGAGTGCAATGTAAAGCAGGTGGTTAGAGCGTTGGACTAGTTAACCCTAAGGTTGCAAGATTGAATCCCCAAGCTGACAAGGTAAAAATCTGTCGTTCTGCCCCTGAACAAGGCAGTTAACCCACCGTTCCTAGGCCGTCATTGAAAATACGAATGTGTTCTTAACTGACTTGCCTGGTTAAAAAATATTTATATAAAAAAATATATATTAAATCGGCAAATCGGTGGCCAAAAATACCGATTACCGATTGTTATGAAAACTCGAAATCGGCCCTAATTAATCGGCCATTCCGTTTAATCGGTCGACCTCTAGTGTGTATAACTGTAAACTATGTGTTTGAGGTCCTAGATAATGCCTGATAATGCAATCAGAACCATGCCTCCGATTTTTACTAATGGAACACACATGTAACGTTAACAGGAACATTGTCAGTGTCATAGCAACATTATCTGGATACTGAAGTAGATAATCATGTCCCTCTTATATAGATGATATTACACAAATTGCATGGGTGTCTAAAAGAATGATAATCGTGATGATGTTTTATATGTGAAGTGATGGATTTTGTGGAAGCCCTGAACCTAAAGCCCTATATATCCCTTGTCCTCTCTCCCTGTCGCGTCCTCTCTCTCCCTGTCGCGTCCTCTCTCTCCCTGTCGCGTCCTGTCGCGTCCTCTCTCTCCCTGTCGCGTCCTCTCTCTCCCTGTCGCGTCCTCTCTCTCCCTGTCGCGTCCTCTCTCTCCCTGTCGCGTCCTCTCTCTCCCTGTCGCGTCCTCTCTCTCCCTGTCGCGTCCTCTGTTCTAAAGACTGTGCTGAAAGCTCTATATGCATGGGTTTGTCCCAAACGCATGGTGAGACTAACACTAAGCCACACTGTGTGACACCTCAAAACCCTTACCTCTCTGAGGATCGTCAAGTTTTATTTTAATATATAATGTATGGTTGGAGAACTAAGATTTCTTAAACCCAGTAGGATCATTACAGTAAGTGGTTCATAAGCTAATATTTTAGCCTAGTCTTGATTTTACAAACCTGTATAATCTTAACAGATGCATCGAAGACATGCAAAAGGGACAGACGCGTACAACACACATCTAATATCTAACCCCTGTACTTCTTCTCTGGTTCACATTCATAATGGAAATGACTAAATTGTTATAATTCACAACTGAACACAAACTCAAAATCCCTGTGAATTAACAGAAGACAACCTTTGACCCAACCTACACTGGTCAGTAAAAGGCTCAGTTGAGCAAACTTCTGAAACAAACTTTTTCTAAATAGTACTTTAACCAATCCCTTATCCTAGAAACCACTGTTAAAAGGTAGTCATAACTTTAGGAGTTGTTTTTTGGTTTATATATTTTTTTTCTATGTACACTGTTTTCAGCTTTATTCGGTTCTTCCTTTTATCATCTGTTCTCTATCTAACTGTACATTATTATATTAAAGATGAGACTTATGTTTAAGTCAAATGTTTTCTCATTTTATTTAAGCAGTGGATTCTTACATACAGTATTCACATACACAAAAACATGTTTGTACATCCTAACACTCCTTTCCCAATTCCATATATTGCAAAATAGTAATTTCTGCATTCTAAGTGATAAACATGTCTCTTAGAATGCATTGCTTGCATGTTGATGACAGAATAGTCTTGAGGCTTGAGTCATGATGAGGCTATCAAGGATGACTGGAACCCTCAATGCCACTACTTGTGGCCACAGCTGCTGGCTGCTTGACCCGGTTGAAGGCTTTCTGTACCCACAGCACACTCGACTGGTAGCAAATCCCTCTGCCCTCAACAGTTTTGACCCTGTTGTAGAGGGATAATGGTACAAAAGAGAAACATCAGGCGGGTTCTATTGCTTGTATGATTGTTGCAAGTCAGTGAAAGTCTTCAGTCTTCCATAACTGAGACAATGCTAGGGCATCAAACTAAGCAGTTGTCCTTTTGGACTGTGGCATCAGAAGAAGGGGAACAAACACTTACACAAATGCTGGTTGGGGGCATCCACTGTGAGTCTTCTGAACGGAGTCGATCTTCTTGATGGGTACTCTCATTTTGGAGAAGCTGAAACAGCAGCTGTCAGGTGAGGACTCCAGTCCAAGAGCTGTGGGGGAATAAGTTGTGTCAATTAGAACATCCTTTGATTTCTATTTCCTAGCGTAAGCCATAGGGCAACTGACCCAAGAAAAGTATGACAAGCTCTTTACAGGTATATAATCAAAATCATGAAAGGAGTCACCTAGCCAAGTTATAAAAGGGCATATAAGCACACATTGGTTACAAATTTCTGCACAATCCTCATGAAAACTTAATGAACTTACGGATAGCATAGGACTGGGTTACTGTCAGCAGCAATAACCCAAGAGCCAAGCAGGTAGTCTTCATGATGATTTGAGATGTGTCGAAAGTCTGGCTTTTGACCTGTCTTTGTCTTGGTTCCTCTGTAGTCTGAGTCCATAAGGGTTACATCTCCTCATATAAATACTGTCAAGATGTATGATGGAACTTCCAGAGTTATATTAATATTTCCTAGAAGAGAATGCCATTACAATGTCCAATTTCCATACACCCCCATAGCCTGCCAACCACTACAATATCTATCATCTTTATATTCTACTGCCTTGTCACTTCCTTTTTGAGAGGCAGGGGACTAAATACGAGGCAAAGAAGATAAGATTAAATGCAGTGCCACCACAGTGCTTGCAAATGATCTCTAGCAACCCTTTGTCACCGGAAAGCAAATGACGAATCATCACAAAAAGTCGAAGCAGTAATGGGTCACACTGTATCAGCTATTTGAAGCTATGCCATCATCAAACAACATTCATTTAACAGTCTTAGAAGAAGCTGAACATTCTGTTGTCCTCTTGCATTATTTAGTTGTAATAAGTAAAAAATGACTACAATTATGATCACCACAAGCCTTAATAACAAACAATATTGAGATGTACAGTGCATTCGGAAAGTATTCAGATCCCTTGACGACTTCCACATTTTGTTACGTTACAACCTTATTCTAAAATGGATTCAATTGTTTTTTTCCATCATCAATCTACACACAATACCCCATAATTACAAAGCAAAAGCAGTTTTTTTAAGACATTTCTGCAACAAACAAAATAAATTACTGAAATATCACATTTACATAAGTATTCAGACCCTTTACTCAGTACTTTGTTGAAGCACCTTTGGCAGCAATTACAGCCTTCGAGTCTTCGTGGGTATGATACTACAAGGTTGGCACACCTGTATTTGGAGAGATTCTCGCATTCTTCTCTGTAGATCCTCTCAAGCTCTGTCAGGTTGGATGGGGAGTGTCGCTGCACAGCAATTTTCAGGTCTCTCCAGAGATGTTCGATCGGGTTCATGTCCGGGCTCTGGCTGGGCCATTCAAGGACATTCAGATACTTGTCGAAGCCACTCCTGTGTTGTCTTGACTGTGTGCTTAGGGTTGTTGTCCTGTTGGAAGGTGAACCTTTGCCCCAGTCTAAGATCCTGAGCGCTCAGAAGCAGGTTTTCATCAAGGATCTCTCTGTACTTTGCTCCGTTCTTCTTTCCCTCAATCCTGACTAGTCTCCCACTCCCTGCTGCTGAAAAACATCCCCACAGCATGACGCTGCCACCACCATGCTTCACCGTAGGGATGGTACCAGGTTTCCTCCAGAAGTGACGCTTGGAATTCAGGCCAAAGTCTTGGTTTCATCAGACCAGAGAATCTTGTTTCTCATGGTCTGAGAGTCCTTTAGATGCCTTTTGGCAAACTCCAAGCGGCTGTCATGTGCCTTTTACTGAGGAGTGGCTTCCGTCTGGCCACACTACCATAAAGGCCTGATTGGTGGAGTGCTGCAGAGATGGTTGTCCTTCTGGAAGGTTCTCCCATTTCCACAGAGGAACTCTGGAGCTATGTCAGAGTGACCATCGGGTTCTTGGTCACCTCCCTGACCAAGGCTCTTCTCCCCCGATTGCTCAGTTTGGCCTGGTGGCCAGCTCTAGGAAGAGTCTTGGTGGTTCCAAACTTCAACCATTTAAGAATGATGGAGGCCACTGTGTTGTTGGCGACGTTCAATGCTGCAGAAATGTTTTCATACCCTTCCCCAGATCTGTGCCTCGACACAATCCTGTCTCTGCGCTCTACGGAGAATTCCTTCGACCTCATGATCTGGTATTTGGTCTGACGTGCACTGTCAACTGTGTGACCTTATATAGCCAGGTGTGTGCCTTTCCAAATTAGGTCCAATCAATTGAATTTACCACAGGTGGACTCCAATCAAGTTGTAGAAATATCTCAAGGATGATCAATGGAAACAGGATGCACCTGAGCTCAATTTTGAGTCTCAAAGCAAAGGGTCTAAATACTTATGTAAATAAGGTATTTCTGTTTTTTATTTGTAATAAAGTGCAACAAAAATCTAAACTGTTTTTGCTTTATCATTATGGGGTATTGTGTGTAGATTGAGAAAAAATATATTTAATCTATTTTAGATTAAGACTGTAACGTAACAAAATGTGTAGAAAGTAAAGGGGTTTGAATACTTTCCGAATGCACTGTATATATGCATGCTAGGTCTACTGTACAACCATTTGGTCAAATGATACCCATGACATCAGGAAACCCCCAAGAATTTTCTATTTAAGGTATTTTTTTTTCAAATGGTTGTGAAAAGGAAGTGTTGGGGAAGCTACTCTGAAAATATAGTTATATACAGTGCATTCGGAAAGTACTCAGACTTCTGACTTTTTCCACATTTTGTTATGTTCCAGCCTTATTCTAAAATGTATTAAATCATTTTTTTTTCTCATCCATATACACACAATACCTACCCCATAATGACAAAGGGAAAACAGGTTTTTAGAAATGTTTGCAAATTTATGAAAAAATAAAACAGAAATACCTTATTTACATATGTATTCAGACCTTTTGCTATGAAACTCAAAATTGAGCTCAGGTGCATTCTGTTTCCATTGATCATCCTTTAGATGTTTCTACAACTTGATTGGAGTCCACCTGTGTTAAATTCAATTGATTGGATATGATTTGGAAAGGCACACGCCTGTCTATATAAGGTCCCACAGTTGACAGGGCATGTCAGACCAAAAACCACGCCATGAGGTCGAAGCAATTGTCCTTGGAGCTTAGAGACAGGATTGTGTCAAGGCACAGATCTGGGGAAGGGTACCAAAAACAATTATGCAGCATTAAAGGTCCTCATGAAGACTGCCCTCCATCATTCTTAAATGGTTGAAGTTTGGAACCACCAAGACTCTTCCTAGAGCTGGCCGCCAGGCCAAACTGAGCAATCGGGGGAGAAGGGCCTTGGTCAGGGAGGTGACCAAGAACCCGATGGTCACTCTGACAGAGCTCCAGAGTTCTAGAAGGACAACCATCTCTGCAGCACTCCACCAATCAGGCCTTTATGGTAGAGTGGCCAGACAGAAGCCACTCCTCAGTAAAAGGCATGTCAGCCCACTTGGAGTTTTCCATGAGAAACAAGATTCTCTGGTCTGATGAAACCAAGATTGAACTCTTTGGCCTGAATGCCAAGCATCACGTTTGGAGGAAAACTGGCACCACCCCTAAGGTGAAGCATGGTTATGGCAGCATGATGCTGTGGGGATTATTTTCAGCGGCAGGGACTGGGTGACTAGTCATGGTTGAAGGTAAGATGACCGGAGCAAAGTACAGAGAGATCCTTGATGAAAACCTGCTCAGGACCTCGGACTGGGGCGAGCTGAGAGAGCTGAAAATAGCTGTGCACCGAAGCACCCCATCTAACCTGACAGAGCTTGAGAGGATCTACAGAGAAGAATGGGATAAATTCCCCAAATACAGGTGTGCTAAGCTTATAGCGTCATACCCAAGAAGGCACAAGGCTGTAATCACTGCCAAAGGTGCTTCAACAAAGTACTGAGTAGTACTTTCTGAATGCACTATATATATAGCTACCAATTACTTCACACTGGAAGAAGTTAAGCTACACTTAAGCTAGCCCTACAAAAATATAGTTTACTCAACTAAAGTTACTTTGAAAAAGTAGTTTACTACCTCCAAACTACTTTGTGAAAAATTATCATATGTAAATCTGAAATGTAAAAGACTATAACATGTAATTACAAGACACTTTGGG
Source organism: Salmo salar (assembly GCF_965601325.2). Classification (NCBI taxonomy): domain Eukaryota; kingdom Metazoa; phylum Chordata; class Actinopteri; order Salmoniformes; family Salmonidae; genus Salmo; species Salmo salar. The sequence goes on along the minus strand of NC_138306.1, from coordinate 36,497,364 downwards.
GTCATATAATAACAGAATGTGTAATTTATCCTATTAAACACAAAAACAATGTTTCAAGTGATAATTAGTAAGGTGTGTAGTTCCAGTAGTTAGCTACACCGCTACATGGCAAAAAAGTAATTAACTACTGAAAACACTATCTATATTTGAATTTAGTTAAACTACCACCAAGCTACTGCAAAATGTTGTTAAATTACTAGTTGAACTACATATAGTTCACTACTCCCCAACACTGTGAAAATGTCAGTGTAGGCCGCTGTTGCAGAAGTCTGTGGTGTGGAGCTGTCTGTGACAAGTGGAGATTGTACAGACAACAGATCTTATCAGATATTTTTTACACACATACATACAGTAGCATTTTCATATCAGGCTGACTCCCACACACTTGCAACCCATCATTTTCAACCCTCAACAATTTCCACAGACAGTTAATCATTGGTATTCTGCAATAATGCTAATGAGACTACTTCAGACCTCGCATGTATGTTCAATCAATGTTAAATGAATGTAGAATGTGTTTGGGATTTGTTGTCCCCCACAATTAAATCAGGGAGGGGACTGTGGATCTATCTCCGTCCATACACGTTCTCATTATTATTTTAGTCAAATGTGATATCTCAGCCAACACTGGCCCGATTTTGACGACACTTGTGTGAATGATGGTCTTGCCATAGAGATCCGGCATTTACTAAATTACACTGATTGGCCAGATGGTGAAGGTATAACAAGAGATTGAAAAAGCTAACTTTGAAAGGTCACACCCCTCACCCCGTTTGACCTAAAGTATGACTCAGTCAAGGATATTCGTATTGTAACACAATTTGGTACACATTGCAAACACTGTCAAGACGCAACATATGCGAGAACATTCATATCGACCACACGGTGGCGCTATAACGGGCACATGTTTACATCTTGATTTGTATTTATTATGAATCCCCATTAGCTGCTGCCAATGCATCAGCTACTCTTCCTGGGGTCCAGCAAAATTAAGGCAGTTTATACAATTTAAAAAAAATTACAATACATTCACAACACACTGTGTGCCCACAGGCCCCTACTCCACCACTACCACATATATACAATACAAAATCCATGTGTACGTGTGTGTATAGTGTGTATGCTATCGTGTGTATGCATGTGTCTGTGCCAATGTTTGTGTAGCTTCACAGTCCCCGCTGTTCCATAAGGTGTTTTTTTTAATCTGTTTTTTAAATAAAATTTTACTGCTTGCATGAGTTACTTGATGTGGAATAGAGTTCGCTGTAGTCATGGCTCTATGTAGTACTGTGCACCTTCCATAGTCTGTTTTGGACTTGGGGACTGTGAAGAGATCTCTTCTGGCATGTCTTGTGGGGTATGCATGGGTGTCCGAGATATGCCCCAGTAGTTCAAACAGACAGCTCGGTGCATTCAACATGTCAATACCTATCATAAATACAAGCAGTGATGAAGTCAATCTCTCTTCCACTTTGAGCCAGGAGAGCTTGACATGCATATTATTAATATTAGCTCTCTGTGTACATCTAAGGGCCAGGCATGCTGCCCTGTTCTGAACCAATTACAATTTTCCTAAGTCCTTCTTTGTGGCACCTGACCACACGACTGAACAGTAGTCCAGCTGCGACAAAACTAGGGCCTGTAGGACCAGCCTTGTTGACAGTATTGTCAAGAAGGCAGAGCAGTGCTGTCATGGACAAACTCCCCATCTTAGCTACTGTTGTATCAATATGTTTTGACCATGACAGTTTACAATCCAGGGTAACTCCAAGCAGTTTAGTCACCTCAACTTGCTCAATTTCCACATTATTTATTAAAAGATTTAGTTTAAGTTTAGGGTTTAGTGAATGATTTGCCCCAAATACAATGCTTTTAGTTGTAGAAATATTTAGGATGAACCTATTCCTTGCCAACCACTCTGAAACTAACTGCAACTCTTTGTTAAGTGTTGCAGTCATTTCAGTCGCTGTCATAGCTGACATGTATAGTGTTGCGTTATCAACATACATAGACACACTGGCTTTCCTCAAAGCCAGTAGCAATTCATTAGTAAAGATTGAAAAAGTAATGGGCCTACACAGCTGCCTTGGGGAATTCCTGATTCTACCTGGATTGTGTTGGAAAGGCTTCCATTAAAGAACACCATCTGTGTTCTGTTAGACAGGTAACTCTTTATCCACAATATAGCAGGCGGTGTAAAGCCATAACACATACATTTTGCCAGCAGCAGACTATGATTGATAATGTCACAAGCCGCACTGAAGTCTAACAAAACAGCCGCCACAATATTTTTATCATCAATTTCTCTCAGACAATCATCAGTCATTTGTGTAAGTGCTGTGCTTGTTGAATGTCCTCTATAAGCATACTGAACATTTGTTTACTGTACAATAGCATTGTGTCTGGTCAAACACAATTTTTTCCAAAAGTTTACTAAGGGTCAGTAACAGGCTGATTGGTCGGCTATTTGAGCCTGTAAAGGGGGCTTTACTATTCTTGGGTAGCGAAATGACTTTAGCTCCCCTCCAAGCCTGGGGGCACACACATTCTAGTAGGCTTAAATTGAAAATATGGCAAATAGGAGTGGCAATATCGGCCTCTATTATCCTCCATAATTTTCCATCCAAGTTGTCAGACCCCGGTGGCTTGTCATTGTTGATAGACAACAATAATTGTTTTGCCTCTTCCACACTAACTTTACAGAATTGAAAATGACAATGCTTGTCTTTCATAATTTGGTCAGATATACTTGGATGTGTAGTGTCAGCATTTGTTGCTGGCATATCATGCCTAAGTTTGCTAATCTTGCCAATGAAAAAATCATTAAAGTAGTTAGCAATATCAGTTGGTTTTGTGATGAATGAGCCATCTGATTCAATGAATGATGAGCTGAGTTTGCCTTTTTTCCCAGAATTTAATTTAAGGTGCTCCAAAGCTTTTCACTATCATTCTTCATTTCATTTATCTTTGTTTCATAGTGTAGTTTCTTCTTTTTTATTCAGTTTAGTCATATGATTTCTCAATTTTCAATAAGTTTGCCAATTGGTTGTGCAGCCAGACTTATTTGCCATTCCTTTTGCCCCATCACTCTCAACCATACAATTGTTTAATTCCTCATCAATCCATAGGGACCTAACCGTTTTTACAGTCATTTTCTTAATGGGTGCATGCTTATTAGCAACTGGAATAAGCAATTTCATAAATGTGTCAAGTGCAGTGTCTGTTTGCTCCTCATTACACACCACGGACCAACAAATATTATTTACATCAATAACATAGGAATCACTACAAAACTTATTGTATGACCTCTTATACACTATATTAGGCCCAGCCTTTGGAACTTTGGTTTTCCTAGATATGGCTACTATATTGTGATCACAACATCCAATGGATCTGGATACTGCTTTCAAGTTAATTTCTGCAGCATTAGTAAAGATGTGATCAATACATGTTGATGATTTCATTCCTGTGCTGTTTGTAACTACCCTAGGTTGACTGATAAACTGAACCAGGTTGCAGGCACTGGTTACAGTTTGAAGCTTTTTCTTGAGTGGGCAGCTTGATGAAAGACAGTCAATATTTAAATCACCCAGAATATACACCTCTCTGTTGATATCACATATATTATCAAGCATTTCACACATGTTATCCAGATACAGACTGTTAGCCCTTGGTGGTCTATAGCAGCTTCCCACCAGAATGGGCTTTAGGTGAGGCAGATGAACCTGTAGCCATATTACTTCAATAGTATTTAACATGAGATCCTCTCTAATCTTTACAAGAATATGGTTCTGAATATAAACAGCAACACCTCCACCATTGGCATTTCTATATTTTCTGTAAATGTTATTACCTTGTATTGCTACCACTGTATCATCAAAGGTATGATCTAAGTGAGTTTCAGAGATAGTCAGAATATGAATGCCATCTGTTACTAGCAAATTATTGATTTCATGAACCTTGTTTCTTAAGATACATAAGTTAACATGGGCTATTCTGAGCACTTTTCTTCTGGGAAGTTGACTTACTTTTATTGCTTTACTGGGAAGCTTAGCAGCAGTAGACGTGCTCATGTTCTTCATGTTAGCGCAGGGTGAGCGGCACACCAGTGGACTTCCTCCTAGGGCACACCGGCTTGGTGCTAACAGTATAAATCTGGTTCATAGGCACATGATTACTGCATACAATAGCTGTAGGATCAGTAGAGGCATTCGGGGCAGTTGAATGGACATAAATTAGGTTACTTATATTGTGTCTACTGATGCCCGTGGTGTAATGTACATTTGCTGAAGCATTATGACAACTCTGCATCACAATGGTAGGGATTAGCTGAGCTGGGCTTGGGTCATTGATAAGTCATTGTCTCAATGCAGCCTTATAGTGCTGTGAAAGGATCCAGGATCCCATATGATTTGGGTGGATCCCATCCTCCTTATAAAATGTGTTTTGTTTCCAAAAGGTATCGAATTTGTCAACAAAAGTTATACCCATTGACCTGTAATAATCACGTAGCCAGTTGTGAAGCGAATGAATCCTGCTAAAGCGTTCAAAGAACTCAAGTCCTTTTCTTCACCTGACCTAGAATTCCTTACAATCAAATGCCGACCGCATTATCTACCAAGAGAATTCTCTTCGATTATAATCACAGTCGTGTACATCCCCCCCCCCAAGCAGACACCTCGACAGCCCTGAAAGAACTTCATTGGGCTCTATGCAAACTGGAAACCACATATCCTGAGGCTATTTTAACAAGGCTAATCTGAAAACAAGGCTCCCTAAATTTTATAAGCATATCGAATGTGCGACCCGGGATGGAAAAATCATTGTGGATCATTGTTACTCTAACTTCCGCGACGCGTACAAAGCCCTCCCTCGCCCTCCTTTCGGCAAATCTGACCACGACTCCATTTTGTTGCTCCCAGCCTATAGACAGAAACTAAAACAGGAAACGCCAGTGCTCAGGTCTGTTCAACACTGGTCTGACCAATCTGATTCCACGCTTCAAGATTGCTTCGATCACGTGGAGTGGGATATGTTCAGGATAGCGTCGAACAACAACATTGATGTATATACTGATTCAGTGAGCGAGTTTATTAGCAAGTGCATCGATGATGTTGTACCCACGGCGACAATTAAAACCTTCCCCAACCAGAAACCGTGGATTGATGGCAGCATTCGCGCAAAACTGAAAGCGCAAACCACTGCTTTTAATCAGGGCAAGGCGACCGGAAACATGACCGAATACAAACAGTGTAGCTATTCCCTCCGCAAGGCAATCAAACAAGCTAAGCGTCAGTATAGAGACAAAGTAGAGTCGCAATTCAATGGCTCAGACATGAGAGGTATGTGGCAGGGTCTACAGTCAATCACGGACTACAAAAAGAAAACCAGTCCCGTCGCAGACCCCGATGTCTTGTTCCCAGACAAAGTAAACAACTTCTTTGCTCGATTTGAGGACAATACAGTGCCACCAACATGGCCCGCTACCAAAACCTGCGGACTCTCCCTCACCGCAGCCAACGTGAGTAAAACATTTAAATGTGTTAACCCTCGCAAGGCTGCCGGCCCAGACGGCATCCCTAGGTGCGTCCTCAGAGCATGGGCAGACCAGCTGGCTGGTGTGTTTACGGACATAATCAATCCCTATCCCAGTCTGCTGTTCCCACATGCTTCAAGAGGGCCACCATTGTTCCTGTTCCCAAGAAAGCTAAGGTAACTGAACTAAATGACTATCGCCCCGTAGCACTCACTTCCGTCATCATGAAGTGCTTTGAGAGACTAGTCAAGGACCATATCATCTCCACCCTACCTGACACCCTAGACCCACTCTAATTTGCTTACCGCCCCAATAGGTTCACAGACGACGCAATCGCAATCACACTGCATACTGCCCTAACCCATCTGGACAAGAGGAATACCTATGTAAGAATGATGTTCATCGACTACAGCTCAGCATTTAACACCATAGTACCCTCCAAGCACATCATTAAGCTCGAGAACCTGGGTCTCGACCCTGCCCTGTGCAACTGGGTCCTGGACTTTGACGGGCCGCCCCCAGGTGGTGAGGGTAGGAAACAACATCTCCACCCCGCTGATCCTCAACACTGGGGCCCCACAAGGGTGCGTTCTCAGCCCTCTCCTGTACTCCCTGTTCACCCATGACTGCATGGCCATGCACGCCTCCAACTCAATCATCAAGTTTGCAGACGACACTACAGTGGTAGGCTTGATTACCAACAACGACGAGACGGCCTACAGGGAGGAGGAGAAGGCCCTCAGAGTGTGGTGTCAGGAAAATAACCTCACACTCAACATCAACAAAACAAAGGAGATGATCGTGGACTTCAGGAAACAGCAGAGGGAGCACCCCCCCTATCCACATCGATGGGACAGTAGTGGAGAAGGTGGAAAATGTTAAGTTCCTCGGCGTACACATCACGGACATACTGAAATGGTCCACCCACACAGACAGTGTGATGAAGGCGCAACAGCGCCTCTTCAACCTCAGGAGGCTGAAGAAATTTGGCTTGTCACCAAAAACACACAAACTTTTACAGATGCACAATCGAGAGCATCCTGTCAGGCTGTATTACCGCCTGATACGGCAACTGCTCCACCCACAACCGCAAGGCTCTCCAAAGGGTAGTGAGGTCTGCACAACACATCACCGGGGGCAAAGTACCTGCCCTCCAGGACACCTACACCACCCGATGTCACAGGAAGGCCAAAAAAATCAAGGACAACAACCACCCGAGCCACTGCCTGTTCACCCCGCTATCATCCAGAAGGCGAGGTCAGTACAGGTACATCAAAGCTGGGACCGAGAGACTGAAAAATAGCTTCTATCTCAAGGCCATCAGACTGTTAAACAGCCATCACTAACATTGAGTGGCTGCTGCCAACATACTGACTGTCACAGCTGTTAGATGGAGCGGACCAATATGCAGCGTTTTCGTAGTTCCACATATTTATTTAACCAGTGAAATTGAATGCAACAATTAAACACTTCAAAATATACACAAAACAACAAACTGTGAAGCAGGAGGATCAAATACACTCACAACGAATAATCACCCACAAACACATGTGAAACAAACATCAACTTAAATAGGACCTCCAATTAGAGACAACGACAACCTGCTGCCTCTAATTGGAGGTCATGCCAAACAACACCAACATAGAAATGCAAAACTAGAAACTGAACATAGACATACAAAAACAGACAAACCCCCCCTGTCACGCCCTGACCTACTCCACCATAGAAAATAACCACTCACTATGGTCAGGACGTGACACTGACTCAAATCTATAGCCACTTTAATAACATGACAGTACCCCCCCCAAAGGTGCGGACTCCGATCGCGCCTAAAAAACAACACAACACAAAGGGAGGGTAGGGTGGGTGACAACTGTCTATGGCGGCGGCTTTGGTTCCGGGCGTGGTACCCCCACTGCCCACTGATCCCCCCGCTTCTGTATGTCCAGAGGAACCAGACCATGGATCCTCGCCGGATGCTTCGGACCACCAACCGCCGCTGAAAACTTTGGGCTAAAGACCACCGCTGAAGACTCGGGGCTGCAGGCCGCCGCTGAAGGCTCTGGGCTGCATGCCGCCAATGATGACTCGGGGCTGCATGCCGCCGCTGATGACTCGGGGCTGCATGCCGCCGCTGATGACTCGGGGCTGCATGCCGCCGCTGATGACTCGGGGCTGCATGCCGCCGCTGATGACTCGGGGCTGCATGCCGCCGCTGGAGGCTCGGGGCTGCATGCCGCCGCTGGAGGCTCGGGGCTGCATGCCGCCGCTGGAGGCTCGGGGCTGCAGACCGTCGCTGGAGGCTCGGGGCTGGGAGGCGTCGCTGGAGGCGTCGCTGGAGGCTCCGGATTGGGAGGCGTCGCTGGAGGCTCCGGATTGGGAGGCGTCGCTGGAGGCTCCGGACTGGGAGGCGTCGCTGGAGGCTCCGGACTGGGAGGCGTCGCTGGAGGCTCCGGACTGGGGAGGGAACACTGGGCCTTGGAGGCGCACTGGAGGTCTGCTTCGTGGGACTGGCATAGGAGGCGCCAGGCTAGTAACACGCACCTTCGGGCTAGTGCGGGGAGCAGGAACAGGACGTCCTGGGCTATGGTGGCGCACTGGAGGAAGAGTGCGCGGAGCAGGCACAGGGTACACTGGGTTTTGGAGGCGCACTGGAGGTCTGGAGTGCACGGCCTGCACAACCCGCCCTGGCTGGATGCTTAACTCCGCTTGATAACTGCGGGGTGCGGGCACAATTTGCACCGGCCTTTGAATGTGCCCTGACGACACAGTGTGCTTCACCGCAAAATACAGTGTCTGCTCCATCACTTGCTCCCCACAGTAAGCACGGGAAGTTGTCTCAGGACTCCATCCTGACTCTGCCCAACTCCCCTTGTGCCCCCCCCTAAAAAAAATTCGGGGCTGCCTCTCAGACTTGCCTTTCGATGCATATAGCGCCTCCAGGGTCCTTTACCATCCAAAATCTCCTCCCAAGTCCATTCCTCCAGTGTCACGATCTTCACCTTCATCTGAAGATATCTCAAAATCACTGTCAGAAAATGTGGACCAATACGCAGCGGATTGCGTGCTCAACATCATTTTTATTAACTATGATGTACACGGAAAACAATAAACACGAAATGACAGAGTGACAGTTTCACAGGCTATACAAATACTTACAGCAGTGCGAAATAAAACAACCCACAACCCCAAGAGAAAAACACACACCTAATATATGACTCCCAATCAGGAACAACGATATCCAGCTGTTCCTGATCGGGAGTCACAAGACTAACACAGAAACAGAACAACTAGAAACTACATAAAACACACAATTTCTGCCACGTCCTGACCAAATACTAAACAACTACTCCCTCTGCTGGTCAGGACGTGACATCCAAATACTTCTGCTGTTCCTTACCACGCTGCTTGGTCCTTCTTTGGTGGGTGATTCTGTCACAGCTGTTAGAAGGAGCGGACCAAGATGCAGCGTTTTCGTAGTTCCACATATTTATTTAACCAGTGAAACTGAATGCAACAATTAAACACTTCAAAATATACACAAAACAACAAACTGTGACGCAGGAGGATCAACTACACTCACAACGAATAATCACCCACAAACACATGTGAAACAAACATCAACTTAAATAGGACCTCCAATTAGAGACAACGACAACCTGCTGCCTCTAATTGGAGGTCATGCCAAACAACACCAACATAGAAATGCAAAACTAGAAACTGAACATAGACATACAAAAACAGACAAACCCCCCCTGTCACGCCCTGACCTACTCCACCATAGAAAATAACCACTCACTATGGTCAGGACGTGACACTGACTCAAATCTATAGCCACTTTAATAATAAAAAATTGGATGTAATAAATGTATCACTAGTCACTTTAAACAATGCCACTTTATATAATGTTTACATACCCTACATTACCGTTCGGCCATCGCTCATCCATATATTTATATGTACATATTCTTATTCATTCCTTTACACTTGTGTGTATAAGGTAGTTATTGTGAAATTGTTAGATTACTTTTTAGATATTACTGCATGGTCGGAAATGGAAGCACAAGCATTTCGCTACAGTCATATTAACATCTGCTAATCATGTGTATGTGACCAATAAAATTTGATTTGATTTCATCAATGCCGCGATTCAGAGATGGCAGAGGGCCAGATATGATGGGACTTTTGTTAGTGTCTAGCAGAGAGTCAATCAATTCTTTCAAATCCAGTTTAAACTTTTCAGAGCTGCCCTTTATAATGTCATTAAAACCCACATGGACAACGATAGAATCGATGTCCATGTCCTGGCGTAATACATTGGGGAGCAGCTTAGTAATGTGATTTACTCGAGCTCCGGGATAAGACATTGTTTTTGCACCAGGAACGGTCACATTTCTTACTATGGAGCTTCCCAGAATCACGGCTGGCGAGAAGGACGAGGAAATCCGCCCACTCCAACGCTTCTCAGGATTCGGAGAACTCTTTATGGACTGGCGAGACGCAGGATATGTTTGACTCAGAGAGCTGAAATTTAGCACACATGCTCAGGGATATGAGTCTAGCTAACCCACGCGATATCTCAGACACCACTGGCCTGATTTTGACAAAAAGTATGTGAATGATGCATCTTGCCATAGAGATCAGGCATTTACAAAATCACACTGATTGGCCCAAGGGGGACACTATTGTAATCAACTGTATGTACGTTAGTCACACACAATATCTCAGAGACCACTGGCCCGATTTTGACGAAACTTGGGTAGATGATGTGTCTTGCCATAGAGATCCATAATTTACTCATTTACACTGACTGGCCCAAGGGAGGGGCTGCATCAGTCGTGAAGGACGATATGTTTAGGCTATTGCCTTTTTTTAACATGGTTAATGATCAGTGTTGCCATGTTCGCGGTTTTGGGCTACTTTGAAAACTATGTTGGGTTTTTGGGCCACTTTTAAATTGCACCGCGCCAGCCATGACATGTATCTTTAAAAAAATCTATATTTCACTGTGATCTGCTGCTGCTGACTATCAGGCAGTGAGCAGGCTGTTACTGAGTGAGTGAGTGAGTGAGTGAGTGAGTGAGTGAGTGGTGGAGGGATGTGTGTGCTTTGAGAGGCAGCTGAGTCACGGAGACAGAACATCACGCCCCCATGTTGTGACAACTTCTTACAAGTTGTGAGTAGGCTATTTAGATTGGTCATTATGGAGACACCCTTTTTCCATAAAACATATTCACGCGCTAAACCTGATATAACGGCGACAAAGCATTGGAAAACGACTTTAGAAAACGACTTTAGGCGCACTAGAGCTCTTTAGATAAGTTCGCTCAGCGGTGGTTTAAAGTAAAATGAATTATACTGTTGACTTTTCTTATGGATAACAGTATTAAGCGAAGGCTTTTACTCATGCTCAGTTTTAGGGTCTGGAGCGCTGCTCAATTTGAAATGGATGTTATGGAACTCCTTGTGCTTGTGTTATGGGAAAAAATGGACAATGAACATGACATTAAATGTGGAGAATGATAGGCTACATTTGCATCTGTTGGCCATCAAGTAGTTGATATGCCATTGTAGGCTACTGTAGCCTACCATTTGATACAATAAGTACAGTATGTTGAAATGACGATATCACGGAAGTTATTGCAAATCAATTTGTGCCACTTGTGTAGTCTACCCGGAGCTGCCAAATGGATTGAATAAATAGCCTATAAACTCAGTTTGTTGTTGTTGCCTTGTGTAATTATGCAATTATTAACGGCCATGTTTAGTTAATTAAATTGGAAGTTAACAATTGTGATCATGGCCACAGCTCTATTGCAAATGTATCATTCTCCACATTTAATGTTCGTTTCATTGTTGAATTTTCCCTCCAGAGTGGCGCAGCGGTCTAAGGCACTTCAGCTCAGTTGCTAGAGGCGTCACTGCAGACCCTTGTTCGATTCCAGGCTGTATCCCAATCTGCTGTGATTGGGAGTCCCATATGGTGGCGCACAATTGTCCCAGCGTTGTCCGTCATTATAAATAAGAATGTGTTCTTAATTAAATAAAATAGATGTTGGGCTATATATCAGACACCTCTGGTCCAATTTAGCCGAAACTTGAGATCCGACATTTAAAAACCTACACTGATAAGCCCAATTGGGGGCGCTACAGTAATCAACTAAAATTCCAAACTTTGAACGAGTATATCTCCTGTCCCGTTGGTGCTTGAATTGATTTCACTAATTGGCCCAAATGGGGGCCCTGCATCATTCGTGGGGGACAACATGTTTACTGTTGACTTGTATTGGATTTTAGTTGTATGTGACAATAAGACAAATCGAGAGTTTGGGAGACTTCACGGATCTAATGAAGTTAGTTAGATTGAAGTTCCTTGTCTCTTCCGCTCTGGAAGTTATTCGTCTACCTACCATAAATACAATACCAAAAGTTTTGCGCACTAAAGCTTGGCGTTACGGTAGTCTTATGGCGAGGTGTTCAAGCACAACAGACGTACGTCTAAAACCCGCTGAAATTCAAAGTAGGAAAGGCGTCGAATAAACAAAGTCGTTTGAATCTTCACTGCAATGTATGCCCAGACGTGACTTGTTTGCCACACACTGACACTTCTGTTAACGTAAGAGGATGTTATATCCTACACATTTTAGCTAACGTTAAGTCGTTTCAGCCACCTCCGTTAGCTAACCCTAGATAGCTAGCAGCAGTATGCAGCAGGCTCGTAGCTGAACCTGCTGCTGGGTAAATCAGATAGTTAGCTAATTTGCATAATCGATAGCTAGCTAGGCACTGCACTTCATTTGGTGTTTATTTTATAGGAGCATGGATAGTAAACATCGAAGTGGGTTGTCGACAGCTTTGAAGAGACAGAGAGACCCTCTGTCTGACACAGAGGACAATGTCCCCTCGTCAGGTGAGTGTGTTGTCTGTGTAACTAACAAACACCTAACTAACAGTGCAGTGTTGGGGCATAGCCGTTATTATGAACGTCCTTATCCTGTCTTAGAGGTCAATGATGTTCAGAAGAGGCGTCGCTTGAAGTTGTTGGGCGAGGAGAACGTCAGCCCAAACAAGAGTTCTTCATCAAGAGACCACCTCTGCTGTGCAGAGCTGGAGGTGAAGCCAGACACCCCTGCTCTCTGCTCTGTCCGCTCCAGAGTACAGCAACTAACCCAGAGACGTGAGGGTAAGATAAGATATGCTGCTGCTAATCTCTTTATTTATATTATCTATCCTGATTGCCTAGTCACTTTTACCCATACCTACATGTACATATTACCTGAACTATCTACTTGTAAACTCAGCAAAAAAAAGAAATGTCCTCTCACTGTCAACTGTGTTTATTTTCAGCAAACTTAACATGTGTAAACATTTGTATGAACATAACAAGATTCAACAACTGAGACATAAACTGGACATGTGATTAACAGAAATGGAATAATGTGTCCCTGAACAAAGGGGGGGGGGGGGGTCTAAATCAAAAGTAACAGTCAGTATCTGGTGTGGCCACCAGCTGCATTAAGTACTGCAATGCATCTCCTCATTGACTGCACCAGATTTGCCAGTTCTTGCTGTGAGATGTTACCCCACTCTTCCTCCAAGGCTCCTGCAAGTTTCTGGGCATTTCTGGGGGGAATGGCCCTAGCCCTCACCCTCCGATCCAACAGGTCCCAGACGTGCTCAATGGGATTGAGATCTGGGCTCTTCGCTGGCCATGGCAGAACACTGACATTCCTGTCTTGCAGGAAATCACGCACAGAACGAGCAGTATGGCTGGTGGCATTATCATGCTGGAGGGTCATGTCAGGATGAGCCTGCAGGAAGGCTACCACATGAGGGAGGAGGATGTCTTCCCTGTAACGCACAGCATTGAGATTGCCTGCATTGACAACAAGCTCAGTCCGATGATGCTGTGACACACCGCCCCAGACCATGACGGACCCTCCACCTCTAAATCGATCCCGCTCCAGAGTACAGGCCGATAAACGTGAAACCGACCCTCACCCCCTGGTGAGACAAAACCGCGACTCGACAGTGAAGAGCGCTTTTTGCCAATCCTGTCTGGTCCAGTGGCGGTGGGTTTGTGCCCATAGGCGACGTTGTTGCCGGTGATGTCTGAGGACCTGCCTTACAACAGGCCTACAAGCCCTCAGTCCAGCCTCTGTCAGCCTATTGCGGACAGTCTGAGCACTGATGGAGGGATTGTGCGTTTCTGGTGTAACTCGGGCAGTTGTTGTTGCCATCCTGTACCTGTCCCGCAGGTGTGAGGTTCGGATGTACCGATCCTGTGCAGGTGTTGTTACACGTGGTCTGCCACTGCGAGGACGATCAGCAGTCCGTCCTGTCTCCCTGTAGCGCTGTCTTAGGCGTCTCACAGTACGGACATTGCAATTTATTGCACTGGCCACATCTGCAGTCCTCATGCCTCCTTGCAGTGTGCCTAAGACACGTTCACGCAGATAAGCAGGGACCCTGGGCAGCTATTTTTTGTGTTTTTCAGAGTCAGTAGAAAGGCCTCTTCAGTGTCCTAAGTTTTCATAACTGTGACCTTAATTGCCTACTGCCTGTAAGCTGTTAATGTCTTAATGACTGTTCCACAGGTGCATGTTCATTAAGTGTTTATGGTTCATTGAACAAGCATTGGAAACAGTGTTTAAACCCTTTACAATGAAGATCTGTGAAGTTATTTGGATTTTTACGAATTATCTTTGAAAGACAGGGTCCTGAAAAAGGGATGTTTATGTCGCCCAATAATGGACTAAAGGAGCCTTACTCCTTATAGCTCAAGGACCTTGCATGTTCTGTTTAAAGGCGAACTGGCTCTGGCAGCCAAAATGGCCAAACACTCCATCTAAACGTGAATCAATTCTCAAATGTGGTATGGTTCTGAAAACTTAAATCCCTCTATTTTAATATCACTTCAAAATTTCACAAATGCAAAGTACACAGTTACTGTACAGTGTTTTAATAGTTGCAGTATTTTTCAGTGACAACATGTTTCTGTCGTTCGACTTCCGGATTTACACACAGGTGTTCGGAGATGCACATAGCTAATTTGCACAGGTAGTCCACTCTGTTTTCTGTCTGTTTTCCTGTAAACAAACACTGTAACATGAAACATATGGCTGCGTGGGAACCCTGACCCTATAAAGGTGTATCAATTTAACCTTTTGTTATTTGAAGATTATTTCTTGCCGATATGAAAGAAAAGGTCAAAGTGCTTCAACAACCATACAGCAAGCAATGCATTTTAATGTTCAGACCAAGCGTTGGGAGTCTTATAAAACTTCCCTGTACAGAAAACACATTCTTCCATTGACTTATGTAATGGTACTGAGAGTCATCATGATCAAGGGCTATCCTTGTATTATAGCCTCTTTATTGATATTCATTGTGTTACTATTTTCTGTTTAGAAATTTTTTTTGTACTTTTTAACTCTGCATTGTTGTATTTGGAGCATGTGACCAAGTTTGATTTGATAACTCTCCCTCCTAAAATAACCTACTTGCAATACTTAGATCTGTAGTCATGGAGAAACAGTGACCAACGGTAGTTGTTTTGTTTGTAGGAGGGCCTCTACTGGCTCCGAGATGCCTGTCTGATCCAGGGTCTGGGGTACCATCCATTATAATCCAGGAAGGGTTCAAAGAGAACCATCTTATTGGTGAGTAATCTTACACATTCACCTTTAATGCTTCTTTACACAGTGTGCCACACTCACTTGCCAATGTAAAGACTGAATCATTATCAGTCATTGAATGTGAGGGAGAACACTTGTCTGCTCTGAGATTGTTGTATGATAGGAGCATCTGGTCTGTTTTTCAGGTGAGGCAGAATTCAGCTCACGGGTGGAGCGGTTTAACGCCCCCACCACCCGTCCGGCCAGCCCTCTGCCAGGAAACTGCTGCCCCCGTACCCTCTCCAACGCCGTTACCAACTTACAGCTTAAACTTGAGGACAGTGAAACACCCAGCTCCAAGCAAGCCTCCTACATACGCCAGGTCTGTGCCACTCACACACACACTTCAGGCAGTGAAGTAAGATTTTCAATGTGGTTTGTGTGCTCACCAACTCTCTTGAGAATAGCAGGAGCTTATCTAGAGGTATGCAATGCTGAAATGTTGATATTACACAATTGTTCAGATTCCTGGGAAGTGTCTGTCTAAAGGCTTCTATTTGTCTGACCAATCAGGAAAGGGAGGAGGAGCTGCGTCTCTTGAGGTCCCAGCCAATCGCAGAGAATGTCTTTCTAAAGCAAACATACTCTGATTCCTCACTGACTGAGGTAAGTTTGGTGTTACCCTCCCCTTGTGTCTGGTAATGGAATATTGTTCTTAAGGGTTATGTTTGTGGCTCTTTGGTTGAGCTCAAGTACTCGGTTCCTGATAGAACAATGGTATTTGTTGTGAGATCATTAGAGGGTGACCCCACCCGTCTCCTCATCCTCCCCTCGGATGATGGTTGGCTATAGCAGGAGACTGCAGTGGCCACCGTTCCAACCATGGAATGTGAGTTTACATATATGGACATTGGACTGGGTGTAACTAGTTCTGCGGAGAAACCGGGGTGTCTCAATGTCACAGGTGTCACTGACCATCATTGTCCTCTTCAAAGTCATGTGAATGGTAATCGGGTATAGGGTTCACCTGGTCCTTCACATAGTGGCACAGTACCTTTTTGTAATATGTGTATTACAAAAGGCTGCATAGATGTGTGCATGAGAGGAACAAAGGTGCTTGCTTGTATTTTGGCCTGAGCTATAAAAAAAAAAAAATGTTTTGTCCAGCAGGCAGACCTCAATGTGACTGGTGATGAGACTCTCTGGGTGAAGGATGGCAGCTTTACCGAGACTTCTGTCACTGCTAAGATCCATGGAGTGGAGCTTCCGATCCAAGACATTGGTAAGACACTGCAAGAGGAGAAGTCAATGTATTACAGATGA
This sequence comes from Salmo salar, assembly GCF_965601325.2. Taxonomy (NCBI): domain Eukaryota; kingdom Metazoa; phylum Chordata; class Actinopteri; order Salmoniformes; family Salmonidae; genus Salmo; species Salmo salar. The sequence continues at coordinate 36,480,888 of NC_138306.1, read as the reverse complement.
AGAGCTTGGAGACACTTTAACGGTATATGTTGAAAAAAATCTAACTGTTCCTGTTAGTCAATCTGAGTTTTGTGCAAATGTCAGTGTAGAAGAGAGGTGTGAGATTGATTATACAACAGGTGATGAGAGCCTCAGTTTACAACATGGATGTCCCACCACAAGAGGTGGAGGAGACGAATGACAGAGGAGGCGGAGTGCACTCTGGACATTTGTCAGGGAAATGCTCTGCCAGATAAACGACATGAGGCAGCAGAGGGTCCTGTAGTGAAAGAGCAGGACAAGGCAGAGTCTTCTGCTAGTAACAAGCAGGAGGAAAGAGGTTCAGTCCTTAGTGAGAAGCAGAGGGGTGTGAAGTTCTATATAGGTGAACAGTTGGATGATGAGTTCCATTCCCTTTTAGATGATAAGCAAGTGTCAATGGAGGTAGGGTCCACGATAGAGGAAGAGAAGGGGAAGATGAAGTCCCCACTAGTTGAAGAGATGGGGTACTTTGTAGGTGAGGAGCAGATGGAAGTGGGGTCCCCACTAGAGAAGGTTGGGTTCCCATTATGTCAGGAGCAAGAGAAGATGGAATCTTCTGGATTTGAAGAACGAGGGAAGCCAGAAAGTCTTGTAGATGAGGTCCAGGGTGTGGCGTCTGCTGAAGTTGAAAACCAGGGGAGGGGGGTTCTGTTTTGGGTCATAAGCAGGGGTTGACCACAAACTCATCAAACAGGGAACAGGAAGACTGAGCTGCATACAAATGAGGAACAGACTTGTGAACTGCAGTCAGAGGCAAAAGAGCTAAAGAAATTCACCTTTACTCTGGAGCCAGAAATGATCAATGACTAGGCCCTGTGTGAGCTGGACTCCTCATCTAGCTGAAGAAGAGAGAGTATGTCAGGTGAGACAAATGTGGTCTAGGGCTGTTGGCACAAGTTGGTGAGGTGATAAATAAACAATTTGGGTTCTTACAGTGATTTTAGAAAGTATATTCATACCCCTTGACTTATTCCACATTGTTGTTACAGCCTGAATTCAAAATGGATGAAATAGATTTTTTTCCTCGAACCCATCTACACACACACTACTCCATAATGACAACGTGAAAATATGTTTAGTCATTTTTGCACATTATTGAAAATTAAATACAGAAATATATCATTTAGATAAGTATTCACACCCCTGAATCAATACTTTGTAGATGCACCTTTGGCAGCGATTACAGCTGTGAGTGTTTCTGGGCAAGTCTCTAAGAGCTTTCCACACCTGGATTGTGTAACATATTATCTTCAAAATTCTTCATGCTCTGTCAAATTGGTTCTTAATCATTGCTAAACAATCATTTTCAGGCCTTGCCATAGATTTTTAAGCAGATTTCAGTCCAAACTAACTAGCCAGCCACTCAGGAACATTCACTGTCTTAGTAGTAAGCAACTCCAGTGTAGATATGTGTTTTAGGTTATTGTCCTGCTGAAAGCTGAATTAATCTCCCAGTGTCTGCCTCAAACAAAACACGTATTCAGGACAAAGTTAATTGCTTTGCCACATTTTGTGCACTATTACTTTAGTGCCTTGTTGCAAACAGGATGCATGTTTTTGAATATTTGTATTCTGTATAGGCTTCCTTTTCGCTCTGTCAATTAGGTTAGTATTGTGGAGTAACTACAATGTTGTTGATCCATCCTCAGTTTTCTCCTATCAAGCCATTAAACTCTTAACTGTCACCATTGGTTTCATGGTGAAATCTGAGCAGTTTCCTTGCTCTCCAGCAACTGAGTTAGGAAGGACACCTGTGTGTATTGATACACCATCCAAAGTGTAATTAATAACTTCACCATGCTCAAAGGGATATTCAATGTCTGCTTTTTTTATTTTTACCCATCTACCAATAGGTGCTCTTTGCGAGGCATTGGAAAACCTCCCAGGTCTTTGGTTGAATCTGTGTTTGAAATTAATTTCTTGACTGAGAGACCTTACAATTATCTGTGTCTGTGGGGTACAGAGATGAGGTAGTCATTCAATTTTTTTTTAAACATTATCGCAAACTTGTTAAGCACATTTTTAGGCTTGCCATAAAAGGGGTTGAGTACCTATTGACTCAAGACATTTGAGCTTTAAATTTGTTAATAATTTGTAATCATGTTGAAAAACCATAATTCCACTTTGAGATTAAGGGGTATTGTGAGTAGGCCAGTGACACACAATCTCAATTGAATCCAATTTAAATTCAGTCTGCCTGTAACAACAAAATGTGGAAAAAGTCTAGGGGTGCGAATACTGTCTGAAGGCACTGTACATGCAGTCGCTTACACACCTGGGTTATAAAGATACTGGTCATATTTTACTGTCTGCAGTGCACTCCATTCTAAACAATCGGTTCAATGGGTCACTGCCACCACCTGTCATAATTTTTTACACTGAACAACCAAATAATGAGCCATTTGAAATATTTGTTACAAGTTGGATAACCAGGTCCCAGACATACTACAGCAATAGTTTGTTTGAATGTTAACTTACTGCATATGGGGATTTATCCACAGAGGCTGAGCTGAGCTCTCAAGATGAAACCAACACTGCTGAGATGATTGACCTGATGTTTAAGGACATACTGGAGGCTGCTGCCCAGGGAAGGGAGGAGGAGGAGGGCACTGAGGATTATGACACTGGCATAGCCACAGTGATGCGCAGAAAGGAGAAAACGGACACAGAGTTGGACAAGGAGAAAGCTGAGGAGGGTGAAGACCTGGAAGAGACCAGGGAACTGGACTCCAGTGCAGATGAGCTGCTGACCCTCCCACCTATCTGCATCCTCTCTCCTCTCAGCAGGTCTGTGGAAGCTGTGGTGACTCCAATGGTAAGGCTCTGCAGACAGACAGGGTCACCAGGGTCACCTTGTTCAATCTGATTCTGAAAGTGTTGCCCTGCGGTTTCAAAGCTTTGAGTGTTTTACACTTCCAAATTGACATCTAAGTGTTTTAATATCCCTGCAGAGACTTGCAGCTAGTCAGCCAGCCACCCCACCATCCCTACCGCTGACTCCTGAGGAGCTGACCACTCCCCCTGCTGTCAGTGTCCCTCTCTACAGGTGAGTCATCATGTCCTCTACACCAGGGTATCCAAAACTCTGTCCTGCACGCTGACAGGGTCGCCGGTTGTACGGTGTTTCCTCCGACACGTTGGTGCGGCTGGCTTCCGGGTTAAGCAAGCAGTGTGTCAGGAAGCAGTGCGGCTTGGTGGGGTTGTGTTTCGGGGGACGCGCGGGTCTTGACCTTCGCCTCTCCTGAGTCTGTACAGGAGTTGCAGTGATGGGACAAGACTGTAACTACCAATTGACTATCAAGAAATTGGGGTAAAAAGTGCAACAACAAAAATGATTGGCTTGTGATTTCTACCTGTGACTGATGACTCCAATGTGTTTTGTCATTGATAGATTGACAGCATCGATGCCTACCGTACCCAGAAGCAGAGCACCAAGCCAGCTATTCAGAGTGTAACCCCAGGGTTGCAGAGGCGTGCGGCTGAGAAGTCCCGCCCCCAGCAAACTGTCAACACCAAGGACAGGATCATGGTCTGTAGTACAACTTGGAGCGGTTGAGTCTAGTGTGTCTTCTGTGTTATGGAGCGAGACTACCAGTGTAGCATATTATCCAAAACGTTCCTTTATGTGAAGGCATTGACAAATGTACCACATGGATAACATAACTATGCCTCTGACACTGTAAAGAAATATTATTTAAATGATTATGGCTGGGTGGAGTGAATATCCTGTAGTGCTGTGATTGGTCAGGTTCTGAATGAGGAGGCTGCCAAGCTGCAGACGGTCATCAATCAGACTTTGCAGGCCCTGAGCTGCTGCACTGATGAGGACCACGGCAGGGGTTCCCTAGAGGAGGCCGAGGCTGAGAAACTACTGCTCGTCTCATGTGAGTCGCCGCTGGTCATATCCACCTTCTAGTGCCATGATTCCAGTTTTTCCATCTGCTCAGTTAGTTTCTACACAAACTCTATCTCTGTCCTATGGTTATTCCTGTCCTTTCCCTCCCAAATCCTTCTATTCTGGAGTGAATGATGAACCTCTTGATTAGTCTCCATTGTATTGTAATCTGACTGTCCCCTCTCTCTCTGTGTCAGGTGAGAAGCGGGCGGCCATGCTGGCTGAGGTGTCCAGACTGAGGGAGAGGGGGGTCTCAGGGGAGTTAGAGGATGCTGAGGGGGACTCCAGCATGTCCCAGCAGCCCTGCAGGGGCACCGTCAGCATCAACAGTGTCCAGCTACCTCTCAAGGTGGAGTTTGTCTGCTCAGCCCGCACACAAACAGGTACCTACCATCCGATAGGCTACGCATGTTGTCACCTTTATAATGTAAAGTTTATTTTGAATCTGCCAGCTGCAGAGGTTAGTTGTTTGCCTCTTCATTTAGGTTAAATGCACAAAACGGTATAGTCCAATTCATGGTCAGCTCAAGACACCATACCAGATGGTTAATGAACAACTAATCTAATATTTCTTTCCTCCCTAAAGGTCGTCCAACTCACTATTTCTTTGTCCTGATTCGCTATGGACCCTGCAACATTGTTGCGACCCCGTTGGCCACTGCAGCGGACGCCCAGAATGGAGATACCATCTCCTTCCCCACCTCGATCACCCTGTGAGTCCCGCCACTGGTTCCACATATGGAGGAAGTTATTAGTTAGGAGTAAAGGTGACAACTCGATTGACGCTCTATACAGTAGGGGGCTGTTTGTTCACTATTTGCTTGCTGTCGGCGCGTGTGTTATAGAGACTACCCGCCGGTGGACGACTGATAGCCATCATTTTGGCCCATTTCAACATGTAGAATCAGTTTGCAAATTACGGCCTACCGGTCTGTCCGTGCCTTGAAGGAGATGCTTATGTAATGTCTACTGTATTACTGCTGAAATAGCTGTCACCCCTCGTCTGTCCAAGTCTTTCTGATTCTGTACTGTGTCCCTTCAGGGAGGACATTCACTCCAACTTTGAGATTGATGTGGAGGTCTACAGCCTGGTGAGATGGAACGTATTACTGAATGTGTCACCTAAAACGGGTCTATTAGTAAATCTTTACAATAAAGGGTCAATGATGAGAAAGGTGTTAATAGGTTGTATGTATTATTTCCAAACGGTCTTCTATTACTCAGTCCCACACCTCAGGTAACACCTGTGATGTGGATCTCCGCAGCTCCTCCAGATCAAGGGTGAGTGAGCTAATCTTCTGATTTAAGAAATTCTGCCCAATGTTCTATAGATTACAATGAAGTATTATACACGAGTGTTCTGCACGAAAGCAAATTTCTGATCTTACGACGTTCTTCTTTAAGATCACCCCAAGGAAGCTTCTAAGCACCATAAAGGTGAGTGATTGGCTTTCTTATCTGCCTAGTACTTGAAATGTCCCACTCACTGTGTATGTATCTGCATGACCCTTTTCAATGAAATGCTGTATATGTTAGGACACTATTGATCTGGGATATCAGAGAGTACATATTTGATCAGTAAGAGTGCAGAAAGGCACACATGCATTTCATTTGGAACAGAGATGGATAGGCACCAACCCTTTTTCCTTACCTGTTACACATTTCTCATCTGAAAATGTTTTCTTGTTGCTTTTCAACAGAGATCCAACCACAGTGTGACATGTAAGTATTATTGTCCCGGTTGCATATTATCTGAAGATAACATTCATCCTGAGTGGTGGCAGTTTTTGATTTGGATCAAATCAACCGCCCACAGCTTCTACCATGCCAGCCCTGAACACCCGGCGCACCAGCCACTTCGCTCTGGTTGGTTCTCACAAGATCTCCCTGGCCTCCCTGGGCCAGAGCAAGTTCCCCCTGGACAAGGTAGACTCACCTCACCTGGCTGCACGTCACAGTCAGACCTGCTGCAGTGCTCCAGCCTGGATGATTGTGTATCGGATATTTTTACTGCAGTATGGGAAGATGTGGGGATTGATGTTTTTGTCACTGCATTCCATGGTTTTATCTTGTCCTTTTTTATTTTGAACCACCTGATTGCCAGCTTGTTTCACTCACTGTCACTTGAGGATGTGGGTTACCATTTGATTGAATCTGTCATGTCACATTTCAGATTTTTCCACCCATTTTAATTCTTTCAGTTGCGATATACAGATCGGAATGGTTGTCATTTCCTCACATGACTTTTGTTTTTGGTTTAAAATTTTCCAGTGTCTGGGTGGGGATCACTGGTGATGTAACCTTTACCACCCCCTGTGCTGTCTCTCCACTTGTGCACAGATAAAGTTTGAAGGCAAAATCAGGAGACTCCTGGGAGATGAGTTTCAGGAAAAGGTTTAGCTCTCACTTTTTCTCTTTTCTCTTTGCTTTTCCATTTGACTCCTTTCATGCCTCTGAGTGTGTAGCCAGCAACCAATAATTAGTCTTAGCTACACTGGCTTCAATATCAGTGATGGCGTACTCTATAGGTAGATGTGTGTAGAAATAAATGTATGTTCCTATGACTTAGAGCAAAATACAATCATTGCATATTGCTTTCCACTGCATGTTTTGTTTACCTCCCTAGCTAGATGAACTATTACAAGCAGCACAACCCTGGCATCCATGTCCTGCTAGTTCCCCCTCCTCTCTACACAGGTGCCCTTCCTATCTCCACTAGAGGGAAACATCTACCTGCGATTAGACAGCGCGAGCCACTCTAACGTCCAACACCAGGGCATCCTTGTGAGTTACTGTTTTGTTTCATTGGGATCTCTGCTGTGAATTATCCTGCTCCTGTCCTCTATACTTTCTTTACGGTATTTCATCTTCCACCCACCCCTTCTTTCTCCCTTCTCCTTCCATTCAGACAATGTTTGAGGTGGTGAAGGGATTTGGAGCTTGGCATCGACGCTTCTTTGTCCTGGAGGGAAACCACATGTCCTATTGGAACCACCCCAGTGACCAGGGCAGCAAGGTGGGCATTGAATTGACATATGACTATAGACTGGAGCTCTTGGTTCTATTTCTCATAGACCAAGTTACACCCTGACTTGATATTTCTTAAGGTCATTGAACTCTTAAAAATATTCTGTTATTCCCTCTACTGTTCTGTCTGTTGTGCTTGCAGGCAGCAGAAGGCAGCATCTCTTTGTTTAGTTCCTCTAGTCAAAGTGTGAAGCCAGTGAAGAGGGACTCCTGTGCTCGCGCTTATACTTTTGATCTGGTCAGTGGCATCCAGACTGCACAACAGGATGACCAGCGTGCTCTGGCCAAGTAAGATGATATTTCATAGTTGTCTAGCATGAACTGTAAAGTAACAACTACTCACATGATACAAGCAAATTACCATTCCTTGACAACAAGTGGTCATGAATGTCTTCAATATGAATGTTTTGTGAATGACAGATCCTGCTAAAGTAAGCCTATCTGTGTGTGTCATAGACAGTGGTGTATCTTTATAGATCTAGCATGACATTTCAGTATTCTCATTAAGTGTTTAATCCAATCTCTGTTCCATGATCTCTCTGTTCTTCAGGTGCTGGTTCTCAGCAGATACGCGGGAGGATCGAGGGGACTGGATGGAGAAGCTGAACCAGGTTCTCCTGGACCTGCATACCTGGACTCACCGAGCCCTGAACCATGCTGGAGCACAGCCCAACACTCGGGCCAGCAGTGGGAACATAAGGGAGAGCAGTCTGTAACACACTATTATATAATGCTATGCTATATCTTTATATATCTCTCTCTCTATATCTTTATATATATCTTTATGGATTCTTATAATTACCATTGGGAGGTTATTTTATACGTGGTGATATTTTTGCCTTAGATTTGTCACTTTGAATAGCTCTTTGAAATAGAGCTCCATCTTGTGGTCTATTAGCATTATATACTATTTAACTGAGCTTGAAGTGGATAATTAACTACATCCATATAATCTAGAAACACTACTGAATAAGTATCAAAGCTAGTGCAGAAGAGCCCTAACACTAAACGGATGATTAGTCCAATAGTGTAGTTATAATTCTGATAAGCCAAACACTACAAAGCATGACATGGCTACTGGACAACATTATTTCAGTACTACAGCATTGCTGTAATACCCTCTAAAGTGTGGAAATATGTCTCTCAGAAATAATATAGTCTACCTAAAAGATATAAATACCTAATCTAAAAACTCATTAATTTAGTGATTTAAGTAGAATTGCAGTGCAAGTTGAGTTATAGTATTGTACTTGACAACCTGCTTCGAGGTTGAAAATACTGACCGTTTATGAGTTCCTTCATTCAAAATCTAGTGCTGTGTTATGCATAACACAACAGGGGTCAGACCACAAAGATGGCAGCTACCCAGGCAAGGCAAAGGAGAGTATAGAATGATGTACGTCCGAAGGAGATGTTCAGTATAATGTTAGTGCCTCATCTGATGATAAATCCCAGTAGGACCCTAAAGGGACATGATGAATGTAGCTGCTGTCTGTAGACTCTGTAGTTAACCTATTCCCCTTCCCCTTGATGTATTTGCTGTCAATCTGTCATTCTCTTTTTGTATGTGGATGTAATCAGCTACCTGTCAACATTCTTATATGCAGTTGATTTGATGAAGTAAATAATAAAAATGTCTCTAATAGTGTACATTATCTGATGAATTTGTTTTATGTCCCTGCAGTTTGCGTGGCATTTTGTTGTTCAAAGCCCCATGGGCTCAAATATAGCATTTATTGTCCGCAAAGTCTTTAAAGCTGACACACACAATGCAGTGTGACCTTAATGACCAATATTTCTCTATTTTAATATAGTGATGGCAATATTACAATATGAAAGAGCTAGCCATTGGCTGTGTTTATGACAGTTAAGTATTAAAGGCACAATGCAGCAGTTTGTATCTCAATTTCTATAAAATAATTTCTGGGTTACAATGAAGTAACTTACTGTGATTGTTTTCAATTGAATTGGCCAAAAATAAACAAAATAGCTTCTTAGCAAAGAGTAATTTTTCAAGCAAGAATTTTGCTAGGACTATGGGAGTGGCAAGAAGGTTTGCAACTCTTATTGGTCTATTTTAAGCAATAAGGCCCGAGGGGATGTGGTATATGACCAATATACCACGGCTAAGGGCTGTTCGAAGGCACAACACGGAGTATCTGGACACAGCCCTTAGCCGTGGTATATTGGCCATATATCACAAACCCCCAGGGTGCCTTATTGCTATTATAAACTGGTTACCAACGTAATTAGAGCAGTAAAAATATGTTTTTGTCATACCCGTGGTATACGGTCTCATATACCATGGCTGTCAGCCATTCGGCATTCAGAGCTCGAACCACCCAGTTTACATAAACTGGTTTGACACCTGGTGATGTCACCAGGCAGGCAAAAAACCCGTCCCACCAAAACAGCCTGAAATTTCGGGCAGGCTTTTCAAACAACGCCTACACTAAAAGGGCATTAAAATCTAATTTAACAGTATTATTCCAACCTCCTAGTGTGGAAATGTGTATATTAAACAGGATAATTACATTTATGACTGCACTGGGCCTTTAAGTGAATGGGATTGGAGTGGAGCAGGAACTCAGCCCAGGTCAGGAATGCCAGACAGGAAGTACTCCCTGTGTTTGGTTTACTACTACAGAAATAGACTTCCTGTTCCCTTGAGCCCCTCTGGGTGGAGGTGGGGCTGTTCTCAGCTCAAGGTGATGACAGTGAAGGAGTGGCGCAGGGGTACACATCTGTACAGACCACGCCTCAAAGTGTTGTGTTCAGCCAGAAAACTGGGGTCCTAAAATGTAGTGTACTATGTGGGACCTGATCAAAAGTAGTGCACTTTGTAGGCAATATGATGTAATTTGGTATGCATACTGGGCCTATAGCTAGCATAACATTGACATGAGTGGTGAGATGCCCAGTGCACACAAGGCCAATGTTGTGGGGGAAGTAATGATAGACATCCAGTGACTTTAGTGATCCGGGTGGTCAGTAAGATACAGTAAGAACAATGGGGCACTGGCCTTGAAAGTACAACAGTCCCACCCTGAGAGGAGACAATATAACATCCTCTCCCCAATCTGTTGCTGTCATATTTGGGATGTTTCTCTTAGTCTTTTGTTTTGTTAGATACCTGGCCTCAACCCATTATGGTACTTGGCATATGAACCACTAAAGACATGGTACAGGAGTCTTTACATCAAATAAACTCTAATTGGCTGCCTCACTGATTTGTGGAAGCTGCATCAACTGGATTGTGTTACAAACTGGAAAGAAAAATAGTTGTAAGAAATCCCATCACGAATACCAAGGCTGTAATAATACCCCCACTGAGGCTGTTGTTGGCTAGTGTCTGGGCCACTTGGCATAGTTCCGTGTGTTTTGAAGAGGTCCAGGAAACGAGGAGATGTAAACACAGACGTGGGGAGAGGTCAGAGGCCTTGACTGATACACAAATAAACAAACTCCCTTTAGAGGTAGCAGTTGTGAAACGTCCCTAGTTTGTCCCAGATCTCAACAGCTGTGGAGGATCAGAGGACTTTACTGGGACTTCGCTCCTCAGAGAGACCAATGCACAGCTTAAGGTTAGTACATAATTCACTCATTCTATTGAGCTGCTTTACAAACTACAATGTCTTACAAATATGGAATAGAGTTTTCCCATTCATTTCTAATGGCAAGTACTGTATGCATGCATTTTTCTATCAACGAGTATGTATAAAATTCATTTGCCCGTAAAGGAAAATAATAATTTCAGACACAGAGCGGCACTCTTCGACACAAGACCATAACCCCCTAGCTCTCCCCCTTTTCCCCCATCCATCTGGATTTTGTCTTTTGGCTGGAGTCCCCTCCCTCTTGCCCTCCCCCTCTTTGCCCCCTCTCCCTCCCTTCCTGCCGGCCTCTGCGTAGAGGATGTGTCTGGGAGTGTGAGAGGAAGGCCGTCAGTACAATGGATATGTGCCTTCGTTCCTCCACCCCTTCGCTCTCTTTCGGGCTCTGATCATCCTCCTCGTTCAGTGGTGTTCTGGCCCTCTGGGTAGGCCACTGTTGGTGGTGGACAGGCGGACCACTGAACTGAACTTAAATGTCAGACAGAGACAAGAATGGTGGTGACAAACCTGAAGGTACAGACGTCTACTCTACACACACTGCTAACAACCAAAACAGACTGTACCCACTGACTCTAACCAACACCCACTTCTCACTAACTCACAACAGAGGAAAGAATAGATCGTAATACATTTGCATGTATATCTCTCATCCTCTCCAAATGTAATTATTTCTGTGTTTTAAGACCGAAGAAGCGTATTATTTTCTGTATTTCAAGCATGATGGTGCTGTTAACGAATGCATTAGTCTCATTTTCCATAGGTTTATTGTGCGGCAGAAATGCTGATGTCACATTTAATGCTTGTAGTAAACATATCTGTCTCATGACCACCAGTGAGACAGAGACAGAGCTGTTTGTTTAAATTGCACACAGACACACGGATTAACACACCGTGCTGCTCTCCATTGACTCATAATCGCTCATGTCCCCACACACATACAAGCTGAACAAAACAGGGATTTTCTTCTATAAAGACAGATGGAGATGTATACTTTCACGTGGATCCTCCTGTCACATAACGTCTGGTGAATTGAGCTTGTTTACGTGTGATTGACAGATGCGGCAGCGCTCCCAGAGGTGTGGCCAGAGGCAGAGAGGGCAGAGAGCTTGGCCCGGGGCGCGGCCCTGAAGTGGGCATCGGGTGTGTTCTGTCGCCCTGAGCATCTGGAGAGGTTAGGACAGTACCGCAAAAGGGAAAGCCAGAGGACCTCGTCCATCCAGTCAAGACTCAAGGTATTCTGTAACTATAAACACACCTGCTCTCACTAGAGGCTATTGTCACTTTCCACATGAAATTATAAAAACTTGGGGGAGAAATTGATTTTTCTAATTGTTTATGTGATGGCAGGTTATTAATCTGTGTCGATGTTAACATAATATATGTTAAGGTGAAAAATCTGTCGATGGCCTAAATCAGGGCTGCCCAACCCTCTTCCTGGAGATCTACTGTCCTGTGGGTTCAGTCCAACCCCAATTTAACACACCTGGTTCTACTAATTAGCTGCTCAACAAGACCTTAACTAGCTGAATCAGATACGCTAAATTAGGGTTGGACTGAAAACCTACAGGACAGTAGATCTCTGGGTAGGGGGTTGGGCAGCCCTGGTCTAATAGCTCAAGACTCGCCGTTGATAATGGCAGGCCCTGGCCGTACCAGCACTCTCTGAGGGTGTTTCAGGGGGAGTTAGTATATGTAAAAAACACATTTCCAATTCACACATTTGTATAATACACACTTGTACATGTGTGAAATAGGACAAATATAAGCACCCACCAAATTATTATTATATGGCACTTCCACTTGTGCCTTGATTGATTTTCTGATTGTGAGATCCTACATATGTTGCCTTTCTTCCAGTCAGTGGTCCAGTCCTACCTAGAGGGGGTGGGCTGGGGTCTGGAGCAGCTTCGTGAGGCCCGGGCAGAGCTGAAAGAGGTGTCCCATGCCCTGGGGAAGGCAGGGGTGGAGTCCAGCAGAAACGCAGAGGGAGTCAAGGCTCTGGAGATGATGCGAGAGGTCTCTGTCAATCACTGTCAACTCCTTGCTGCCGTTAGCAACCTGCCACGCCTCTACTCTGGTGAGACTGCCCCAACAGCTTCCTTGGTTCTGTAGCTTCACAACTGTCAAAATATTTCATGAATCTGTTCATATAAAACATCATTGAAATTTCAGAGAGACTCACATAAATGCACATATCCTGTTCCTTAAGGAAAAATTGAATGACTCCCTTTCAGCCTACACTTCAATAACTATGTCAATCTGTAACTTGGCTAAAACTACAGTGTCTCCCTTGTTACCTGTCAGTACAGAGCATGGTATCGGAGACAGAGAGGCTGGTGGAGTCTCGCCGGCTCCTGGAGGCCCATGCCCGTTTGATGGAGCTGGAGTGCTGGCAGGATGATGTCCTGTGGCAGCTCCATGGAGCAGGGGCCCCTGGGACAGCAGGGACAGCCCTCAGTGCCCAGGATGAGGAGCTGGTCAGGAACTACTTCTCAGGCGTTGGAAAGCTGGTGGAGGCTCTGGGGAAGGAGCTGTGGGCAGTGGTGGGGAGTGGACTGGCTTTAGCCCGGCAGAACCCTACACCATTTGTGTCTGCTGTGAGGATTGTGGAGCGAGAGGAGGCGCTGGATCAGGCCATGCTGGAGGAGAGAGGACGTGCAGGGGGGCACAGCAGGCCTCTTCCCCCAGGACGGCCACGCTGCTGGAGGGAGCGCTTCTTCCAAGTATGTCTAGACTTGTATGTACGCTAGTTGAATACAGTGAGATTCAATGATAGGGTTGAGCATCATTCAAGAGCCCACATTGCTATGCAAGTAGAATTGTACAACACAATACATGACTGGAATAGAACATGATGCAATAGGTCTAGGTCCTATGTTAATGAGATACAGGGATGGTTTTCCTTATGTTTTGATAGTAGCATTGCACTGGTGCTTTACAGTGATGTTATACTCTGTTAGGTGTTGGAAGAGGCGGTGTCTGCACGTTTCCGTAGCGTCTCTTACCTGCACACCCGTGGGCCTGGCCTTGCAGGCCACCTGTCTGCCCTGCAGCACGGGATCATGGGAGACCTGGCCACGGTGCGCCACCTGCTGGACCACTGCGTTCCGCCCCACTATAACCTGACCAGGGCCTACCTCCGCGCCTGCCACCGCTGTCTACAGTCACACCTGGGCCAGGTCAGTGGATGGGAGCTGGAGAGCGGGGAGATCTTTGCTATTCTTAACTGGGTCCTACACATCTACAACAGGTGAGCAAATATAGACCAAACAATTTGAGACAAAATATGTTTTTGTGTGTTAATAGGGTTGCAAAAGGAGGGTATATTACTGGAAACTTTATAAGTTTACCAGTAAACTTACAGAATTTTGGTATCTTTCAAGGATTTTATGTATTCTATCACAAGACATTTAGTGGCCCTTTTGCGTACTTCAGGTTATCACAGGTGTCTGTAATTATCTCTGGCCCTCTGTCTGGCCTTATCCCATTATTATATGAAATAATTACATAAGATGATTTCAAAATAAAACATTGAATGACAAAGCTGTAAAACATTATCCTAAATATAAACCATAATACCGTTGGTGTTCAATACAGGGGGTTGAGAATGAAATATCCTTTATATTTTTATTTATTTGACTATGGCATTGTCTATGTATTTGTTGTCAATGTTTTTGTGTCAAACTGGTGGCAGTTGTGAAAAAAGTCAATAATGCTATTGTTGATTTAAATGCTTTTTCATTAATTAGGCTATTTTCTCTTGAACCATATGATCTATCTACTAGAAACTCATGGACAATATGGACAAATTAATGCTATATATAATTTAAGTTATTCAAGTATAAATGACCAAAGTTACCATAGATTGCAATCGATTTTCTGTTGATTACCAAAATTACTGAAGACTTCGGTAACTTTGGTAAATTACGGTAGCTTTGCAACCCTAGTTGTTAACGAGTGTAGAGTTGTTTTGGCGTGATCAGTGTGTACTGTATGTGTGCAGCTCAGATATGATGGGGCATCCAGACCTAATGGTGGAGATGGAGTCAGAGGAGCTGGGACCCCTGATCACCCAGGAGAGTCTGGAACAGCTGCAGAACAAATATGTACACAGTGTGCGGGTGGGTGAGACTTCTGGGTCTCTGAGTTGTCTGTCTGCCTGCCTATCTATCTGTGTTTCTAACTAGGTCTGTCTATTTGTTTGTTTGTCAGTGTGCCTGTATGTCTGTGTACTAATGCCTCTGTGCACATGCACTGTGGTGTGGGATATACCTCTCTGTCTCAGTGGAGTTTGTGTTTTTTTGTTGTTGTTGTATTTTACCCCCTTTTTCTCCCCAATTTTTGATCTTGTCTCATTTCTGCAACTCCCCAATGGACTCGGGAGAGGCGATGGTGAAGTCATGCATCTTCCGAAACATGACCCGCCTAACCGCGCTCCTTAAAACCCGCCAGCTTAACCCGGAAGCCAGCTGCACCAATGTGTCAGAGGAAACACTGTTCAACTGGCAACCGGGGTCAGCCTGCAGGCACCCGGCCCACCACAAGGAGTCGCTAGAGTGCGATGAGCCAAGTAAAGCCGCCCCGGCCAAACCCTCCCCCAACCCGTACGACGCTGGGCCAATTGTGCGCCTTCCCATGGGACTCCCAGCCACGGCCGGTTGTGGCACAGCCCGGAAATGAACCCGGGTCTGTAGTAACGCCTCTAGCACTGCGATGCCGTGGCTTAGACCGCTGAGCCACTCAGGAGGCCCCTGTGGTGTTTGTGTTTTATTGTGCTGTAGAAAAGTGTGGTTGAGTGGAGTGTGTATTGTGCTGTAGAAAAGTGGGGTTGAGTGGAGTGTGTATTGTGCTGTAGAAGAGTGTGGTTGAGTGGAGTGTGTATTGTGCTGTAGAAAAGTGTGGTTGAGTGGAGTGTGTATTGTGCTGTAGAAAAGTGTGGTTGAGTGGAGTGTGTATTGTGCTGTAGAAAAGTGTGGTTGAGTGGAGTGTGTATTGTGCTGTAGAAGAGTGTGGTTGAGTGGAGTGTGTATTGTGCTGTAGAAAAGTGTGGTTGAGTGGAGTGTGTATTGTGCTGTAGAAAAGTGTGGTTGAGTGGAGTGTGTATTGTGCTGTAGAAGAGTGTGGTTGAGTGGAGTGTGTATTGTGCTGTAGAAAAGTGTGGTTGAGTGGAGTGTGTATTGTGCTGTAGAAGAGTGTGGTGGAGTGTGTATTGTGCTGTAGAAAAGTGTGGTTGAGTGGAGTGTGTATTGTGCTGTAGAAAAGTGTGGTTGAGTGGAGTGTGTATTGTGCTGTAGAAAAGTGTGGTTGAGTGGAGTGTGTATTGTGCTGTAGAAAAGTGTGGTGGAGTGTGTTTTGTGCTGTAGAAGAGTGTGGTTGAGTGGAGTGTGTATTGTGCTGTAGAAAAGTGTGGTGGAGTGTGTTTTGTGCTGTAGAAGAGTGTGGTTGAGTGGAGTGTGTATTGTGCTGTAGAAAAGTGTGGTGGAGTGGGTGTGTTTGTGCTGTAGAAGAGTGTGGTTGAGTGGAGTGTGTATTGTGCTGTAGAAAAGTGTGGTTGAGTGGAGTGTGTATTGTGCTGTAGAAGAGTGTGGTGGAGTGGAGTGTGTATTGTGCTGTAGAAGAGTGTGGTGGAGTGGAGTGTGTATTGTGCTGTAGAAGAGTGTGGTGGAGTGTGTATTGTGCTGTAGAAGAGTGTGGTGGAGTGTGTATTGTGCTGTAGAAGAGTGTGGTGGGAGTGTGTATTGTGCTGTAGAAGAGTGTGGTTGAGTGGAGTGTGTATTGTGCTGTAGAAGAGTGTGGTTGAGTGGAGTGTGTATTGTGCTGTAGAAGAGTGTGGTTGAGTGGAGTGTGTATTGTGCTGTAGAAAAGTGTGGTTGAGTGGAGTGTGTATTGTGCTGTAGAAAAGTGTGGTTGAGTGGAGTGTGTATTGTGCTGTAGAAAAGTGTGGTTGAGTGGAGTGTGTATTGTGCTGTAGAAAAGTGTGGTTGAGTGGAGTGTGTATTGTGCTGTAGAAGAGTGTGGTTGAGTGGAGTGTGTATTGTGCTGTAGAAAAGTGTGGTTGAGTGGAGTGTGTATTGTGCTGTAGAAGAGTGTGGTGGAGTGGAGTGTGTATTGTGCTGTAGAAGAGTGTGGTGGAGTGGAGTGTGTATTGTGCTGTAGAAGAGTGTGGTGGAGTGGAGTGTGTATTGTGCTGTAGAAGAGTGTGGTTGAGTGGAGTGTGTATTGTGCTGTAGAAGAGTGTGGTGGAGTGGAGTGTGTATTGTGCTGTAGAAGAGTGTGGTGGAGTGTGTATTGTGCTGTAGAAAAGTGTGGTTGAGTGGAGTGTGTATTGTGCTGTAGAAAAGTGTGGTTGAGTGGAGTGTGTATTGTGCTGTAGAAGAGTGTGGTGGAGTGGGTGGTATTGTGCTGTAGAAGAGTGTGGTTGAGTGGAGTGTGTATTGTGCTGTAGAAGAGTGTGGTGGAGGGAGTGTGTATTGTGCTGTAGAAGAGGTGTGGTTGAGTGGAGTGTGTATTGTGCTGTAGAGGAGAGGAGTGTGGTGGAGTGGGGGAGTGTGTATTGTGCTGTAGAAGAGTGTGGTTGAGTGGAGTGTGTATTGTGCTGTAGAAGAGTGTGGTTGAGTGGAGTGTGTATTGTGCTGTAGAAAAGTGTGGTGGAGTGTGTATTGTGCTGTAGAAGAGTGTGGTTGAGTGGAGTGTGTATTGTGCTGTAGAAAAGTGTGGTGGAGTGGAGTGTGTATTGTGCTGTAGAAAAGTGTGGTTGAGTGGAGTGTGTATTGTGCTGTAGAAAAGTGTGGTTGAGTGGAGTGTGTATTGTGCTGTAGAAAAGTGTGGTTGAGTGGAGTGTGTATTGTGCTGTAGAAAAGTGTGGTTGAGTGGAGTGTGTATTGTGCTGTAGAAAAGTGTGGTTGAGTGGAGTGTGTTTTGTGCTGTAGAAAAGTGTGGTTGAGTGGAGTGTGTTTTGTGCTGTAGAAAAGTGTGTCTGAGTGGATGCATAAGGCCCTGGAGGTGGAGCTGACAGACTGGCAGAGAGACCAGGAACCAGACACTGACCACGAAGGCTTTTACCTCACCAGCCTGCCAACCATCATCACACAGGTAAACATACATACCTCACTACCTCTACATTAATATTGGTTTAAAATGTGGTTAAACTATATTTCTATGCAGATACATGAGTTGTGGCAATGTTGTGTTTGTTTTGAGGCCGGTGATTGAGTTGGACTGATATTGTGTTTGTGTTGTGGTTGTGTTAGATGCTGGAGGAGAATGCACGGGTGGCTCTGATGGTTAGTGAATCACTTCGGGATCAGACCATACAGATGGGGCTCTATGAGATGGAGAACCTCCTCAATAGGTGGGTCAGTGTTCTTATGTCAGTATGTTTGAGAACTTGGCACAAAATCTGTGATACTTTTCACACATTTAAGGTCTAATGCAACCTATCATATTTTATTGTAACTGCAATTAAATACGGGGTCCTCGTTCTCTTTCCATCATGTAAGTCTCTCATTCCGTCTCCCTGTTTCCAGGTTTCGGGAGGCTCTTGTGGAATTTGGGAAGGAGCACCGCAGGGATCAGAGCACAAATCAAAACAAGTTCTACCTCCATTATCTACTGGCCTCTATTAGCAACTGCATCATCCTCAAGTGAGCTTCTGTACATTGTTTTATTTTTGTCAGTGCTATCTGTTTCTGTTCATCTGTACGTTCATCAATGTGAGTATGTGTACACACATACATGCAGTATATTATACAGTTTGTTCAAGACTCCTTGCCTCTCCTCTCAACTCCTTTCCTCTTCTCCCCCTCCCCTCCTCTCTTCTGTTTCTCCCCCTTTCCTATCCTCTCCTCTCCTCAGGACCTCCACAGAGAGTTTGCAGCAGCAGCTCTCGTCCCGTTCAGCCAGCAGGTTCTCCCGGACTCCCCCCGGCCCCCTTGCTGCTCTGGACCGGGCAGTGAGGAGGGCCTGCCGCCTGGTGATGGACCAGCTGCTGCTAGAGCTCCAGCCCTTCCTGCAGGGGCTACTGTCTCGCTCCTGGCTGGCCCAGGGAGACGTCACGGTTACCCTGAAGTTATGTGGAGTCCTGGAGCGCCATTTTGAGCTGTATAGTCGTGTTCGCCCACCCTGCCGGCAGGTCAGGCTCTTTGACAATCAAATTAGTCTGTAGCTGACTTATACTAGTCTCCTGTATGGTATTGTTGACCCCTCCCTGTTCCTGTAGCGTTTGCAGGAAGAGTGCCAGTGGCTGACGGTGGTGGAGTATGTGAGGGTGTTTATGCAGAAGAGGCTGGTGTGTCGGAATGCAGAGGAGCGGTGCCAGCTGGCCCAGAGAATGGCACTGGATGCCCAGCATCTGAGGGATCTCTTCCAGGGTCTGGTGGTGAGGATAGCCTTGAGTTTAACCACACCCAGTGACACCCAGTTTAGTGCGACACTCGGCCCAGCTCTGCTCTGTCCTCTATCCCACTTTCCATGGACTACATACCCAACCCGCACCACACCATACTCAACATATACCCACCCCTTCCTTCATTTTTATTCACTACACCATTTTATTTACAGTATTCCATTTTCATGCATGCACTGTGTCTGTTTAGGAAGTGGAGGGATCAGTGAGTGAGGTGAACCCAATGGCTTTACTGCCTGTTCTGGCTGACTTCATCCGGCTTAAAGACCCTAGCATGCTTACGCTCGAGGTGTCTGGACTGGTGGCCAAGTACCCTGATATCAGGTATACACACAATCCTTACCATATCAATTTCCTGTAAATCAATTCATGTTTTTTTTTAACAAATCTAACATTTGCCTTAATGACCTCACTCCTGAGATATGATTATATCAGGGACACTTGTACAGCTGTCTCTTCAGTAGTCAGGTGTTGATCTTCTGTGTTGGTCTTCTCTCTTCTGTCTGTGCCCCTCAGTGATGAGCATGTGTCAGTATTGCTGGATGTTAGGGGGGATGTCTCCAGGGATGTGAGGGGTACAGTTCTGGACCTCCTGGAGCAGAGCACTCCTCCTCTTCCTGCTGGCTATCGACCCATCTTCTCTGACATCCTGGTCCCAACTCCTAGCATGCCATTCTGTCTGCCTACTGCCAAGTGTGCCTGACTACAATTTTGCAGCCTTTAAATCCACACAACACACAGCTTGTGATTCATAAGTTATATCAACTTTATAATACATCCATCCACCACACAGTGGATTGTATATCAAGCTTGATGGTCTGCAGAGTTCAAATCTATGCTTATTGGTCTTGTACACAGTTTAGCAAGTGTTATTGCAGATGCAGTGAAATGCTTGTCCAGCTTCACAGGGTGGTACTATGGACATTGTCTGGTGAGATGGTCTTAATGAATACATTACAATTCCAATGTAATTTCAATCAATCAGTTTGATGTTCTGAATTGATTACCACAAGAGACTGTACCTACAGAAAATCGTGGGGCACCTGTAATGTGATGTATTTTACTGTATAAATAATTGTATGTATATTCATATGAACAATACATTCTAAATGAAAATCAGTGGATTTCGTTATTTTTTACTTGGAAAAATAGTTGATGAATCTGATTGTTACAATGACAAGTGTACACTGCCAGAAAAAAGAGCAGAAGCACTCAGATTACAGGGGGTTAATTTGACACTAGTCATGTGACTTGGAGGGTGACGTCAGGTGGGTATTCATTACGGAAACCGTTGGCCGTTTAAGAAAAAACAAGCTAACGGAGTAAAACTTGAGTTTCTATTGGACACATTCAGGTAGTTTCCGCCCATTGTGTCCCGTTTGAGAAACGTTTTCCAACCGAATTCACGGAATGAATACACCCCAATTGGCAGTCAGAGGGAGAAAAAACATGTCTGCCCCCGTTAAAGCAATGCTGCCATAATCCAATTTGGTAGAGATTAGTGTAAAAACGGTATTATTCTGGAATACAATATATTATATTGAATCAAAAACGCGGCATCGTAATCGATATATAGCTACTGTAATGAAGACTTTCTGCGGACGTGCCAACCCGACCACAGGCGCGTTGGATTGGGTCGAGGAGAGTGAGGAGTATGACTACCATCAAGAGATTGCCAGGTAGTTAACGTTATGCTAGCAAGCCAACCACTTATGTTCCATTAAAATAGTCCGCCAATGCAACATTTCGTTTGTATATAATTTAATATTAATTTATTGCACTAGCTATACAAAGCACTATTTTCTGTCTTTGTCAAATCACTTTTTTAACCATGAGGTGAGCTCGATTAAGCGTCCGGGGCGTTTAGGCAGTTTTCCCACGTCCGTATCTGATCAAATGATGATCACCGGTTTGTTTCTCAGGTCCTGCTATGCTGATATGCTGCACGATCACGATAGGGTGAGTGTGTGTCCATGCTTCCTTTGACAGGAAACAACACTTACAGCATATAGTTTGTACTTTCCCTGTATGTTTCTGTGGTTCTCTGCCCGGGGGTACCCCTGAAGTACCCCTGGTTGGGAACCACTGATGTATCTAAACCTCTTGTCTGCCCTCCAGAATGAGAAGTACTACCAGGGCATCAGGGCTGCTGTGAGCAGAGTGAAGGCACGGGGTGATAAAGTCATCGTTCTGGACATTGGCACCGGAACAGGACTGCTGTCCATGATGGCTGTCACAGCTGGGGCTGACTACTGCTATGCTGTAGAGGTGAGCATGAGTTTGCTGAAACCCACACACCATTGGCAAATCAATCAAATAGCATTTAGAATTCACCGTCAATGACAGGATAGTGGAAATGGAAAATAGGAAAAGGTGTTCTAATGAAGAATGGATTTTGAAACCCCATTTTAATTGTGATTTGTTTGTCTTATCCAATAGGTTTTCAAGCCCATGGCAGATGCTGCTTTCCGAATAGTGAAGAAAAATGGCTTCTCAGACAAGATCAAGATCATCAATAAACACTCTACAGAAGTGACAGTTGGACTAGGTAAGTCACACGTGTCATACACACAGTCATGTGATGTACAGTTGTGCTGATTCAAATTACTTTTCAAATTGCCTGTGCCGCAGCATCAGTAACTCCCGTGTGTGACAAACTCCAAGTTTGACAGAAAGTGCAAAGTTTGTTTTTGAATCATCTTAACAATAACACATGTAATGACCTGTGACCTGAAATATGCCTCATACAGTGCAGTTACATCCACTTTGGATCACTTTTCTTTAACTGTGCAGAGAAACCTTTTAACCTCAACTGAATGTTATCATAAGATTGCTACATGTGTTTTCACTCCAGATGGAGACATGCAGACTCGAGCCAACGTCCTCGTCACAGAGCTGTTTGACACTGAACTAATTGGAGAGGGAGCCTTACCCAGCTATGAACACGCTCATCTCAACCTGGTCCAGGTAGGTGTGTGTGCTTGCGTGCACGTGTGTGTGTGTTGTGAGAAATAATCAGACGTGTGAAGCAGATGTGTATTTCTCCTGTAGGAGGGCTGTGAGGCTGTGCCCCACCGTGCCACAGTGTATGCCCAGCTAGTGGAGTCAGAGCAGTTGTGGAGTTGGGCACAGTTACAACCCATGGAGGTGGATGGTTGCAAACTGCTGCCTCCTCCCGCTGTAAGCCACTGTGCTGGAGCCCACTCTGTCTGTGACATCCAGCTCAGCCAGGTGCCCCCTCACCGCTTCACACCACTAGGGCCTCTCTGCACCATGTTCAGGTCAGATGCACATTTTTGAACAAACATTTATTATTTATATATTCCCAATGAATCGTCTCCATTCAGTGGTAATTTATGCCTTTCTCTCTTTTCTTCTCTCCCTCCCAGTGTGGACTTCAGTAAGCCAGTGAGCAGTGCCCCTCAGTCCCACTCCTCTAGCTTCCCAGCTCAGTCCAGTGGCCGGGCTCAGGTGGTCCTCTCCTGGTGGGACATAGACATGGACCCCAGCGGATCCATCGTGTGTTCCATGGCTCCCAGCTGGACCTACCCAGACCCTCAGTCCGCTCCTGTAAGTGCAGTGGGTATGTCATGGATGCACATGTGTGATACAGTTTGAGGAAGTAATGTTTGTCTGTCTTTTTAGTGGCGGGATCACTGGATGCAGAGTGTCTACTTCCTTCCTGTGGAGAGGAGGGTGGCAGAGGGAGAGGAACTCAGCCTTACTGTCTCCCATGACGACTACAGCCTGTGGTACAGCCTACAGCCCGACGGGTAACTAACTCCTATACACACAAACACACACACCCTAGACTACTTAGATGTACAAAACTGTCTGTAGTTACCTAATGTTGCACAAACAAATGAGGGTGAGTAAAGGTTGTCTAATCAGAGCTGTGTGTGGTTGTTTATGTCCTCTCAGTCAACAGGGCTCGTTGAGTGAGGCACCACCTTGTCGGCCATGTTGCGTCTGTCAAGCTCACCTGGTGTGGACACGCACACGCTTCGGGGAGCTCAACGACCGCCAGCGCACACAGAGCTACGTCAGAGCTCTACGCAGTGTGAGTGATGAGGTTTGAGGGTCGGGTATAGAGCAGGGTGTGTGCGGCTTTGCCATAATGGATATGGTGTAGCTACTATTCGATCCAGATAATGAATATGGGTGTTTGTCAATTTTAGGTTGTAAAACCAGACAGCGTGTGCGTAGGGGTCAGTGATGGGAGTCTGTTACCCGTCTTCGCTCACATGCTTGGAGCTAAGAAGGTATTACTATTTTTACTTTGTCATGCTCTTACTTGTATATTTTTACTCACCTATTTGGTTTTTGAAATGATTCCAACAAGGCCACGAAATAAGGTTTGTCTGTGTCCATCCAGGTGTTCAGTTTGGAAAGCTCTGGAATGTTGAAGCAGGTCATTGAACAAGTGAGAGTCCCCATAACAAAAGCTTTTACTTCGTTCAAATCTATTAGTAAAAGTCAATGAACACAAGGTTGCTAGTTGCTAAAACGTGTATATCTCTGTAGGTGCTGAATGCCAACTCCATGAGCGGAGGAGTTCAGATTCTGGGGATTCGTCCTGATCAGCTGTCCAGTACCGACCTGGCGGGGGAACCGGTATGAACAGTAACACTATTCTGGGGTGTTCTGTATATGATATACAGTATTAGAATCCCCTGAACAGCGTCTGTACAAAAACTATTTTACACTTTTAAAAGTTTTTGTTAACTCTTTTCTACTGCTTTCTATTTTATTTATGTATTTATATTGTTTCATGTGTCCCCTAGATATCAGTGTTGATAGGCGAGCCCTACTTCAGCACCAGTCTTCTGCCCTGGCACTCCCTGTACTTCTGGTACTGTCGTACTGCCCTGGTCCGTCTGCTGACACCCAATGCCACCATCTTGCCTTGCTCTGCCACTCTGTGCATGGTCGCCGTGGAGTTTCAGGTAAGAGATATTGGCATCTGTAGTAAAATGAAAAGTAAACTTTTGAACTTGTGTGCCTCTCTCATTCACTCAACCTCTGTCAGGATCTGTGGAGGATAAGAGCTCCTTGTGGTACATGTGAAGGCTTTGACGTTGGACCTATGGATGAGATGGTTCAGGTTAGAATCCACCTCTTTCAATATGGACATAATTTAATTTGGAGAAAAATACACTTTTTTATCAAAGATGGGAATGGGTACTGCTCTAGTCTTCATTAGCGCTCACTCACAGCAGTGCACCTTTTTAACACTCCCCGCGCAGCAGTCTCTGGATTTCCGTGAGTCCCATGAGGCTGAGCCACAGCCTCTATGGGAGTACCCGTGTCGGGCTCTGACCCAGCCCAGAGCTGTCATGACCTTTGACTTCCTACAGTGTGTTCCTGAACAGCCAATCAGATGTCAGGGATCACTACCATTTACGAGGTATGGACTCTTATTTTGGTCTCAGATTTTTTTCTTTCTCATACCGGTAAGTAAATTGTCATTATGTCCTAGCCAGAGCACATTCTCAAATATGCTCTGATAACAGCATTCCAAATGGTCCTGAACACCATTTGTGTTTCTGTACAGGAGGGGACGTTGCCATGGTGTGGCCCTGTGGATGGAGTACCAACTGAATGATGACATCAAAGTTAGCATGGGCCTGACGAGACCAGTCAGTGAAGAGGTACTAACATCCCTCATTCAATACTACTAATGCATTGCAATTTCTATTTTTCTGTAATTCAATATGAATACCCGAATAAGGTTAAATGGTTGAATAGTAAATTAACCCCTCTTGTTCCCCTGTAGGGTGCCTGTGAATGGAGTCTCCATCGGAAACAAGGCGTGTACTTCTTCAGGTCCCCCTGGGAGAGCTCAGGGGATGGAAGGGCCTCAGTGTCTTATAGTTTCACCTTTGAACCCAGCATCGGGGATATCAAAATGGATTTCACAGTTGCCTCACAGTGATCTGTATTGGTACACATGAAACTGGACATCTCTGGGTTGGCTTCTATGAAGAGGACAGACATTTTAAATTACTCTAGTAAAACCAAATACTGATGGATGGTGTTTGTTTTATATTTTATTCTTGTGCTTTTAAGTGTGAAAGTGAATATATAAACAGGCCATGCTTGAAGGATTGTCATTGACTTATTAAATGGGAAATCCTGAAAATAGACTACCACTTTTTGTAGAAAACAATCCAGATAGTAATATACACACGGTTAATTGAACTGACATTTATTATGGACACCTGTATGTTGAAATATGGTGAGTGCCCTGTGAAATCTTCATTGTATGATATGGCCAGGAACAGTTGTCACGTGGTCAAATAAGCCTGTAAACCTGGATCGATTCAGTAATGTTTCACTACTCCCAATACATTTACTCAAACTCTGCCTGCTTTTTGCTCTTATACATGATGTAGAAGAGCCATTCTGACCATCTCAGTGAGAACCTGGCATTGGTCATGGACTCCAGGGGGTGGGAGGTTAGAATGATGTAAGGAATGTGATATTCCAGAAAGTACATATTGTGGTTGTTCCTAGGTATCATTTAGCCCTGTGTTGGCTAGTACGATCTTCTCTCCAGGTTTGAAGGCAGGCATCCCAATGTATGGACAGCTGGCACATCGGAAGGCATCACCCAGGTAACACTGAAATACAGGTCAAAAGATCTGGTCAACAATTACAAACTGGCTTCACAAAGATGCTGGTGTTGACAAAGCCATGGTGGTTGCATATGGGCAAAGAGTGACACTCACACTTCCACAGGCGGACTTGGGCTGGCTGATTGTCTTGGCGCCCTTGCTCTCCTGTTCCAACTCTTCAGCAAGACCACAAGAGCTACGTAGGAGTAATGACAAACAAGGCAACCGTAAGCATGCCGTCCCCCTTGGGCTAAGTGTCATTTTGTAAATTCCGGATCTATGGCAAGAAGCATCATTCACCCAAATTGTTAAAATCAGGCCAGTTGTGTTGGATATCGCATGGGTTTGCTAGACTCATTTCAGCACTGAGTCAAACAGAAACATGTTCATGGCTTGTTATAGCATCACTGTGTGGTTGATATGAATGTTCTCGCATATGTTGATACTTGAGTGTTTGCAACATATGCACCAAAATTGTGTTTGATTATCCTTGACTGATTTATATGCATTTGTGCCAGACCACACCTGGCACAAATGGTCAATAGTGGCCAGGTACTATTCAGGAAAATATTACATTGAGAGACCTTTGTCCATAGATCCCATATACCACTCATTTGGTGCCAGCAGAGTAGTGTTTTTTTCACAAAATGTAAAAATGGAGGATAATCTGACCTTATGGGTCCCTACGGAAAATGTGTTCCTTGTGGGGAGAGGGCCCTATGTACCGAATTCCATGACTTAAGGTCAAACGGGGTGAGGGGTGTAACCTTTCAAAGTTTGCATTTTCAATCTGGAGAAAGATCCACAGTCGCCTCCCCAATTTCATTGTGGGGGACATTTACAAGAGAATAGTTATGATTCAAGGCAACCATGTGTGATTATCTCCATATTTGCACTAGAGATATTCAATAATCAGTTGAACTTAGTCTCTTGGCGATGATGCCAACTAAATTGTTGGTGTATGGGTGAGCCCTCTTTTCTGTAACCAAAGAGAGTGAGGGGTGTTTCTTACCAGTTCTTGCAAGCCTTCTTTTTCTTGGTGGTTCCGTCACCACAGGAGGGCGCTTTGAGGGAGGCTGCGTCTGGCTTCTTAAAGTCATCTGCATCCAACAGAGCATCTGAATCTACCAGGTCCTGAGAAGAAAAGACAGGGGAGTGGCATATTGAGAATCACCATCAGAGAAATATGAAAAACAAAAAAACCACACAAATCACTCACCACATCATCATCATCCATGTCATTGGCTGACAGGGTCCACGCCTTGGCAGCATTGGGGTCAAGTGCAGGTTTGTCTACTGAAACAAGAAAATCAATTACATTTTCAAAAGGAGACCTGGAGGAATAGTATGAAATGTTAACCGAAGGAAGGAGAACTCCACATACCTGGTTTTGAGGTCTTTTTCCCAAAGGAAAACTTCAGCTGGCTCGAAGAGCCCACTTCAAAGTTGGGTTTAGAAGCAGACATGCGCACCCTGGATAGAGTGTTACCCTGGAAGCCTGTGAATGTCTTCAGGGCAGACACAGCCTCTGGGGTCAGGGGTTCTTTACTGACCTGTCAATGTTAAAGAAAACATGAGTAGAGTACACAGTGCCTGGAGGAGTGACATTCCAGTGCTGGTTTACTCACCTCAGTCACTGACACCAGGCCAGACAACTTCAACACTGATATAAGCTTCTCAGCAGTCCTCACTTTTTGGTCATCAGTTCCTAAGAACAAGGACAGGTGTCAAGAATCTGAGTCCTTTACTATGTGTCCTCAATCATGACCAGGACACTCAAACACTTGCGCTCTCCACCTTCTTACCTGTAACAGGTTCTTCAAGCACTAGTTTTCCGTCAGGTTTGATCACTCTGGCCATCTCTGCTAGTGTCTCTGAGGTGTGGACAGAAAAGCTGTCAGAGAGTAGACTTGAGAGGACCCAGTCGTAGCTTGATGCTGCATGTGAAGCTGAGGAAAGGAGTTCATAAAATGGTATAATCCGATGCCCTTATAACAAGTGTATATATAGCTAGACATATCAGACATGGGTTGTTCACACCCATGACACCCACCAGCTCAGATTTTTTTAAGATTTGCATTCCTGCAACTGTATTTTGTTGATATACCCAACATCTGATTTGAACCAAACTTTTTTTTCTAATAATAAGACATGAGGAATCCAAATAAATAGTCAAAAGCCACCCACGGACCCCCCACGCCAGACCCACCAACAACGAGTATACCGTATCAGTTCTCCATGTCTGACAAGTACTATATGTAGTATGGAGCCGTTAGGGTTATGTCCCATCCTACATCCTGATATTCTGACCACTAGATGGTGCTGTTCCTGCTAGTAGGTAATTAAAAAATTAAGCCCCCCCCCTCAATGTTAAAGGGGAAATGACATATTGGTTTCCTTACCATGTAAGCAGTTTATGGACAAGTTATGACAGCAACCCATGCTTTGGTTTTGTTTACTTGGCCAAACTCCAACGTTTTTGCATTTGTGGGACAAATCCAATGCAAGTCAACGTTAGCTATAATAGCATTTTTGCTATTGAGTTAGTTATAAAATGTATTGTAAGATACTTTAGGATGATTTGGACATGAAGCATGAAACTGCTAATATTAGGTACCATTAACCATGTTTCCATCGACAGTTTTTATGCGATTAAAGTCATACCGTATTTTTAAAAAATCATGACAGCTGTACAATTTTTTAAATGCCAACAGAATTTGTTTGTTCGACCTGGTGGGATCTTTTTGTGTCGGTTAAATTAATTATGCGAGAATGGCGGTGGAAATGCTTTTATGCGCAAATATTTATATAATAACAACCATCATATTGAAGTAAACTTGGATATACGCGATGATATGTTGTGTGGTCCTCTCACTACAATTCGGGAAACCATGCAGTTTATTAGGCTACAGATGAAATAAATGATGAACTTCACAATGTTGTACAATGAAAGTACATGGTGATCTTGAAGCTCCTTTCAAATAAATATTGAGGGTCTTATTCTGGTGACATAATGATTGATTCTTGACTGCCATTTGACAAATTAATAATCTCATGTAGAATACCCTGCAGTAGGTTATCTGCAAACTGATGCCTAGAGCACACGTGCCAAGACCAGAGTAGTAGACACATTTGCTATTTAACGCAACAGTTTGTGATAAAACTATCAGTAGAGCTTTGGAAACACATTGAACTTTCGATTTTTTATTCGGTACATGTAACCTTACGTCGTCACACACTGATTTTTATCCACAACAAGTCCGTTTGGTGGATACACCGCTGCTGGGAAAATGCGCATATTTTCTTGATGCGGAATCTAAAATATTTGCATGGAAATCTGTCGCTAAATTGGTTGGAAACCTAGCTATTAACTTGCATTGGATTTGTGCCACAAATGCTAAAAAGGTAGCTTTGAAAGCATGGATTGCTGTCATACCAACAAAAGAAAATGCAGAACAGCATCATCTAGTGGTCAGAACCTGGTAATATCAGGATGTAGGATGGGACATAAACCTAACAACAGGGAGGGAAAAACGTCACCAAATTCACTGGGAATACATTACATTACATGAAGAAGCAATACTCAGAGCTGCAGCGCCATACTACTTGTTAGACATAGAGAACATACTGTATACTGGTTGTTGGGGTGGGATTGGAGTGGGGTGTATTTGCATGGGATGCGATTGGCGTGGGGGGGGGGGGGGGGGGGGGCTTTTGACCATTTCTTTGTAATCCTCATGTCTTACATTTTTTTGGGGGTCCAAATCAGATGTTATTTAATATATTTATTGAACATTACAGGAATCCTATAATTAAAAAATAGGCAACTTGGGTGCAATCAACTAGCTTAATTTCTTATACCGTAGATTATATTTCAACAAAATAATGTTGCAGGAAATCTCATTTTCTGTTTCTAACTACAGAAACGATTCCGTAACAATCTGAGATGGCGGATGTCAAAATCCTCTTTCTTGTGCTTTTTGAGGTAGAACGACCCACATGTCAATGCATGGGTTTAAGAACAAGCATAGGCCAAGTGTTGTAACAGATCCTCAGGTGAATGAGTGTCACTTCAAATCAAACTTTGTCACGTGCCGAATACAACATGTGTAGACCTTACAGAGAAATGCTTACTTACAAGCAGTTCAAGAAGAGTTAAGAAAATATTTACTAACTAAACTAAAGTAAACAATTATAAAAAGTAACACAATAAAACAACATTAACGAGGCTATATACAGGGGGTAACGAGTCAGTGTGCGGGGGTACAGGTTAGTCGAGGTAATCTGTACATGTAGGTAGAGGTGAAGTGTACATGTTGGTAGGGGTGGAGTTATGGGCTCCTGAGTGGCGTAGCGGTCTAAGGCACTGCATATCAGTGCTAGAGGCGTCACTACAGACACCCTGGTTCAAATCCAGACTGTATCACAACCGGCCGTGATTGAGAGTCCCATAGGTCGGAGCACAATTGGTCAAGCATCATCCGGGTTTGGCCGGTGTAGGCAGTCATTGTAAATAATAATTTGTCCTAAACTGACTTGCCTAGTTAAATAAAAATAAACAAATTACAGGTGAATACGCATAGATAATAAACTTACACATTATAAGTCTTTCCATATTCTCCAGGGACACTCGGCCATCGGTGCCAACCATGGCCCCTAGACTCTCTGCCAGCTTCTTCAGGGTTGTTGGGGACGAAGGCTGGCTCCACACCAAAAGCACCTTATCTCCTGCTTTCACACCAAGGTCTGCCATGGCCTCCTGCAGAGCAGCAATCAATTAATTCAATGTAATTTAAAATCGACTGAAGAAACCACCACAGGACAGCTTCTCCTATCTATCAGACTTGACTTATCTGAGTGGGTGGACATCCTGCTGATAACACAGCTGGGAGACAGGAGTTTTACAAGACCAGGGGAATACGCGAAGCAATAGGGTTTACACATTCCAAAATCTGTCCATGTACACTGTTCCCAGGGCGCCGAAGACGTGGATGTCGATTTAAGGCAGCCCCCCGCACCTCCTCGATTCAGAGGGGTTGGGTTAAATGCGGAAGACACATTTCAGTTCAACTGACTAGGTACACCACTTTCCCTTTAGTATTTTTTTTATGCAGGTCAATTAAAAAAATGTATTGCTAATTTGCTACGTGAGGATTATTTGATCTAAAATATGTTTCGTAATGGCTAGGTTGTTACGAACGCAGTAATATAAGTTGACGCATGTGGCATTTCGGCAACTTTATATTGGAGTGCGCCTGTTATTCACACGCGTATCTGCCCTATCACTGATCTCGCCTGCCTTCCATCTTTGAGGACATGCATTTCCATTGTTAGAGCGGTTATTCGACTATCTTGTCAATATAATAGATCATCTTTGACTAAACCACCCTGATAGCAGCAGTCACATGACCTGAGTGATTGCGAAACAGAAAGAATACACAATGCTATACTGATTTGTGTTAGGATTTCACATTTTCAGGACAAGTTACAGCCAGCACCTTGCATCAGTTACATATACATCAGGATTAATGTTAGTGTCTCTGTAGTTCAAGGCTAGAGTCCAACCTCATAAAAAACACACATAAAATGTGTAATATTATAGAACCGACTAGAAACCAAAAACGTTTCTGGCAAACGAAGCTACTACCAGTCAAACAGACATCAAGCATATTTAACCAACTTGTGTTCTATAAATTATATTGGTCTTATCGCCTCGTGTAATTGTTTTTGTGACATAGAAGTTAATTAACGCTAACTAGTATAAGCTAAAACGTTCAAATCAAAATGTATGTTTTCGATACGCAAACTCCGTGTAGTAATTCCACTTTCACTTTGAGAATTCTGAACATTAAATAGGGCAAAAGGGTTTCGGTCAAAGTTAGATCACCTTCTTGCTAACTTACCTCTCCGGTCAAAACAACTGTGAAATATTCGATTTACGTGCTGCTCAAAAGAGAGTCGCGTAAAAATGACGCGTCGGATATCTACAAAATACAGTTAGCAGCTAGATATGGCGGCGCTGCTACAAGGACTTCGAGTTGGAAGAGCCCTTCGATATCTTGGCAGCGGTGAGCCAAGACTTGCTAGTTGATCTTAGTCTAGACATTAGCTCAGGAACTTGTTTCTGGTAATAGTGTAGATTGATTTAGGTCTAAATCGCAAGAGAGCTTGCTAGCTAGCCAACCAATGGGAACACACTTATCGGAGAAGGTGATAATGAAGGACAGAATTAGGTTACATAATGTTGGCTAGCTACTCCTTGCAAGCTACATCTCAGCGCAAGAAAACATTTAACTTAGTTATCACAACTGCAAGTATTAAGATCTTCATTGCAATACACGTAGCTAGGTAACGTTAATATGCAATAATTTACCCCTTAAATTGTGAGAGGGTGGCGAGTCCAGTCAGCCTGCTTGTGTTTTCACAAACTACCAAGCGTCATATGGACTCCCCCACCCATTATTTGGCAACTATACTGAACAAAAATATAAAGTGTTGGTCCCACGTTTCATGAGCTGAAATAAAATATCCCAGACATTTTTATTTCGCACAAAAAGCTTCTCTAAAATGTTGTGCATGGAATTTCTCCTTTGCCAAGCAGTCTAAAGCACTGCTTCTCAGTCCTAGAGGCGTCACTACAGACCCTGGTTCGAGTCCAGGCTGTATCACAACCGGCCGTGATTGGGAGGCCCATAGGGTGGCGCACATTTGGCCCAGCGTTGTTAGGGTTTGGCCCGGGGTAGGCGATCATTGTAAATAAGAAGCTGATTAAATGGCATGATCATTACACAGGTGCACCTTGTGCTGGGGACAAAAGGCCACTCATGCAGTTTTGTCACAACACAATGCCACATATGTCAAACGTTTTGAGGGAGGGTGCAATTGGCATGCTTGACAGCAGGAATGTCCACCAGAGCTGTTGCCAGAATTTTATATTAATTTCTCTACAATGAGGCACCTTCAACATTGTTTTAGAGAATTTGGCAGTACGTCCAACCGCAGGCCACATGTATGGTGTTGTGTAGGCGAGCGGTTTGCTGATGTCAACGTTGTGAACAGAGTGCCCCATGGTGGCAGTGGGGTTATGGTATGGGCAGGCATAAGTTACAGACAACGAACACAATTGTATTTTATCGATGGCAATTTGAATGATACCGTGACGAGATCATGAGGCCCATTGTCGTGCCATTCATCCGCCGCTTTCAGCATGATAATGCACAGCCCCATGTCGCAAGGATCTGTACACAATTCCTGGAAGCTGAAAATGTCTGTTCTTCCACGGCCTGCATACGCACCAGACATGTCACCCATTGAGCATGTTTGGGATGCTCTGGATTGACGTGTACGACAGCGTGTTCCCAACAATATCCAGCAACTTTGCACAGCCATTGAAAAGCAGTGGGACAACATTCCACAGGCCACAATCAACAGCCTGATCAACTCTATGCGAAGGAGATGTCGCGCTTCTTGAGGAAAATGATGGTCACACCAGATACTGACTGGTTTTCTGATCCACGCCCCTACCTTTTTTTTTAAGGTATCTGTATTCCCAGTCATGTGAAATCCATAGATTAGGGCCTAATTTATTTATTTAAATTGACTTATATGAACTAACTCAGTAAAATATTTGAAATTGTTGCATTTATATATTTTTTGTTCAGTATAAGTTAGGCTAATACATGTGCTCAGGACACACGATGCAAAGTTTCAGTATGAACATAATTACAGCATCTTTCTCTGATTATTTATTCTAGTGGTAGTTCCAAAAACATCCAGTCCCCAGTGTAATGGCCTGAGACGAGGCTTGCACTGTGCTGCACGTCGGCTTCAGGAGGACAAGGACAAGTCCATCCCAGTCCCTCCATCCTCCACCGCATCCCCGACTACAACCTTCCACGAGCATTATCAGGCTCACCCATCTGAACATGACACAGCCACATCAACGCAGGAAGCTGCTGCTGCTGCTGAAAAGGCTCCCCAGCCCAACATCAGGTTAGGATGATACTGCAAACTGACACTTACACACCTTACCAATGCATAACATTACCATACCACATTGTGGCATTGCTGCTAATCTTGGACACCCAGAACTAACATCTTTAGTGTGTCAGATGCTCAAATAAGTTCTGGGGGTAGACATGTTAGAAAATGTACTAACGAGATTAGCGAAATCTCCACCCGTCTAAACCGTAACTCTGAGCCAGGTTCAGCCTGGCCACACCTGAAAAATCTGAGTACCAGAACAAAGTACCAATTGACAGATGCTACTATTTGTTACGTGCATCTGTCCGCAAGCGATTACATTGCAACTGAAACAACATTGTCATTTTGTTCTTAAGTTACTTCTATGCCATCCGTCTATGCTGTGTTCTCTCTTTTTTACCGCGTTATTTGTAACTTATTTTGAACATAATGTTTCTGCAACCGTATCTTACGGCAAAAAAGAGCTTCTGGATATCAGAACAGCGATCACTCACCTCGGATTAGACTAAGATTTTTTTTTCAACAAGCAGGACGCACAGGACATTCTCCAAACACCGGACAGGGCCAACATCCCCGTTATTTGCAAGAGGAGGAGACGCAGGTATAGAGGATACCGAGCGGGATGCTTCGTGAGGACCCGCAGGAGGCGAGTGGGAAAGCTGCCATTACCGTCAATATTACTCGCCAACATGCAATCATTGGTCAATAAATTAGACGAGGTACGATCACAAATATCCTACCAACGGGACATCAAAAACTGTGATATCCTATGTTTCACGGAATCGTGGCTGAATGATGACATGGATATTCAGCTAGCGGGATATTATACGCTGCACCGGCAAGATAGAACAGCACACGAGGGGGGGCAGCGGTCTGTGCATATTTGTAAACAGCTGGTGCACAAAATCTATGGAAGTCTAGATTTTGCTCGCCCGAAGTAGAGTATATTGTGATAAATTGCATGCCACACTACTTGCCTAGAGTTTTCAGCTCTACTTTTCGTGGCTGTTTATTTACCACCACAGACAAATGCTGGCACTAAGACCGCACTCAGTCAGCTGTATAAGGAAATAAGCAAACAGGAAACCATTCACCCAGAGGCGGCACTCCTAGTGGCCGGAGACTTTAATGCAGGGAAACTTAAATCCGTTTTACCAAATTTCTACCAGCATGTTAAATGTGCAACCAGAGGGGAAAAAAATCGAGACCACCTGTACTCCACACAGAGACGCTTACAAAGCTCGCCCTCCATTTGGTAAATCCGACTACAACTCTATCCTCCTGATTCCTGCTTACAAGCAAAAAGTAATGCAGGAAGCACCAGTGACTCGGTCTATAAAAAAAGTGGTCAGATGAAGCAGATGCTAAACTACAGGACTGTTTTGCTAGCACAGACTGGAACATGTTCCAGGATTCTTCCGATGGCATTGAGGAGTACACCACATCAGTCACTGGCTTTATCAATAAGTGCATCGAGGACGTCGTCCCCACAGTGACTGTACGTACATACCCCAACCAGAAGCCATGGATTACAGGGAACATCCGCACTGAGCTAAAGGGTAGAGCTGCCGCTTTCAAGGTGCGGGACTCTAACCCAGAAGCTTACAAGAAATCCTGCTATGCCCTGCGACGAACCATCAAAACAGGCAAAGTGTCAATACAGGGCTAAGACTGAATCATACTACACCAGCTCCGACGCTCGTCTTATGTGGCAGGGCTTGCAAACTATTACAGAAGGAAGCACAGCCGAGAGCTGCCCAGTGACACGAGCCTACCAGACGAGCTAAATCACTTCTATGCTCGATTCGAGGCAAGCAACACTGAGGCATGCATGAGAGCATCAGCTGTTCCGGACGACTGTGTGATCACGCTCTCCGTAGCCGATGTGATTAAGACTTTTAAACAGGTCAACATACACAAGGCTGCGGGGCCAGACGGATTACCAGGACGTGTGCTCTGGGCATGTGCTGACTAACTGGCAGGTGTCTTCAATAACATTTTCAACATGTCCCTGATTGAGTAATACCACCATAGTCCTTGTGCCCAAGAACAAAGGCAACCTGCCTAAATGACTACAGACCCGTAGCACTCACGTCCGTAACCATGAAGTGCTTTGTAAGGCTGATAATGGCTCACAACACGAACATCCCCTAGACCCACTCCAATTTGCATACTGCCCAAACAGATCCACAGATTATGCAGTCTCTATTGCACTCCACACTGCCCTTTCCCACCTTGACTAAAGGAACACCTATGTGAGAATGCTATTCATTGACTACAGCTCAGCGTTCAACACCATAGTGCCCTCAAAGCTCATCACTAAGCTAAGGATCCTGGGACTAAACACCTCCCTCTGCATCTGGATCCTGGACTTCCTGACGGGCCGCCCGCAGGTGGTGAGGGTAGGTGGCAACACATCTGCCATGCTGACCCTCAACACTGGAGCCCCCCAGGGCTGCGTGCTCAGTCCCCTACTGTACTCCCTGTTCACCCACGACTGCATGGCCAAGCACGACTCCAACACCATCATTAAGTTTGCAGATGACACAACAACGACAACAAAAACGTCACCGACAACGACGAGACAGCCTATAGGGAGGAGGTCAGAGACCTGGCCGGGTGGTGCCAGAATAACAACCTATCCCTCAACGTAACCAAGAATAAGGAGATGATTGTGGACTACAGGAAAAGGAGGACCGAGCACTCTCATTGACGGGGCTGTAGTGGAGCAGGTTGAGAGCTTCAAGTTCCTTGGTGTCCATATCACCAACAAGCTAGATTGGTCCAAGACGGTCGTGAAGAGGGCACGACAAAGCCTATTCCCAGGAATTCCCCTATTCTCAGGAAACTAAAAAGATTTGGCATGGGTCCTGAGATCCTCAAAAGGTTCTACAGCTGCAACATCGAGAGCATCCTGACTGGTTGCATCACTGCCTGGTACGGCAACTGCTCGGCCTCCGACCGCAAGGCACTACAGAGGGTAGTGCGTTCCAGCACAGTACATCACTGGGGCCAAGCTTCCTGCCATCCAGGACCTCTACACCAGGCGGTGTCAGAGGAAGGCCCTAAAAATTGTCAAAGACCCCAGCCACCCCAGTCATAGACTGTTCTCTCTACTACCGCATGGCAAGCAGTACCGGAGTGCCAAGTCTAGGACAAAAAGGATTCAACAGTTTTTACCCCCAAGCCATAAGACTCCTGAACAGGTAATCAAATGGCTACCCGGACTATTTGCATTGTGTACCCCCCAACCCCTCTTTTACGCTGCTGCTACTCTCTGTTTATCATATATGCATAGTCACTAACTATACATTCATGTACATATTACCTCAATCAGCATGTAGCCTCGCTACTGTTATTTTTCACTGTCTTTTTACTGTTGTTTTTCTTTACTTACCTATTGTTCACCTAATACCTTTTTTGCACTATTGGTTAGAGCCTGTAAGTAAGCATTTCACTGTAAGGTCTACACCTGTTGTATTCGGCGCACGTGACAAATAAACTTTGATTTGATTGTGCAGTTATGTAGACCAGAGTGGAGAACAAGGAGAAGACTATGAAACAGAGGAGCAACTGCAAGCGCGCATCCTTAACGCTGCGCTGGACTTTGTCCCACTACATGGTTGGACTGTTGAAGCCATTTCAGCAGGAGCTGAGGTTAGTGAGTTTAGGGAAGTTGGATTCACTGTAGTTGTGTGGATGGGACGGAGAGGTTGGAGAGTTTAAGGTAATGTGACTAAATATAATTGTTGCTTTCCTATTACTGTTTTCCTCTGAGCAGACCCTGGGTCTCTCAGCAGCTTCCAGTGGAATGTTCCAGAATGGGGCAGGGGACCTAGTCCTGCACTTCATCGCTCAGTCCAATACCCAGCTAACAGAGCAACTGGCAGAGCATCACAATCAGGTCCAACTTGGTCAGGCAGAGTAAGTTCCCTCATTCTAAAATTAGCAGGTGGAAGAATGATATTACAGTTAGGAATTAAACATCTGTGATTTGTTATTGGTATGTGAGCACGTGTTAACCACATAATTTCTTGCAGACCAAAGAAAACTGCTGAGTTTCTTAGGGATGCAGTGGAAACCAGATTGAGGATGTTGACCCCATACATAAATAATTGGCCACAGGTATCTTGCACACAACACAGGATAACAATTGTGCCCTAGACCTTGACAACTGACAGTTAATCCCCTCACCTTGAACCAGTTCAAGCTACTCCTTGATATAAGGTAGCCTAATCTTGTAACGTCTTCTTGACACACTAATAGAGGCAACCATTTATTACACCTGTACACCACAGGAGGTTGGTGGCACCTTAATTGGGGAAAACTGGCTTGTTGTAATGGTATCAAACAAATGGTTTCCATGTGTTTGATGCCATTCCATTTTCTCAGTTCCAGTCATTATGAGCTGTGCACAAATGTGCCATACAGCTTACTTAGAAGAAATGTATCACTGCCATCCACATTGTTAGTCTCTCCCAATTATTTATATATATTTCAAATATCCGTTTTTCTGCTGATTAAAGTATATCTCCCTTTCTCCAGGCTTTGAGTATTCTGTTTCTGCCACACAACATACCAAACAGTCTGAAGCACCTCTCCACCCTGGTGGATGATATCTGGTACTATGCTGGAGACCGCTCCACAGATGTGAGTCGATCCCCTCAGCCTAAGTACCCCTCTCCCCATGTCTTCCTCACCTCATACTATCTGGCCTGCCTCTGCAAAGGTTACTACTCACCACCTCTACCTCTTAGCACAGTTTACTCCTTTAATCCATCTCCTATGCTCTATAATATCCCTATTTTACATGTGGGTGCTACTGACATTTGTCTAACCCAAATACTTATATTTCCATCATGACGAAGGTTTTAGTATAGTCTGTCAACAACCACTATGCTTCAATTTTCCCTCTGTTCCCATCTCAGTTGAACTGGTATACAAAACGAGCTGCACTGACAGGGATCTATAACACCACAGAGCTGGTGATGGTACAGGACTCCTCCGAAGACTTCCAGGACACCTGGAACTTCCTTGACAACCGCATCCAGGATATTGTCAACATGGCCGACGCCGCCAAACAGGTACCATTTCCTCAGTCTGTGTATAGTCTCTTAATATACACTACCATTCAAAAGTTTGGGGTCACTTATAAATGTTCTTGTTTTTGAAAGAAAAGCTAATTTCTTTGTCCATTAAATTGACATCAAATTGATCAGAAATACAGTGTAGACATTTAATGTTGTAAATGACTATTGAATCTGGAAATGGCAGATATATATATTTTTTTAATGGAATATGGTCCCGTGTGGCTCAGTTGGTAGAGCATGGTGTTTGCAACGCCAGGGTTGTGGGTTCGAATCCCACGGAGGACCAGTACGGAGAGAAAAATATGAAATGTATGCATTCACTACTGTAATGGATAAGAGCGTCTGCTAAATGACTAAAATGTAAACGTAAATCTACATTGGCGTACAGAGGCCCATTACCAGCAACCATCACTCCTGTGTTCCAATGGCACATTGTGTTAGCTAATCTAAGTTATGATTTTAAAAGGCTAAATGACCATTAGAAAGCCTAATGGGCCTCTGTACGCCTATGTAGATATTCCATTTTTTTTAAATCTGCTGTTTCCAGCAACAATAGTCATTTACAACATTAACAATGTCTGCACTGTATTTGACCAATTTTATGTTATTTTAATGGGCAAAGAGTGCTTTTCTTTCAAAAACAATCATTTCTAAGTGACCCCAAACTTTTGAACGGTAGTGTAAGTAAATGGTCACCAGTAATGAAACGTATAAATCATTAGAAAGACCTCACTAGTATGCAACCTATATTAAGGGAACTCAATACGTGTATTTGACATCTCTTTTGCTATTGTGTCCTGTAGGCGGCATCCACAGGAGAAGCAGTGGTGCAGGGGCTTATGGGAGCTGCTGTTACGGTGAGGATGCTAGAGAGAATATGCATGTTTGAGATGCACAGAATAAAGGATTATTATAACACATTGACAGCTTAAACACTTCTCTAGGCATTGTAAAGATATGTTGTATCTGTCTTGAACACGCACAGCCTCATTGCTTGTAACCTTAGGTGGCTTTTTTCCCCCAAAATTCTGCATTGTTTAAATGATAATACCAGGCGCTGGCATTTGTTTAGTTCCAATTGTATTTTGTGTGTTTAGTAGTCACTGGAGATTTCTCTATTTTTCAGCTGAAAAATCTAACCGGAATTAACCAGAGACGGTGAAACAAGATGGCTATTTCTGTTCCACCATCCCCTCTGATCTCTGCCAGTCAGGAGTTTGTGTTTAAAATGGTTTTCCCTCACGCCCACTCCTATCCCTTTTGTATAAAGGACACAAAAATGTGATTGTATTTCAAACATTTTTGTTCGGCTCCATTGAGTGTTCCTAAATAAATTACGGATGAATTACAACAGAACAATGTTCTTTTTTTTCACCCAAATTGATTTAGGATGAGGACAAAGCATAATCGGAATGTGTCAACTAAGAAACAGATCTATATTAGATGTATCCTGTGTGTATTAACACCTATCCCTAGGAGTTCCTACAATGAGATAACAACACTGCATGGATTTCATCTTGGTGCAAAAAATGTTTTATTTAGAAAGTATTTCTAGACGTCACGGGTGTGACCCGGATGTTAAAAAGAACCCGCCCACCACGACTGACCAATCAGACTTTATTGATTTATTTTGGCCAATAAGCGGTAAGCAATTTGAGGCCTTCCCGGTGGCGTTGTTTTAGACCGACAAGACGTGTAAACTTCAATGTAAATTGCTTTTCTTATACGTTAACCATGCCGTATGCTAACCAGCCAATCGTGAAGATCACAGAACTGACGGATGAGAATGTTAAATTTGTCATTGAGAACACCGACCTGTCGTGAGTAGCCATTCAACTGATTATCAAAAAGTTGTTAGCTGGCTTGCGATAGGGTAGCCAATGTTAGCGCGCCTGCGATAAACTTGATAACCACAGCTGTAAATGTTTTTTTTTTAATCGTTGTACGTGGCTTAATAAGTAGCAATGGAAACATACGTGTGACTAACTAGCTAACGTTAGTTGGATGGCGCAGCGGGGCTTAAGCCAGCGACTCTCCTGGCTCTTATCTGGGGTCGTGGTGCTCGACGAAATGGAGGGCTTGGTGCAAGATAATATTCTTATTATAAGTGACTGCTATTGTCTAAAGTTTGACATTCATTCTTTCACATGTGTTGTCTTATTTATACAGGGTTGCGAATTCCATCCGACGTGTCTTTATGTCAGAGGTTGCAACAATAGGTAAGAGTCTGATTAAATCAGGCTGGACACAATTAATTGTTACTAGTGTATATACAGCCTGAAACGAATACCTGCTAAATCGTGTAAATAAATGGTCCTTACAAGCTAGAATGTTTATATAAAATTACATTTAAACTTACTCTACCGGTTGTATGTGAGATGTGTCCTTCAGCTGCTCGAAATTTGCCAAATGATGTATTGCAAACCGGAATTCGAGGCGTTTCTTGATGTGGGCGTTCCTTTATCAGATAACGCCAATTTGTGCCTGCCATTGGTCAATTCCGGTGTTATGATACTGGTTTCTCGACACAGATTATTTGTTTACATAGAAGGTTAGGATAAATACCGTGGCAGATTTTAAAAACGGTAATATCTTATGTTTTAATGAGTTATAGCTGAACAAAGACATGGATAATATAGAGTTGGCTGGTTTCTGTGCAATTGCAAAAAAGAACAATAACAGCTGGTGTGCGAAATTAAATATTAAGGAAGTCTCGAGGTTTTGCTCACCTGAGGTAAAATGTCTCATGATAAGCTGTAGATCACACTATTTACCAAGAGTTTATCTATTTTTTTGTAGCTGACTATTTACCAACACAGATGCTGACACTAAGACCACAGTCAATGAGCTGTATAAAGCCATAAGCAAAAAAGAAAATGCTCATCCAGAGGCGGCGCTCCTAGTGGCCGGGGACTTTATTGCAGGGAAACAAATCCATTTGACCTAATTTCGACCAGCATGTTACATGTGCAACCAGAGGGGGAAAAACTCTAGACTACCTTTACTCCACACACAGAGACGTGTACAAAGCTCACTCTCCCCTTCCATTTGGCTAATCTGACTATTATTCTATCCTCCTGATTCCTGCAAACAAGCAAAAACTAAAGCAGGAAGTACCAGTGACTCGCTCAATACGGCAGTGTCCAGATGACGCAGATGCTCAGCTACAGGACTGTTTTGCTAGCACGGACTGGAATATGTTCCGGGACTCATCCGATGGCATTGAGGAGTATACCACATCAGAACCGGCTTCATCAATGACATTGTCCCCCACAGTGACCGTACGTACATACCCCAACCAGAAGCCATGGATTACAGGCAACATCTGCACTAAACTAAAGGCTAGAGCTGCCATTTTCAAGGAGCAGGACTCTAACCTAGACACTTATAAGAAGTCCCGCTATGCCCTCAGACAAACCATCAAACAGGCAAAGCGTAAATACAGGACTAAGATTGAATCCTACTACACAGGCTCCGATGCTCGTCGGCTGTGGCAGTGCTTGCAAACTATTACGGACTACAAAGGGAAGCCCAGCCGCACAGTGACACAAGCCTACCAGACGAGCTAAATTACTATGTGCGGTTCGAAGCAAGCAACACTGAGGCATGCATGAGAGCACCAGCTGTGTGATCACGCTAGCCAGGTCAACATTCACAAGGCCAGGCGGATTACCAGGACGTGTACTCCGAGCATGTGGCACCAGGACAACAATCTCTCTCAACGTGATCAAGACAAAGGAGATGGTTGTGAACTACAGGAAAACAAACTATCATGGTCCAAACACACTAAGACATTCGTGAAGAGAGCACAACAACGCCTATTCCCCCTCAGGACACTGAAAAGATTTGGCATGGGTCCTCGGGTCCTCAGATCCTCAGTTTTACAGCTGTATCGAGAGCATCCTGACTGGTTGCATGACCGCCTGGTATGGCAACTGCTCGGCTATGAAATAACACATGGCATTCTCTCAACCGGCTTCATTAGGTAATCACCTGGAATGCGTTTCAATTAACAGGTGTGCCTTGTTAAATTAATTTGTGGAATTTCTTTCCTTAATGTGTTTTGAGCCAATCAGTTGTTGTTGTGACAAGGTACTGGGGATATACAGAAGATATCCCTATTTGGTAAAAGACCAAGTCCATATTATATCAAAAACCGTTTAAGACATGAAGGTCAGTCAATACGGAACCTCGCAAGAACTTTGAAAGTTTCTTCAAGTGCAGGCGCAAAAACCATCAAGCGCTATGATGAAACTGGCAATGTAGAAAATAGTAAAAATAAAATCCCTTGAATGAGTAGGTGTTCTAAAACTTTTGACCGGTAGTGTACATGTACATATGACTTCAACTAACCTGTACCCCCGCACATTGACTCGGTACCGGTACCCCCTGTATGTAGCCTCGTTGATTTTATTGTTGATCATTTTATTTAGTAAATATTTTTCTTAACTGCATTGTTGGTTAAGGGCTTGTAAGTAAGCATTTCACGGTAAGGTCTACACCTGTTGTATTCGGCGCATGTGATAAATACAATTTCGAATTGAGATTAGGATCATTAGCGTGGCTGGTTAGGATAATTACTGTGTGATAATTACTGGCGTGGCAGGTTTAGGAGAATGAGGTTAGGAAAAAGGTTGGGGTTAGGCTTAGCTACATTGCTACAGTCAACAACTGATGTCCCTGAAGCGAAAGAAATGTCCACAGACCAATGGCTAGCATCAATGGGTGTAACTTCATATCAGAAAT
Source organism: Salmo salar (assembly GCF_965601325.2). Classification (NCBI taxonomy): domain Eukaryota; kingdom Metazoa; phylum Chordata; class Actinopteri; order Salmoniformes; family Salmonidae; genus Salmo; species Salmo salar. Next base: position 36,437,491 of record NC_138306.1, on the reverse strand, counting down.
GCCCCTAATTGCGGTCTGCAATTACTCTTCTCAAAATTTGAGACACGGTATCCACAGGAAAATATTGTTTACTCAACTTTTTAGAGGCATATTACCGGCTCTCTAAAACATTGGGTAAACAATACTTTCCTGTGGATATTTTATCTCAAATTACGAGCAGCTGAAAGACGAACAGCACAGACAACCGGTAGAGTACGTTTTTAAATGTAATTTTATTCATCATTCTGGCTTGTAAGGAACATTTTAGATGATTTTGCAGGCATTTGTGTCAGGCTGTGTATACCAATTAATTGTCTATTACAGCCTGATTAATCAGACTAGGTAAGATACAGCATCACCTGTGCTTGTTAGAATCTCATGAACGTGTAGACATTTGTTAGTCATGTCCTCCCCAGTCCCCACAATGATTAATATTTTTGGAAGTGTTCATGTCATTGTTTAATTTCAGCTATTGATTGGATTCAAATTGATGCAAATTCTTCTGTGATCCACGACGAGTTTATTGCTCACAGAGTGGGTATGTAGTTAATGTATTATACGATTCTACGTTTTCTTTCTCCCTTGTTTTCTCCTTTACACCAATATTGTACTGATCACTAACTCACTTAGTCTATGGTCACATTTTCAGGTCTTATCCCCCTTACCAGTGATGATGTTGTGGACAAGATGCAGTACTCCAGAGTAAGCATTTGGACACCTGATGAAGACCAGACAATGGCTGAAAGTTATGTTGCCAGCCATGCTCACTTGAAGATAAAACCACTAAGTCTTTTCTCCTCTATTCCCGTCTACCGCAGGACTGTACATGTGACGATTTCTGCCCAGAATGCTCTGTTGAACTGACACTGGACGTTCGCTGCACAGAGGACCAGACCCGCCATGTGACCTCACGAGACCTGCTGTCCAACCACCCTCGAGTCATTCCTGTGAGTGCGCTTCCATTCAACAGTAATTCACATACAGATTTTCCTCCCCTTATTATTTTGTTCGGAAGCGAGTTGACTTATCTTATGTGATCTTCAGGTGACCTCCAAGAGTCGAGACAATGATCCCAATGACTATGTTGAACAGGATGGTAGGCTGCTCTTACCAATGGTTTTCTATTAAAGTATTTTATTATAAATATTTGGTCTCTTACATTCATTGCTGCTCTCGCATTATCATTCTACCCTCTTCCTCATCTTGGCTCTGCCTCCTTCCTCTCGTCAGACATTTTGCTGGTGAAGCTTAGGAAGGGTCAGGAGCTGCGACTCAGAGCTTATGCCAAAAAAGGTTTTGGCAAGGAGCATGCCAAGTGGACCCTACAGCAGGGGTGTCCTTTGAGTATGACCCAGACAATGCACTGAGGCACACTGTTTATCCACGGCCAGAGGAATGGTGGGTTACATTTGAATGTTCTTAATGGAGGCCCATTACCGTATTCGGTGAGGGGGAGAGTTACTGTGAATTGACCCAGTGTTTTTCTCTGTCTCAGGCCAAAGAGTGAATACTCAGAGATTGAGGAGGATGAGGTGCAAGCACCCTTTGACCCCAATGGCAAACCTGAGAGGCGAGTATCAGTTAATTGGAGTCTAAATGGTTCTTTACCAGTCAGTACCAATGTATTGAATTACATGTCTGTTATTGAGCATTTGTGTCCTTCAGTATCAACTGTCGCATTCCAATGATGATGACTGTGTGATACAGGTTTTGATGGTGTTAAAGCAGTATGTGATGACAAAAGATGGTGAATAATGATCAGTAGGAAAGATGGTAGAGACGTCACTGTTAATTTGTGTTGTGGCACAAACTTGCAGGTTCTATTACAACGTGGAGACATGTGGCTCACTGCGACCAGAGACCATCGTCATGTCTGCTCTGGCAGTGCTGAAAAAGAAACTGAGTGATTTACAGACCCAGCTGAGCCATGAAATTCAGAGTGATGTCCTCACGATCAACTGAGTCCTGCAGTTTTAGCCAGTTCTACACCGTTCAGAGATCTAAAGCAGACCCAGTTCCAAATTATGAACTTATTTGATGGTGGCAAATTTGTGATATTGGCAGAAGTTGATCCAACCATATCAGCTCACCAACTGATATCATCTGTTGTTTCTACATCATCCACTGTATTGTTTTGTCTACATCTCCTCTTTGTAGAAGTTGTTTGCAGGATTTAAAAAACAAAGAAGAAAAAAAATATTTTGTGTAATGAACCTTTTTTTCAATAAACCCCAATCTTCATCAAGCCTCAAAGTGATTGCCTTTTAATCTAAATAAGGTGGTGAATTAGATAATAGGTGAGCAGTCACTGTGACTTGGGTATATGTAGCCTACTAATGTAGGCTACAAGGTGTCACTACATCAATGTTTGAAGAGAAACCTACAGCATCGCAATGGTGTCTTCCGATCATTACTTGATATTCATGCATCACTGGCCTGTTTTGGCTGAATAAGTGATCAGATTTCATTATTGTAGCTACCACTAAGGAAAGGAAATTGGGTTGATTTTGTTAGCCTTAATTAGCATTACAGGGTCCCAGCTTTTCAGTACTCAGCCAAAGCGTAAGTGTAGCCTACAACCTGTACTGACAAATGAAGTGCTGGCATGACAGCTGTTAGAGCGATGGGCCAGTAACCGAAAGGTCGCTAGTTCGATTCCCTGAGCCGACAAGGTGAACAATCTGCCCTTGAGCAAGGCATTTAATCCTAATTGTTCCAGCGTCAGAGTTGATAATGGCAGACCCTGGCCATGACACCACTCTCTGAAGGTGTCTCCAGGAGAGTTGGGATATGCAAAAAAACAAATGACTAATTCACAGATGCGTATTAATACACACGTGTACATGTGTGAAATAAGACATTAGCACCCGCCAAATTATGATTTATGTACATTTTCGGTGCTGCTCGAGCCCAATCTAGTCACTGCTGCAAAACAGAGCGTTGATATTTTGGGGATAATCTCAATCGCGTTCTCCTCGCCTCTATCTGAAAACCCATTGGAGGAGAAGGTCAGAGGGGAGGGCGCTCTGCCTTTCTCATCCAATGGAGTTTGAGAAGCAGGGGAGGAGAGAGAACGCGAGAAGTATTCAATTTAGTTTCTCCCTTGCACGTGAACATGCAGAAAAATGGAGACGTGTGATATTCATGTTCAAATGCGATTCATGTTCAAATGATTAGCAGAAAGATAATCAATTCGAGGCAATTGATGTCAGGTCAGAACCGACTACCCTATTAATACATACACATGGTTATTTTCATGATATCACTCATGAATACAGCAACAATGTTGCGATAGAGAGTGAGGAACAATATTGCGTTCATTGAATGAATGCCTCATGTAATCGACAGGGTAGTGGTGTCTCAAGGGCAAATAATATACAGTAGCCTAATAATCACTATGCAAATTGCTTCACAGACAGTGAAATTCACTACTTTTTTCAAGTAATTTTAACATTGATGAAGATTATAGCAATGCTTGCAAGTAGCAACAAGAAAAACTGCTTTTTTTCCAGATAGAAGTTCATGTGGATATCTTGATTTGACTTTTGAACTTGGTCTCATGTGCTATGACACAATCAACACAGAGACTGAGATGTCTGCAGCAGAAATTGAGGCCTGTGTCTACTCCTATTCTTCACTTGAAGAGGAAGAGATATGCCAGTACTATGGCAGTTCCGGCTCTGATCATCCCACTGAACCACATCCAGACATTGACATGTTCTGGTACACATTAATATTAAAAGTATATCCAAAAGTCTCCAGATGTTCCCATGATCCCAGTGTTATTGACCGAATAACATGTAGGCTTCATTTTGTCACAATAACATGTTGACTTAACAAACTATAGAGAGATATACAACTGGATCCTTCTGGTGAGACATTCTCTCTGGATACTAAATGAGCTATGCAGGGAAAGAGAAGAGACCAATAGTGTATTTTGTTTGGGTTTTTCCCCTCAGCTCCTGACCCATGCTCACCTGTTCCTGGATAACTTTATACAGTGAGTACATGACACACACACACAATTTGCAATTCATGTGTTTTTTTTTCTTTTTTTTTCTCTGACCTCTTTTGAACAGACATGGCTTCTTAATTGATTTGAGGAAGGTCTTGGAGCACCTTATGGAGGACAATTATGACTGGCCATTATGACTGGCCTCATACTGGGTGAGGCTTTGTCATCCCTGAACTATTGTCAGCTTTGATATACAGTACCCTACCTCAACCAACTGCACAAGGAATATACTGTTAATGAATATGAGTAATAAACTCACTCATCCTTCATGCTTCTCTCACCCTTGCAGCTGCCAATATGTTTGCAATTGCTGCTCTGCTACTTGAGGTGTCTGCATAAGGTGAGACAAGTCTACCCCGACTTTTCAAATAGGAGAGGCTCAGCTATGTGAACTGTCTCACAAAGGTTGATGTGTTGATTCTAGGGAACACTGTCCCCCAGTGCAGGGTGCTGTTTACACCTGGGGCACTTGGGATAACTGACACTTTTTCCTGCTGTCACCATTCTATATGATTATTCAAAATCAACAGGTAAATACCACAAATATGATCTGCACAGATATTGACCTGCACTTAATATTCCAGGTTATGGCTCAGTTGCTATAAATCAGATATACAGTGGCAAGAAAAAGTATGTGAACCCTTTGGAATTACCTGGATTTCTGCATAGTCATAAAATGTATCTGATCTTCATCTTAGTCACAACAATAGACAAGTAGTGTGCTTAAACTAATAACACACAAATTGTATTTTTCTTGTCTATATTGAATACATAATTTAAACATTCACAGTGTAGGTTGGAAAAATTATCTGAACCCTTAGGCTAATGACTTCTCCAAAAGCTAATTGGAGTCAGGAGTCAGCTAACCTGGAGTCCGATAAATGAGAAGAGATTGGAGATGTTGGTTAGAGCTGCCCTGCCCTATTAAAAAAACTCACATTTTGAGTTTGCTATTCACAAGAAGCATTGCCTGATGTGAACCACGCCTCGAACAAAAGAGATCTCAGAAGACTTAAGAATTGTTGACTTGCATAAAGCTGGAAGGGTTACAAAAGTATCTCTAAAAGCCTTGATGTTCATCAGTCCACGGTAAGACACATTGTCTATAAATGGAGAAAGTTCAGCACTGTTGCTACTCTCCCTAGGAGTGGCCATCCTGCAAAGAGGACTGCAAGAGCACAGCACAGAATTCTCAATGAGGTTAAGAATCCTAGAGTGTCAGCTAAAGACTTACAGAAATCTCTGGAACATGCTGAGATCTTTGTTGACGAGTCTACGATACGTAAAACACTAAAGAATGGTTTTCATGGGAGGACACCACGGAAGAAGCCACTGCCGTCCAAAAAAAACATTGCTGCAAGTCTGAAGTTTGTGAAAGTGCACCTGGATGTTCCACATCGCTACTGGCAAAATATTCTGTGGACAGATGAAAGGCACAGCACACCAACATCAAAACCTCATCCCAACGGTAAAGTATGGTAGAGGGAGCATCATTGTTTGGGGTTGCTTTGCTGCCTCAAGGCCTGGACAGCTTGCTATCGTCGACAAAAAAATGAATTCCCAAGTTTATCAAGACATTTTATAGGAGAATGTTAGGCTATCTGTCCGGCAATTGAAGTTCAACCGAAGTTGGGTGATGCAACAGGACAACGACCCAAAACACAGAAGTAAACCAACAGCAGAATGGCTTCAACAGAAGAAAATATGCCTTCTGGAGTGGCCCAGTCAGAGTCCTAACCTCAATCCGACTGAGATACTGTGGCATGACCTCAAGAGAGCAGTTCACACCAGACATCCCAAGAATATTGCTGAACTGAAACAGTTTTGTAAAGAGTGTGGTAAACCGTGGGGTATTGGGTTGAGTGTGCAGAGATTGACAGAGACAGGGAGGCTTTAGTCCGCAAAAACAACTTTACTAACCAGAAAATAAACATAACAAAGAAAATCACTTAGGTTTGGCTCAGTCCTTCTTCTCTACTGTGGCTTGGTGTCGGTCTCTCCCCATTCTCTCTCGCAGTGTGCCACCGTGCTCCTTTTATTTGGCCTCCATGGCTTTCCTCTAATTACCTCCACTTAGAGCTGTCGGTGTCGGGGTGCCCAGCTCCCGTATTCCCAGCAGAGGGAGCCAACGTCGCCTCACATACCTCCCCTCTATTACCATCCCCCGGGGTAGATCTCCTGGGATACCCCACCCCTTAGCATGCCTCCCTCCCAGTCAGGGCTAAGGGCTAGGTTTGCATCCCTCTGGGATAGGGCGTCCGCATTGCTGTGCTGGGCCCCCGAACTGTGGATGACAGAGAAAGAGAATCGCTGTAAGGACAGGAACCAGCGAGTGACACGGTCATTCATGTCCTTACCTCTTTCCATCCACACAAGGGGGGCATGGTCAGTGATCAGGGTGAACTTCCTCCCGAGGTGGTAATACTTGAGGGTGTCCAGTGCCCACTTCACGGTGAGGCACTCCTTCTCGACAATGGAGTATTTCTTCTCCCTCGGGAGGAGTTTCCTGCTGACATACCTGATGGGGTGCTCCTCGCCATCCAGCTCTTGGGACAAAACGGCCCCTACCCCTGTGTCAGACGCATCTGTCTGGACCAGGAGGTTTTTTGAGAAGTCCGGGGTGACAAGTACCGGGTGTGAACATAGCGCATCCTTCAGGGCCTGGAATGCCACCTTTGTGTCCTCTGTCCATCGCACCGACTGGGGTAGTCGTGCCTTTGTTAAGTCTGTGAGGGGAGAAGCTATTGCGGCAAAGTTAGGTACGAATCTACTGTAGTACCCTGCTAACCCCAGGAATGACTTCACCTGCCTCTTGATTCTGGGGACTGGCCATCCCTTAATGGCAGCGATTTTCTTTTCTTGAGGTTTCACATTTCCCCTCCCGATCTGATAGCCCAGGTACTCCACCTCGGCGTAGCCCAGCTTGCACTTGTGGGGGTTCGCGGTCAGACCTGCGTCCCTTAGCGCATCCACCACGGCCTGTAACCTACAAAGATGTGACTCCCAACTGTCACTGCACAATTATGTCATCCAGATAAGCAGCGGCGTACTCACCGTGCGGCCGCAGGACGCGGTCCATGAGTCGCTGAAAGGTCGCTGGTGCCCCGTGGAGCCCGAAAGGCAGAACCCGGTAGTGGTATAGCCCCCCCGGGGTGGAGAAGGCAGTCTTCTCCCGGGAGGCCGCTGCCAGTGGCACCTGCCAGTGCCCTTCATCAGGTCCAAGGTGCTGATGTATCTCGCCATCCCCAAGCGGTCGATCAGTTCGTCCACCTGGGGCATGGGGTAGGCATCGAACTTACGGACTTCGTTCAGGCCCTGGGAGTCATTACAGAAGTGGAAGGTTCCGTCCGGTTTCGGAACCAGCACTATGGGGCTAGACCACTCACTGTGTGACTCCTCCGGGCTTCTGGTATCCGGTATGGCCGTTTACGCACTTTCTCTCCTGGACGGGTGTGGATATGATGTTCCACAAGATCCATGCGCCCGGCACCTCGGAGAACATGGCCTAATTTCGCTGGACCAAATCTGAGCTCTTGTCGTTGGGTCGGGCTGAGGTGTTCCCCCATTGCAACTTCGACCGAGGGTGGACCCTGCTGTGGCCGGATCCACGTTACGCACAGCGCCTCGCGTGCATGCCATTTCTTAAGTAAATTCACATGGTAAAGCTGGAGGGGTTTTCTCTGCCCTGGTTGGCGGACCTTATAGCTAATGTCGCCTACCCGCTCAACGATGTCGTAGGGCCCATGCCGCGTAGCCAGGAATTTACTCTCCATTGTAAGGATCAGCACCAAGACTTTCTTACCTGGTTGGAAATCTCGTGGTTGGGCCCCACGGTTGTAGACACGCTCCTGGGCCCGTTGCGCCTGGGCCATGTGCTCGCTCACCACTGGCCAAATCGCTGTCATCCTCTCCCTCATCTCCTCCACATGTTCTACTATGCTGTGAAGGGGGGGAGGGTCGGCTGCTCTTCTCAGACCTCCTTCACTAGGTCCAGCAGCCCGCGGGGCCGTCGGCCATACAGGAGCTCAAAGGGGGAGAACCCCGTGGATGCTTGGGGTACCTCACGCACTGAAAACATCAGGTGGGGCAGCAGCTGGTCCCAGTTCCTCCCGTCTCTCTCGATGACCTTCTTCAGCATCTGTTTTCAGGTTTTATTGAAGCGTTCCACCAGCCCGTCCGTTTGTGGATGGTACACACTGGTCCTCACCTGTTTTATTCGTAACAGATTGCAGACATCTTTCATTACCCGAGACATGAACGCAGTGCCCTGGTCCGTCAGGATTTCCCGCGGAATACCCACCCGGCTAAATAAATGGAAGAGCTCCCGTGCGATACCTTTTGCTGTCGCCATGCGTAGTGGGATTGCCTCAGGATACCGGCATTATCCACGATGACCAGGATGTATTGGTGTCTCTTCACGGTCTTCACCAATGGACCCACCAGATCCATTGCCACCCGCTCGAATGGCACTCCTATAATGGGCAAGGGAACCAAAGGGTTTTGATAATGCACCCGCGGAGCTGTGATCTGGCACTCCGGGCAACTATGGCAGTAGTCCTCCACGGCGCGCTTGACTCCAGGCCAGGGGAAGCGGTTCCAGATCCGCTCCCTGGTTTTCTCCATCCCCAGGTGTGCCCCAAGCAGGTGAGTGTGGGCAAGCTGCAACACAGTCCTAACATACTGGCTGGGTATGAGTAACAAGTCTTTTGTCTCCCCATTATGCTTTACTACCTGATACAATAAATTATGCTTGATTGCGAAGTGGGGGTAGCGCCAATCACTTACCCCAGGTAACAGTACGCCATTCACCACAATCACCTGGCCCCTAGTGTTCTGGAGATTAGGGTCTTCTAACTGGGCCATCCTAAACTGACCCGTGAGGATTCCGGTGTCGGGAGGTCCGTCTAGGGCCTCCACCTCCATAAAGGGGAGCCTGAGGTCTTCCTCGCATGGTGGCTCGCTTGCCGGAGCGGGGTCGTCTCCCTCCTCCGGGTCCGACTAGGGCCCAGTGAACACCTCTCGTGGCGAGGGTTGGGTTGCACAGGCCATTGTCCTTTTCCCTTTTCTTCCTACCTCCTGTGCTTGCCTCCCCAGGTCCCTCCTCCACAGGGCCTGGAAGAGAGGGCAGTCTCGACTGAGGAGAATGGACATGGGTAGGTTAGGAACAGCTCCCACGCGCATCTGGCACTCCCCCTTAGGGTGATTATCCTCACTGGCACCATTGGGTACTTCTTCGTGTCCCCATGTACACAGGACACTGTCACCTGCTCGTCCCCCAGTTCCTCCTTCCCATCTCCTGAGAGCCACTGCGGGTGGGCCAGGGTCACCATGCTGCCGGAGTCCAGCAGAGCGCTGGTGTCGATGCCATCGATTCGTACAGGAACCATCGGAGTGGCCATCTCGGTATGCGCCCAACAGGAGGTGACGTAACTCGCCATCCGGGATACCACAGAGCTGGGGGATGCGGAGGGCATGGCCTCCTCCCGGCCAGGACAACTCCACGTGAGGTGCCCCGGCTCACCGCACTCATAGCAACGTCTAAGATCTGGGTCCAGCAGCCGCTGACGTCGGTTTGGGTCACCCTCCTGCTTCACAGCCTCGGCTGGTTCCGTCCAGGCCCCCCTTCAGCCCCTCGCCTCTCTCTGTGTTGTTCGTCCCCCTCGCTGCGTCTCCTCTCTCCACTCGGGCCCCTCTCAGCAGGTCCTTGTTTTCTGGTGAATTTCTATCACGGTCAGCAATTCCTCCAGGCTCTGGGGGTTCTACATGCTCACCATCTTCTTCATCTCGTATGGCAGGGCCCGAAGGTATTTATCCAGGACGAGCTTGTCGAGCATTGGGAGGGACAGTACTTCCGTCAGTAGCCAGCCCTTGGTCAGGCGCACCAGGTCGCTCATCTGAGCACGGGGGGAAAGGATGGGGTAAAAGGCCCTGTTGTGGACCAGCTGTGCACGGCGTGTGAGATTGAACCCATAACGGCTCAGTATCTCCCGATTGAGTCCCTCATAATTCGCGGCCTGGTCAGTGTTCAAATAAAAGTAGGCCTTCCCAGAGAGGTAGGGTGCCAACAGGCTGGCCCACTTGGGCTTGGGCCATCCTTCCCTCTGGGCTGTCCTCTTGTAGGTGCACAAAAACGACTCCACGTCATCTTTCTCCCTTAACTGAACCAGGAACTGATTCGGGCCAGACTCCTGAGCCCTCCCAACCTTCAACTGGGCTACCTCCGCTATCAGTCTGCGGTTTTGTTGGTGCTGCTTCTCCAGTGCTTGCTCCTGGAGAGCCTGTTGCTTCTGCTGGCTGAGGATGAACTGAGCCACCAGCTCCTCCATGGTAATCTCCGTACGCTCGACCCCACGGCACCCAAAGCTACTGAGATGCCCACATTCTCCACCGTATGTGGTAAAACGTGAGGTGTTGGGTTGAGCATGCTGAGATTGACACAGAGACAGGGAGGCTTTAGTCTGCAAAAACAACTTTACTAACAAACTTTACTAAGACAATCACTTAGGTTTGGCTCGGTCCTTCTTCTCTACTGTCACGACTTCCGCCGAAGTTGGTCCCTCTCCTTGTTTGGGCGGCGTTCGGCGGTCGCCATCGCCGACCTTATCGCCATCGCCGATCCATTTTTCATTTTCCATTGGTTTTGTCTTGTCTTCCATCACACCTGGTTACAATTCCATCAATTACATGTTGTGTATTTAACCCTCTGTTTAACCTTCATGTCCTTGACCGTAATTGTTTGTTGTATTGCTTGTGCACGGTATGCTGGTAGTTACTGGGTTTTGTTTGACCCATTTTTTTATTATTCTGTTGATGGTGGTTTATGGTTATTAAACACAACCGTTGTAAATCAGTTTCCGCTCTCCTGCGCCTGACTTCTCTGCCGCCAGTAGCATCAAATTACAGAATTACGGACCAATACTATGGAGTCAGCAGGAGCAGGTACCCCGGTTATAGGGGTGGAGTCGCACGTCCGGGAGCACGCAGCAATGCTCCAACATCTTGGCACCGCCATGGACCGCGTTGTCCAGACAATGGACCACTGGGAGAGACAGGGAGTTCTTCCAGCGCCTCCACAAGCACAACCAGGGTTTCCACTGAATGCCCCTCTTCATCCTGGTCCCAGTGGGATTCGTCTCTCCCTGGGAAGGCTGTGAACTGCCAGGGGTTCCTTCTACAACTGGACCTATACCTGGCCACCGTCCACCTTGCTCCATCGGGCCGTGAGAGGGTGTCCGCCCTCATCTCGTGCCTCACTGGGAAAGCCCTGGAGTGGGCCAATGCCGTGCGGAGAGAGGGAGATGCAGCGTTGGACCAGTTTGAGGAGTTCAACCACCGTTTCCGGGCAGTTTTCGACCACCCGCCCGAGGGTAGAGCGGCGGGTGAGTGCCTCTTCCATCTGAGGCAGGAGACGAGGAGCGCCCAGGAGTTCGCCCTGGAGTTTAGGACCCTGGCTGCCAGCGCGGGATGGAACGACAGGGCCCTGATCGACCATTACCACTGCAGTCTGTGCGAGAACGTCCGTCGGGAGTTGGCCTGCAGAGACACTACCCTCATGTTTGACCAGCTGCTGGACCTGTCCATCCGGCTGGACAACCTGCTGGCTACCGCAGACGTTCAGATCGGGGTCTGGTGGTTCCATCCCCCCGCACCTCCTCTCCGATACCTATGGAGCTGGGAGGGGCAATGCGCAGGGAGACTGGAGGGGGTTCCAGCTTGTGCAACATCTGTGGTCGCAGAGGTCACACTGCCAGTCGGTGCCGGGTTGGTTCCTCTGGGGATCGAGGCAGCAGGCAGGGCGCTCTGGCGTCACCCCAGGTGAGCCAGCACCATTCTTACCCAGAGCCCTCTGTTGCCCATATGTTTGTCTATTTTCTGAGTTTTCCCCGCATTCCCAGCATAAGGCGCTCGTCGATTCAGGCGCGGATGGGAACTTTATAGATAGATCGTTCGCCCATAGATTAGGGATCCCCATTGTGCCCGTGGCTGTGCCCTTCCCCGTTCACGCCTTAGATAGTCGACCATTAGGGTCAGGGAGGCCACTGCTCCTCTGGGCATGGTGACGCGGGGGGGCACAAGGAGATAATTAGTCTCTTCCTAATTGACTCTCCTGCGTTTCCCGTGGTGCTAGGCCTACCCTGGTTAGTTTGTCATGACCCCACTGTTTCTTGGCCACAGAGGGCTCTCACGGGGTGGTCGCGGGAGTGCTCGGGGAGGTGTTTAGGGGTTTCCGTTGGTGCTACTACGGTGGAAAGTCCAGACCAGGTCTCCACCATGCGCATTCCTCCTGAATATGCCGATTTGGCTCTTGCCTTCTCTAAAAACTCAATTACTACCCCATCGACGGGGCGATTGTGCAATAAAGCTCCTGGTAGACGCTGCATTTCCCAGGAGTCACGTGTATCCCCTCTCACAGACGGAGACGGAGGCTATGGAAACATATGTCGCCGAATCCCTGCGTCAGGGGTACATTAGATCCTCCACTTCACCCGTCTCCTCAAGTTTATTTTTTGTGAAGAAGAAGGAGGGAGGTCTGCGCCCGTGTATTGACTATCGGGGTCTGAACCAGATCACTGTGAGGTATAGTTACCCACTACCACTCATAGCCACAGCGATTGAGTCAATGCACAGGGCGCACTTCTTCACCACACTAGATCTCAGGAGTGCTTACAACCTGGTGCGTTTCCGAGAGGGAGACGAGTGGAAAACAGCTTTCAGTACCACCTCAGTATGATTACCTCGTCATGCCGTACGGGTTGATGAATGCTCCATCAGTCTTCCAAGCCTTTGTAGACGAGATTTTCAGGGACCTGCACAGGCAGGGTATAGTGGTGTATATTGATGACATTCTGATATACTCCGCTACAAGCGCCGAGCATGTGTCCCTGGTGCGCAGGGTGCTTGGTCGACTGTTGGAGCATGACCTGTACGTCAAGGCTGAGAAATGCTTGTTTTTCCAGCAATCCGTCTCCTTCCTAGGGTATCGCATTCCCACCTCGGGTGGAGATGGAGAGTGACCGCATTTCAGACGTGCGTAATTGGCCGACTCCCACCACGGTAAAGGAGGTGCAGCGGTTCTAAGGGTTTGCCAACTACTACCGGAGGTTTATCCAAGGTTTTGGTCAGGTAGCGGCTCCCATTACCTCATTGCTGAAGGGGGGCCCGGTGTGTTTGCAGTGGTCGGCTGAGGCGGACAGGGCTTTTAGTAACCTGAGGGCTCTGTTTACCTCGGCTCCCATGCTGGCCCATCCGGATCCCTCTTTGGCGTTCATAGTGGAGGTGGACGCGTCCGAGGCTGGGATAGGAGTGGTGCTCTCTCAGCGCTCGGGTATGCCACCGAAGCTCCGCCCCTGTGCCTTCTTCTCGAAGAAGCTCAGCCCGTTGGAGCGAAACTATGACGTGGGGGACCGGGAGCTGTTGGCTGTTGTCAAGGCCTTGAAGGCGTGGAGACATTGGCTTGATGGGGCTAGACACCCTTTTCTCATCTGGACTGACCACCGCAATCTGGAGTACATCCGGGCAGTGAGGAGACCTCGCCAGGCAAAGTGGGCCATGTTTTTCACCCGTTTTGTGTTTACCCTGTCCTACAGACCAGGCTCCCAGAATGTTAAGGCAGACGCATTGTCCCGGCTGTATGACACAGAGGAGCGGCCCATGGATCCCACTCTCATACTCCCCGCCTCCTGCCTGGTGGCGCCGGTAGTGTGGGAGCTGGACACGGACATAGAGCAGGCGTTATGTGCAGAGCCCGCTCCCGTCCAGTGTCCCGCTGGGCGTCTGTACCTCCCGTCTGCTGTTCGTGACCGGTTGATCTATTGGGCCCACACGTCACCCTCCTCTGGTCATCCTGGGATCGGTCGGACAGTGCGCTGTTTGGGCGGGAGGTACTGGCGGCCTACCTTGGCTAAGGACGTGAGGGTTTATGTTTCCTCCTGCTCGGTGTGCGCCCAGTGTAAAGCTCCTAGGCACCTGCCCAGAGGTAAGCTAAACCCCTTACCCGTTCCACAGCGGCCTTGGTCGCACCTGTCGGTGGATTTTCTGACTGATCTTCCACTCTCACAGGGTAACACCGCGATCCTGGTCGTTGTGGATCGTTTCTCTAAGTCCTGTCGTCTCCTCTCTCTGGCCGGTCTCCCTACGGCCCTACAGACTGCGGAGGCCTTGTTTACACACGTCTTCCAGCACTACTGGGTGCCTGAGGATATAGTGTCTGATCGGGGTCCCCAGTTCACGTCTAGGGTCTGGAAGGCGTTCATGGAACGTCTGGGGGTCTCGATCAGCCTTACTTCAGCGTTTCACCCCGAGAGTAATGGGCAGGTGGAGAGAGTGAACCAGGATGTGGGTAGGTTTCTGCGGTGCTATTGCTAGGACCGGCCGGGGGAGTGGGCAGCGTTTGTTCCCTTGTCCGAGATTGCACAGAACTCGCTCTGCCACTCCTCCACTAACCTCTCTCCCTTCCAGTGCGTTCTGGGGTACCAGCCAGTTCTGGCACCTTGGCATCAGAGTCAGACCGAGGTTCCTGCGGTGGACGACTGGTTCAGGCGCGCGGAGGAGACATGGGAAGCCGTCCGTGTCCACCTTCAGCAGCCGTGATGCGCCAAAAGAAGAACACAGATCGCCACCGCAGTGTGTTCGCACCGGGGGACCAGGTCGGGCTCTCGACCCGAAACCTGCCCCTCCACCTGCCCTGCCGGAAGCTGGGTCCGCGGTTTGTGGGGCCATTTAAAGTCCTGAGGAGAGTGAACGAGGTTTGTTATAGGTTACAGCTTCCACCCGATTACCGTATTAACTCCTTGTTCCATGTGTCTCTCCTCAGGCCGGTGGTGGCTGGCCCGCTCCAGGAGTCTGAGGTGTGGGAGGTTCCTCTGCCCCCTCTGGATATCGGGGGGGCCCCGGCGTACTCCGTTCGCTCCATACTGGATCCGAGGCGTCGGGGGAGGGGCCTTCAGTATCTCGTGGAGTGGGAGGGGTACGGTCCGGATGAGAGGTGCTGGGTTCCGGTCGAGGACGTGTTGGACCCTTCAATGCTGCAGGAGTTCCACCGTCTTCGTCCGGATCGCCCTGCGCCTCGCCCTCCGGGTCGTCCCCGAGGCCGGTGTCGACGCGCGGGTCAAGGGGGAGTACTGTCACGACTTCCGCCGAAGTTGGTTCCTCCTTGTTCGATCCATTTTTCATTTTCCATTGGTTTTGTCTTGTCTTCCATCTCATCTGGTTCCAATTCCATCAATTACATGTTGTGTATTTAACCTTCTGTTCCCCCCCCATGTCCTTGTCCATAATTGTTTGTTGTAGTGCTTGTGCACGGTATGCTAGTAGTTACTGGGTTATGTTTGACCCATTTATTTTATTATTCTGTTGACGGTGGATTATGGTTATTAAACACAACCGTTGTAAATCAGTTTCCGCTCTCCTGCGCCTGACTTCTCTGCCGCCAGTAGCATCACATTACATCTACTGTGGCTTGGTTTCGGTCTCTCCCCGTTCTCTCTCGCGGTGTGCCACCGTGCTCCTTTTATTTGGCCTCCATGGCTGTTTGGCACTTTCCTCTAATTACCTCCACTTTGAGCTGTTCGTGTCGGGGTGTCCAGCTCCCGTATTCCCAGCAGAGTGAGCCAACGTCGCCTCACGTACCTCCCCTCTATTACCATCCCCCGGGGTAGACCTCCTGGGATACCACATGAGGAATGGTCCATGGTTTATTGCTGCCAAAGGAGGGTCAACCAGTTATTAAATCCAAGGGTTCACCCTGCACTGTGAATTTTTACACGGTGTGTTCAATAAAGACATGAAAACGTATAATTTTTTGTGTGTTATTAGTTTAAGCAGACTGTGTTTGTCTATTGTTATGACTTAGATGAAGATCAGATAAAATTTTATGACCAATATATGCAGAAATCCAGGTAATTCCAAAGGGTTCACATATTTTTTCTTGCCACTGTAGCTTTGTGCGAATTTGCACCTCAACTTGAGATGTTGACCCTGTCTGGTCAGACTGTTTGACCGTCTACCCATCAGGAGGAACATACTTATCTCTCTGGTCCTACATTGTTCTCGGGCTCAAGCTTAATTCTAACCAAGAAACCAACAGTTGGTGTCGTCAGGGGTCGGTTTCATATTCAGGGATATCAGTTCGAACCAGTTTGTTTTTTACTTTCTAGTGTTACTGGGTACAGTAATTACTGATGGTTGGTTTGATGCTGTTACCACTGATTGTGGGTAGTGGAGGGTGAAGAGAATTATTCTCTGGTTCAAATTAAATTAAATCAAATGTTATTGGTCACATAGACATGTTTAGCAGATGTTATTGCGGGTGTCGCGAAATGCTTGTGTTTCTAGCTCCAACAATGCAGTAATATCAAACAAGTAATATCTAAAACGTTCACAACAATACACATAATAGAAACAATACAATACACACAAATGTAAAGGAAATGGAATTAAGAATATATAAATATTTGGACGAGCATTGTTGGTGCAGCATAGATTAAAATACAGTAGAATAGAATACAGTATATACATATGAGATGAGTAATGTCCACTCCGAATACCTCTTCTCCACCGGCGGTGTTTTGGATCAGCCTCTGGAATCAGTTCAATTGCCCAGGGGGTTTGAACAAAGGATCCAATTCCGGAAAGTTGTATTCCTGCTCGTAATGCTGGTGAGTTACCGCCGCTCTGATATCCAAAAGTTATTTCCGTCTGTATGTAATAACACAAAAACGTTTCTGGGCTAATAATGTAAGAAATAACACATAAAAAACTAAAAACCGCAAAGTTTGAATTCTTGTTGTGGTAAACATCTGTATTCTGCTCCCAACTGGCACAGCGGTCTAAGGCACTGCATCTCAGTGCTAGAGGCATCACTACAGATCCTGGTTTGATTCCAGGCTGTATCACAACCAGCCGTGATTGCGAGACCCATAGGGTGGCGCACAATTGGCCCAGTGTCGTCCGGGTTAGAGTTTGGCTGTGGTAGGCCGTCATTGTAAATAAGAATTTGTTCTTAACTGACTTGCCTAGTTAAAATAGTATATATACGTTTTCCAGGGACTGACAAGTGTATATTACATGAAACAAACAAACACATAGAACACCTGAATATTAAAGGTGAGAACAATTCTTCTTTCTTGGCGTACACAATATCTGCCTGTCTAGTTGAAGACAAATAACACATAGACAGTTAATGATATTGACTTTGCTCTGTGTCAGACCTTTACTTCTTCCTCCTGGCACCCACTCTATGCTACCAGTGAGACTTCCCCTTGACCCCCAGGGTCCAAATCAACGTCCTTTGTGAGAGGCTGGTAAAAATGGTGAGATGAGGGCCACACTATTATCCACCCTCTTAATTTTTGCCTCTTCTTTCAGGTGGTTCTTACTCAAATGATGGTGGTAATCGTGCAGCAGGTGATATGTTTATGTATTAAATGCATGTGTTTGTACTGTGATTGAATAACTGTGATCCTCAACACAGGGGCCCCACAAGTATGTGTGCTCAGCCCCCTCTTGAACTCCCTGTTCAACCATGACTGCGTGGCCAAGCACACCTCCAACTCAATTATCAAGTTTGCAGATGACACAACGGTAGTAGGCCTGATTACCAACAATGACGAGACATGCGCAATAGCGCCTCTTCAACCTCAGGAGGCTGAAGAAATTCAGCTTGGCCCCTAAGACCCTCACAAACTTTTACAGATGCACCATGAAGAGCAACCTGTCAGGCTGTATCACTGTCTGATACGGCAACTGCACCACCCGCAACCGCAGGGCTCTCCAGAGGGTGGTGTCGTCTGCCCAACGCATCACCGGGGGCACACTGCCTGCTCTCCAGGACACCTACAGCACCCAATGTCACAGGAAGGACAAAAAGATCATCAAGGACATCAACCACCCGAGACACGGCCTGTTCACCCCGCTATCATCCAGAAGGTGAGGTCAGTACAGGTGCATCAAAGCTGGGACCAAGAGACTGAATAACAGCTTCTATCTCAAGGCCATCAGACTGTTAAATAGTCATCACTAGCTGGCCTCCACCCAGTACCCTGTAGTGAACTTAGACACTGTCACTAGCCGGCTACCACCCGGTTACTCAAACCTGCACCTTGAGGCTGCTGCCCTATGTACATAGACATAGAATCACTGGTCACTTTAATAATGGAACACTGGTCAGTGGTCACTAATAATGTTTACATATTGTTTTACTCATTTCATATGTATACTGTATTCTAGTCAATGTCATCCTATTTAACTATTGCTGTATATACTATAATATCCTATGTATTCTACAGATACACTAAATATTCTATCCACGTACAGTCCATAATGTCTTTAATGTCTATAAATTCCAGCACATATATATATATTTATACTCCAGATTCCGACATTGCTCATCCTAATATTTATATATTTCTTAATTCCATTCTTTTACTTTTAGATCTGTGTGTATTATTGTGAATTGTTAGATATTACTCAACTGCTGGAGCTAGGAACACAAGCATTTCGCTACAACCGCAATAACATCTGTGTATGTGTATGCAACCAATAGAATTTGATTTGATTTATGTATTAACATTTTGTTTGTTTTGTTGTGCCAGTTATGTCATATCTCTGCCTTTGCACAACTGTCATCTAGGGATCTTCATCATGATGCTCTTTGAGGTGAGTGACACTGAACTACCATACAGTATAGTTCTATATGTGTTCATGCAGTGTGTGTGTGAACAAGCATGTTAACGCCCCCTTCTCTTTCCCTGCACCAGCTCCTGGTAGCTATTTAACTTGGACACTATTTCAGGGGTAACTATGGCAGTGGGCTGGTGTGGCTGTGCTTGCTACTGGGTCCTTCTCTGGCTATGATTATCTATTTCCACGACCACTACATGAGTCACCATGGCCAACATCCTCCTGGACTGTCCGCTGCTGACTGTTTGTCATGATCACTCACTTATACTGACTTTGGATAGGCTCCAGCACTTTTTGATATCTTTGAATGACTACTGTCCAGTTTAGCATTCGTCCATTTGTAGGAAGTCATCACAGCCTTAATTTTTATTTTTTATTTTAGTTGAAAGACCAACAAAATCTACAGAACAGCTATTCACAATTATTTTTTATTTGAATCTTTGGAGCCTGTGTCCTGTCATATTGTGACTCAATCACACATGAAAGATAGGGCTGCTTATTCACTGTTCACAAGTCACCCAACGTTTACTGTAGGTTTATGGATCATAGCCAACTGTTTTCAGACTACTGGTATCTAACTGCCTGGTGAAAACTATTGGGAAACCACACCATGTTGAGTTCAAGCACAGAATGAATTATACAGTGTAGCTTCCAATTGAATCGTGCTGTTAATTCTTTACTGGGCAACCACACCATGTTGAATTCACACACAGTGTGAACGGAGTGAAATACAGTATATAGCTGAATTGTACTTGATACTTTGGCAAGCTTATAAAGCTATAAGAAATATGATAGTTGTGGTGTGCTTGCCCTCTTACCGAGATTTCATAAACTGTCAGGACTTTCTAGGAAGATAATTTCTATTGTATTTATATATTGTTTTGACTTTATTTCAGATAGTTTGTGTATTTGTGATTATCTTTCCAGTACTTGTTCTCCTTTTTGTCACATATAGGTTTGCCGATAAAGGGGGGCAAATGTACTTTTAAATAAACATGCATTGTTATCTTTGGTTTATTATAGCGGTCAAATTACTGTACCTGTATTTGCATGTTGTGAACCACAATTCATTGCGCTAGCCTTTTACCGTGAATCACGTGACCCCATCATTGAGGTAGGCGGAAATGAAAGTTAACCAGCTAGCGGTACCAGAGGACCACAGCTGAAAAAGGTAATTATGAGAAAATAAACGAAATACGTTGCCAGCAATGTCAAGTAAAACAGGGTTGTAGAAAACGTTTCTTCAATAGTACACATTTATCTAACTACGTTTACGAGAAAAGGTGGCTGTCATGTCCTTATGCCCACACAAAGCTGTTGGCTAGCTAGGAGCTATAAGGTTAGCTCACCATCTTCCGTGTTTTGTTTTTTGTGCGCAGAGTATTTAAATATGGAGGCAATGAGCCAATTTGAGTTGTTGATGTGTACAGTTAATCGATGTACATTAAGCTATCAGCAAATAAGATGTCTCACCCTGTGCATCTTACACGCAGTAAATGTTTAGGTTTCCTTTTGTTGGGATCACACCAAAGATGGTGGATAAATGAAGATAGTCACTCCGTTCGTTTACCATTGAAAAAAAATTGTCAAATCAAATTTCATTGGTCACATACACGTGTTTAGCAGATGTTATTGCGGGCATAGCGAAATGCTTGTGTTTCTAGCTCCAACAGTGCAGTAATATCTAACAACAATACACACAAATCTAAAGTAATGGAATGAAGAATATATAAATATTTGGATGAGCAATATTGGAGCGGCATAGACTAAAATACAGTAGAATACAGTATATACATATGAGATTAGTTTTATGCAAACATTATTAATGTGACTAGTGTTCCATTATTAAAGTGGTCAGTGATTTCAAGTCTATGTATATAGGGCAGCAGCCTCTGAGGCGCTAGTGATGGCTATTTAACAGTCTGATGGCCTTGAGATAGAAGCGGTTTTTCAGTCTCTCGGTCCCAGCTTTGATGCACCTGTACTGACCTCGCCTTCTGGATGATAGCTGGGTGAACAGGCAGTGGTTCGGGTGATTGTTATCCTTTTATCTTTTTGGTCTTCATGCGACATTGGGTGCTGTAGATGTCCTGTAGGGCAGGTAGTTTGCCGCCACCGTCTGGAGAGCCCTGCGGTTGCGGGCAGTGCCGTTGCCGTACCAGGCGGAGAAAACAGCACAAAGGGATGCTCTCAATTGTGCATCTGTAAAAGTTTGAGGGTTTTAGGTGCCAAGCCAAATTTCTTCAGCCTTCTTCACCACACTGTCTGTGGGTGGACCATTTCAGTTTGTCAGTGATGTGTTTGCCGAGGAGCAAGTGGGTCGGATCTGATGGCTAGTTAACGGTTTGTTTTTGGGGTAACGTTTATGCTGGACCGAAAAGGTGTATTGTAGGATGTGATAACACCCAGATATGACTAAACTATTCAAGCTACGACTGTCTCCTATGACTATCTCATAGTGCAGGGGTTCCCTAACATTTTCACTCATGCCTCACGCGTGTGGCTTGTCTATTTCTATGGGCACAAGCACTGTTCACACCCCTCTTGTTGGCAGAGAGAAAATGTTGCAGGTTTAAAGCTTGTTTCCTGCAATTCTGCACATTTTGTCATTGGGTGCAGAGAAAATGTTGCTGTTTTAAAGCTCATTTTATTGCAATTCAATAAATTTGCCATGTCTAATGTGTATTCATGTGATATTTGAGTGACTCGAACCTTACTACAAAATATATGGGCTAATAAATCTAGCTAAAAATCATTATCTGACATGGGCTAATTAATCTGGGCATTTCTGACAAGTTTAAAATAGCTCTCTAAAGTATGCAATGACTGACATGATGAGGAAAACTGATGACACACTACGCAATTTCGAAATTGCACCTTGTGCATTTTACCATTACAACTTTCAACAAAGCCAGATTGATAAGTGTTCAATTGGGTTGGGAGCTGGAGACTGAGATTGCCATGGCATATGTTTTACATAGTTTTCATGCTCATCAAACCATTCAGTGACCACTCGTGCCCTGTGGATGGAAACATTGTCATTCTATGGGGGCAAAGACATGGTAGTAAACATTAAAAATGTTTATACATGACCCTAGGCATGATGGGATGTTAATTGCTTAATTAACTCCAGAGCCAAACCTGTGTGAAAGCACCCAGTTCAATGTAACATTGCTAGGTTTAGGCTACTACATGTAGAATGGCGCCGGAGAGGATGGCTGACGTTTTACGTGCTCCTAACAATTGTTTGCATTGTTTGTAACTTATTTTTGAACTTATTTTGTACATAGTGTTGCTGCTGCCATCTCTTATGACCGAAAATAACTTCTGGACATTAGAACAGCGATTACTCACCACAAACTGGTAGAAGCTTTTTCCTTTAAAGAGTCCAACGTGAAGGACATACTGCTTTCCCGGGAACAGGCCCAAATCCCCGTTATTTGCCCGAAGAGAAGATGGTGAAAAAGGAGGCGGAGGTCAGGCTGCCTTCTGAGAATCCACAGGCGAGCGAGTAAACCCCCACTGCCATCCGTTCTGTTGGCAAACATGCCATCATTGGAAAATAAAATAGATGACCTACGAGCAAGATTAAACTACCAACAGGACATTAAAAACGTTAATATCTTATGTTTCACCGAGTCGTGGTTGAATGACAACATAAACAACATACAGCTGGCGGGTTTTACACTGTATCGGCAGGACAGAACAGCAGCCTCTGGTAAGACAAGGGGTGGCGGTCTATGTATATTTGTAAACAACAGCTTGTGAACGATATCTAAGGAAGTCTCAGGTTTTGCTCGCCTGAGGTAGAGTATCTCATGATAAGCTGTAGACCACACTATCTCCCTAGAGAGTTTATCTGTATTTTTCATAGCTGTCTACATACCACAACAGACCAATGCTGGCACTAAGACAGCACTCAATGAGCTGCAAACAGGAAAAGCGCTCCTAGTGGCTGAGGACTTTAATGCAGGGAAACTTAAATCCGTTTTACCAAATTTCCACCAGCATGTTAAATGGGCAACCAGAGGGGGAAAAACTCTAGACCACCTTTATTCCACACACAGAGATGCGTACAAAGCTCTCCCTCCATTTGGCAAATCTGACCATAATTCTATCCTCCTGATTCCTGCTTACAGTGGGGGGGGGGGAAGTATTTGATCCCCTGCTGATTTTGTACGTTTGCCCACTTACAAAGAAAGGATCAGTCTATAATTTTAATGGTAGGTTTATTTGAACAGTGAGAGACAGAATAACAACAAAAATATCCAGAAAAACATGTCAGAAATGTTATAAATTGATTTGCATTTTAATGAGGGAAATAAGTATTTGACCCCCTCTCAATCAGAAAGATTTCTGGCTCCCAAGTGTCTTTTATACAGGTAACGAGCTGAGATTAGGAGCACACTCTTAAAGGGAGTGCTCCTAATCTCAGTTTGTTACCTGTAAAAAAAAGACACCTGTCCACAGAAGCAATCAATCAATCAGATTCCAAACTCTCCACCATGGCCAAGACCAAAGAGCTCTCCAAGGATGTCAGGGACAAGATTGTAGACCTACACAAGGCTGGAATGGGCTACAAGACCATCGCCAAGCAGCTTGGTGAGAAGGTGACAACATTTGGTGCGATTATTCGCAAATGGAAAAAACACAAAAGAACTGTCAATATCCCTCAGGCCTGGGGCACCATGCAAGATCTCACCTCGTGGAGTTGCAATGATCATGAGAACGGTGAGGAATCAGCCCAGAACTACCCGGGAGGATCTTGTCAATGATCTCAAGGCAGCTGGGACCATAGTCACCAAGAAAACAATTGGTAACACACCACGCCATGAAGGACTGAAATCCTGCAGCGCCCGCAAGGTCCCCCTGCTCAAGAAAGCACATATACATGCCCGTCTGAAGTTTGCCAATGAACATCTGAATGACTCAGAGGACAACTGGTGAAAGTGTTGTGGTCAGATGAGACCAAAATGGAGCTCTTTGACATCAACTCAACTCGCCGTGTTTGGAGGAGGAGGAATGCTGCCTATGACCCCAAGAACACCATCTCCACCGTCAAACATGGAGGTGGAAACATTATGCTTTGGGGGTGATTTTCTGCTAAGGGGACAGGACAACTTCACTGCATCATTTGACGGGGCCATGTACTGTCAAATCTAGGGTGAGAACCTCCTTCCCTCAGCCAGGGCATTGAAAATGGGTCGTGGATGGGTATTCCAGCATGACAATGACCCAAAACACACGGCCAAGGCAACAAAGGAGTGGCTGAAGAAGAAGCACATTAAGGTCCTGGAGTGGCCTAGCCAGTCTCCAGACCTTAATCCCATAGAAAATCTGTGGAGGGAGCTGAAGGTTCGAGTTGCCAAACGTCAGCCTCGAAACCTTAATGACTTGGAGAAGATCTGCAAAGAGGAGTGGGACAAAATCCCTCCTGAGATGTGTGCAAACCTGGTGGCCAACTACAAGAAACGTCTGACCTCTGTGATTGCCAACAAGGGTTTTGCCACCAAGTACTAAGTCATGTTTTGCAGAGGGGTCAAATACTTATTTCCCTCATTAACCTCTCTGGGCTAGGCGGGACGAATTCGTCCCACCTACGTAACAGCCACTTGAAGCCTGTGGCGCGATTTTCAAAACCTTAAAAATCCTATTACTTCAATTTCTCAAACATATGACTATTTTACAGCTATTTAAAGACAAGACTCTCGTTAATCTAACCACACTGTCCGATTTCAAAAAGGCTTTACAACGAAAGCAAAACATTAGATTATGTCAGCAGAGTACCAAGCCAGAAATAATCAGACACCCATTTTTCAAGCCAGCATATAATGTCACCAAAACCCAGAAGACAGCTAAATGCAGCACTCACCTTTGATGATCTTCATCAGATGACAACCCTAGGACATTATGTTATACAATACATGCATGTTTTGTTCAATCAAGTTCATATTTATATCAAAAACCAGCT
This sequence comes from Salmo salar, assembly GCF_965601325.2. Taxonomy (NCBI): domain Eukaryota; kingdom Metazoa; phylum Chordata; class Actinopteri; order Salmoniformes; family Salmonidae; genus Salmo; species Salmo salar. The sequence goes on along the minus strand of NC_138306.1, from coordinate 36,412,847 downwards.
TTTTACATTAGCATGTGACGTTCAGAACTAGCATACCCCCCGCAAACTTCCGGGGAATTCGCTAACATTTTACTAAATTACTCACGATAAACGTTCACAAAAAGCATAACAATTATTTTAAGAATTATAGATACAGACCTCCTCTATGCACTCGATATGTCCGATTTTAAAATAGCTTTTTGGTGAAAGCACATTTTGCAATATTCTAAGTACATAGCCCAGGCATCACGGGCTCGCTATTTAGACACCCGGCAAGTTTAGCACTCACCATAATCATATTTACTATTATAAAAGTTTGATTACCTTTTGTTGTCTTCGTCAGAATGCACACCCAGGACTGCTACTTCAATAACAAATGTTGGTTTGGTCCAAAATAATCCATCGTTATATCCGAATAGCGGCGTGGCGCAATTCGTGACAATAAAATTCTAAATATTCCATTACCGTACTTCGAAGCATGTCAACCGCTGTTTAAAATCAATTTTTACGACATTTTTCTCGTAGAAAAGCGATAATATTCCGACAGGGAATCTCCTTTTCGGCAAACAGAGGAAAAAATCCCAAAGGCGGGGGCGGTCGGGTCACACGCCTAAGCCCAGTGTCCCTTGATCGGCCACTTGAGAAAGGCGATAATGTGTTTCAGCCTGGGGCTGGAATGACGACCTTCTGTTTTTTCCCGGGCTCTGAGCGCCTATGGACGACGTGGGAAGTGTCACGTTAGAGCAGAGATCCTTAGTAAATGATAGAGATGGAAAAGAAGTTCAAGAAATGGTCAGACAGGCCACTTCCTGTAAAGGAATCTCTCAGGTTTTGACCTGCCATTTGAGTTCTGTTATACTCACAGACACCATTCAAACAGTTTTAGAAAATTTAGGGTGTTTTCTATCCATATGTAATAAGTATATGCATATTCTAGTTACTGGGTAGGAGTGGTAACCAGATTAAATCGGGTATGTTTTTTATCCAGCCGTGTCAATACTGCCCCCTAGCCCTAACAGGTTAAAATGCAAATCCTTTTAGAACATTTTTGACATGCGTTTTTCTGGATTATTTTGTTGTTATTCTGTCTCTCACTGTTCAAATAAACCTACCATTAAAATGATAGACTGATCATTTCTTTGTAAGTGGGCAAACGTACAAAATCAGCAGGGGATCAAATACTTTTTTCCCCCACTGTACAAGCTAAAATTAAAGCTGGAAGCAACAGTGACTCGGTCAATGAAACAGTGATCAGATGAAGCAGATGCTAAACTACAGAACTGTTTTGCTAGCACAGACTGGAATATGTTCCGCGATTCTTCCGATGGCATTGAGGTGTACACCATATCAGTCACTGGTTTCATCAATAAGTGCATCGATGACGTCGTCCCCACAGTGACTGTAAGTACATACCCCAACCAGAAGTCATGGATTACAGGCAACATGCTCACTGAGCTAAAGGGTAGAGCTGCCTCTTTCAAGGAGCAGGACTCTAACCCGGAAGCTTATAAGAAATCCCGCTATGCACCAGCTGTTTTCGGACAACAGTGGGATCATGCTCTCCGCAGCCGATGTGAGTAAGACCTTTAAACAGGTCAACATTCAGAAGGCCATTCATTGACTACAGCTCAGTGTTCAACAACATAGTGCCCTCAAAGCTCATCAATAAGCTAAGGACCCTGGGACTAAACACCCCCCTCTGCAAATGGATCCTGGACTTCTTGACGGGCCGCCCCAGGTGATAAGGCTAAGTAACAACACATCTGCCACGCTAATCCTCAACGCAGGGGCCCCTCAGGGGTACCTGCTTAGTCCCCTCCTGTACTCCCTGTTTACTCATGACTCCATGGCCAGGCACGACTCCAACACCATCATTAAGTTTGCCGATGACACAACTGTGGTAGGCCTGATTACCGACGAGACGGTCAGAGACTTGGCCGTGTGGTGCCAGGACAACAACCTCTCCCTCAACGTGATCAAGACAAAGGAGATGATTGTGGACTGCAGGAAAAGGAGGACCGAGCACGCCCCCATTCTCATCAACGGGGCTGTAGTGGAGCAGGTTGAGAGCTTCAAGTTCCTTGGTGTCCACATCACCAACAAACTATCATGGTCCAAACTAGGGTTGCACATTTTGGGGAAATTCAGAGGTGGAAACTTTCCGTGGGAATTAACGGAAATATATGCAAATTAATATTAATACCATTTAAATGTAGTTGTTTTTTGCATTGGATATATTTACCATATAATGTGGAGAGACAAACATAAACGTTGGGCCAGTAACCGAAAGGTTGCTAGATCGAATCCCCGAGCTGACAAGGTAAAAGTCCGTTCTGCCCCTGAACAAGGCAGTTAACACACTGTTCCTAGGCCATCATTTTAAATAAGAATTTGTTCTTAACTGACTTGCCTAGTTACAGTTGAAGTCGGAAGTTTATATACACTTAGGTTGGCATCATTAAAACTTGTTTTTCAACCACTCCACAAATTTCTTGTTAACAATCTATAGTTTTGGCAAGTCGGTTAGGACATCTACTTTGTGCATGACACAAGTCATTTTCAAACAATTGTTTACAGATTATTTCACTTATAATTCACTGTATCACAATTCCAGTAGGTCAGAAGTTTACATACACTAAATTGACTGTGCCTTTAAACAGCTTGGAAAATTCCAGAAAATGTGATGGCTCTAGAAGCTTTTGATAGCTAATTGACATAAGTTGAGTCAATTGGAGGTGTACCTGTGGATGTATTTCAAGGCTTACCTTCAAACTCAGTGCCTCTTTGCTTGACATCATGGGAAAATCAAAAGAAATCAGCCAAGACCTCCACAAGTCTGATTCATCCTTGGGAGCAATTTCCAAATGCCTGAAGGTACCACGTTCATCTGTACATACAATAGTACGCAAGTATAAATACCATGGGACCATGCAGCCGTCATACCGCCCAGGAATGAGACGCGTTCTGTCTCCTAGAGATGAATGTACTTTGGTGCGAAAAGTGCAACTCAATCCCAGAACAACAGCAAAGGACCTTGTGAAGATGCTGGAGGAAACAGGTACAAAAGTATCTATATCCACAATCAAACTAGTTCTACATCGACATAACGTGAAAGGCCGCTCAGCAAGGAAGAAGCCACTGCTCCAAGACCGCTATACAAAAGCCAGACTATGGTTTGCAACTGCACATGGGGACAAAGATTGTACTATTTGGAGAAATGTCCTCTGGTCTGATGAAACAAAAATAGAACTGTTTGGCCATAATGACCATCATTATGTTTGGAGGAAAAAGGGGGAGGCTTGCAAGGCGAAGAACATCTCCCATCTGTGAAGGACGGGGTTGGCAGCATCATGTTGTGGGGGTGCTTTGCTGCAGGAGGGACTGGTGCACTTCACAAAATAGATGGCATCATGAGGTATGAAAATTGTGGATATATTGAAGCAACATCTCAAGACATCAGTCAGGAAGTTAAAGCTTGGTTGCAAATGGGTCTTCCAAATGGACAATGACCCCAAGCATACTTCCAAAGTTGTGGCAAAACGGCTTAAGGACAACAAAGTCAAGGTATTGGAGTGGCCATCACAAAGCCCTGACCTCAATGCTATAGAACATTTGTGGGCAGAACTGAAAAAGCGTGTGCGAGCAAGGAGGCCTACAAACCTGACTCAGTTACACCAGCTCTGTCAGGAGGAATGGGCCAAAATTCACCCTACTTATTGTGGGAAGCTTGTGGAAGGCTACCCAAAATGTTTGACCCAAGTTAAAAAATTAAGGCAATGCTACCAAATACTAATTGAGTGTGTGTAAATTTCTGACCCACTGGGAATGTGATGAAAGAAATAAAAGCAGAAATAAATAATTCACTCTACTATTATTCTGACATTTCACATTCTTAAAATAAAGTGGTGATCCTAACTGACCTAAGACAGGGAATTTTCACTTGGATTTAAATGTCAGGAATTGTGAAAACCTGAGTTTAAATGTAGTTTGCTAAGGTGTATGTAACCTTCTGACTTCAACTGTAAATAAAGGTTAAATTAAAAATTCATAAGTAGACATAATTGCAAATGATTAAATCCTTCCAATAGAAATAAAAAAAACTATTTAGTTACAAATTGAACTTGAATTAAATGAGTTGACTCTTCATATGGGATGATTTCACTGAACAACAAAAGAAAGGGAATATTGAATGATCCCCAATGATCCATTGCATCTCCCAGAATCTGTAAAATCATAGTCTAGAAGCTAAAGCTTTGGTTGTCTTCCTCTCAGGCTTCCATGTCTTCTCCCTGGACCTCCTAAATGTCCACTTCTTGAACATCAGACTCTGAGGCGTCATCTTCACTGTCACTTTCCTACCTTGTTGAGGATGGCTTGTTGTCAGGCTCAAAAAGCCTCACATTTGCCTGGATGGCCACCAATTTTTCAACCCTTGTATTGGTCAGCCTGTTGCGTGCTTTGGTGTGTGTGTTCCTAAACAAGGACATGTTGCGCTCGGAGGCGGCTGATGTTGGTGGGATTTGGAGGATGATGAAGGCAACAGGGGAAAGAGCCACAGATCCACAAAGTCCCTTCCACCAGGTGGCTGATGAGATATGTTGGCACGACTGCCATATTGCATCTCCATCCCAAAGCCCTTACTTGGAAGTGTACTTCGCCAGACTGCCAAAAACCTTGCTGTCATCCGCAGTACGGATTTCTTCTCTTACATCTGCAAGCAGAGTCTGAACATCAGACAGGATGGCATTGTCTCCCGCAATCCGTGCAATGGCTACTGCTATAGGTTTCAGGCTGCTTTCCACTCTCTCCCAAAATACATAATCCTGGAGGATCCTCTTGATGGGGCTGTCCATATTGGCAGACTGATATGGCCATTTCTTGGAGAGACGCCTTCCCTTCCAGGAGACTGTCAAACATGATGACAACACCACCCCAATGGGTGTTGCTGGGCAGCTTCAATGTGGTGATCTTATTCTTCTTTGCTTGGTGAAGTAGGTTTCTGCTATAACTTGATGACCCTTCATATACATAACCATTTCCTTGACTCTCTTGTAGAGTCTATCCATTGTTTTCAGTGCCATGATGTCCTTGACGACCAGATTCAATGCATGAGCAGCACAGCCAATGGGTGTAATGTGAGGGTAGGACTCCTCCACTTTAGACCAAGCAGCCTTCATGTTTGCAGCATTGTCTGTCACCAGTGCAAATATCTTCTGTGGTCCAAGGTCATTGACTGCCTTCAGCTCATCTACAATGTAGAGACCGGTGTGTCTGTTGTCCCTTGTGTCTGTGCTCTTGTAGAATACTGGTTGAGGGGTGGCGATGATGTAGTTAATTATTCCTTGCCCACGAACATTCGACCACCCATTAGAGATGATTGCAATGCAGTCTGCTTTCTCTATGATTTGCTTGGCCTTCACTTGAACTCTGTTGAACTCTGCATCCAGCAAATTAGTAGATAAAGCATGTCTGGTTTAAGGGGTGTATGCTGGGCGAAGAACATTAAAAAATCTCTTCCAATACACATTGCCTGTGAGCATCAGAGGTGAACCAGTTGCATACGCAGCTTGAGCAAGACATTCATCAGCATTTCTCTGACTATGTTCCACCATTGAGTAAAAAAAAAAAGATTCCAGGAGGACCATGAGCTGTTGCTATCGATAAGGTGCCTGATTCATCATTTTCACCTCAAATAGAAGTAGAGGGACTTTTGTCAGAGGTTGCTTGTTGTGAGCACCGAGGGAACTTTATACACTTGCCCAGATGATTCTGCATCTTTGTTGCATTCTTAACATATGATTTTGCACAGTATTGCAAATGTACACAGCTTTTCCTTCTACATTAGCAGCAGTGAAATGTCTCCACACATCAGATAGTGCCCTGGCATTTTACTGTAAAGATTAGGAAAAAAATGAGTAAAAAAAACTGAAATACAATTCCATGTACAGATAAATAGTTAAGCAGTTAGATTAAACAACTCCTTTGTAAGATAAATGTTTTAAAATTAAACATGTATGGAAACGGGTGAATTAACACTCCTCAGTTAGCAGGCTCAAGCAAGCTAAAACCCACATGGTAGCAAAAACTAACTAGCAGAAATTCTTAACAAATTAGAAATGATTTAAACACACTTTGCTGTAGGCTACTATTTACTAGTTAACCTGTTATGGCTAGGGGGCAGTATTTTCACGGCTGGATAAAAAACGTACCCGATTTAATCTGGTTACCACTCCTACCCAGTAACTAGAACATGCATATACTTATTACATATGGATAGAAAATACCCTAAAGTTTCTAAAACTGTTTGAATGGTGTCTGTGAGTATAACAGAACTCATTTGGCAGGCAAAAACCTGACAAGGTTTCATGCAGGAAGTGGCCTGTCTGACAAGGTGTCGTTCTTCTTGTCTCTGTTTATTGAAGAGTGAGGATCTTAGCTGTCCCGTGACACTTCCTACGGCTGCCATAGGGTCTCAGAAGGCGGTAAAAAGCTGAATCGTGGCTTTGCAGGCTCTGGCTGAAAAAAAGTAGCACGTTTGGGTAGTGGCTGGTTACAGTACTGTGAGACTCAGGCTCGTGCCCGCGTCGACCGAAAGCTTTGTTTACTTTCCTCTGTTTAGCTAAAAGGAGATTCCCGGTCGGAATATTATCGCTTTTTTACGAGAAAAATGGCATAAAAATGGATTTTAAACAGCGGTTGACATGCTTCGAAGTACGGTAATGGAATATTTAGATTTTTTTTGTCACGAATTGCGCCATGCGCACGACCCTGATTTACCATTTCAGATAGTGTTTGGGACGCACGAACAAAACGCCGCTATTCGGATATAACGATGGATTATTTTGGACCAAACCAACATTTGTTATTGAAGTAGCAGTCCTGGGAGTGCATTCTGACGAAGACAACAAAAGGTAATCAATCTTTTATAATAGTAAATGTGATATTGGTGAGTGCTAAACTTGCCGGGTGTCTAAATAGCTAGCCCGTGATGCCTGGGCTATGTACTTAGAATATTGCAAAATGTGCTTTCACCAAAAAGCTATTTTAAAATCGGACATATCGAGTGCATAGAGGAGTTCTGTATCTATAATTCTTAAAATAATTGTTATGCTTTTTGTGAACGTTTATCATGAGTAATTTAGTAAATTCACCGGCAGTGTTCGGTGGGAATGCTAGTCACATGCTAGTCACATGCTAATGTAAAAAGCTGGTTTTTGATATAAATATGAACTTGATTGAACAAAACATGCATGTATTGTATAACATAATGTCCTAGGGTTGTCATCTGATGAAGATCATCAAAGGTTAGTGCTGCATTTAGCTGTCTTCTGGGTTTTTGTGACATTATATGCTAGCTTGAAAAATGGGTGTCTGATTATTTCTGGCTTGGTACTCTGCTGACATAATCTAATGTTTTGCTTTCGTTGTAAAGCCTTTTTGAAATCGGACAGGTGTGGTTAGATAAAGGAGAGTCTTATCTTTAAAATGCTGTGAAATAGTCATATGTTTGAAAAATTGAAGTTTTTGTATTTTTGAGGAATTTGTAATTCGCGCCATGCCTATCATTGGATATTGGAGCAGGTGTTCCGCTAGCGGAACGTCTAGATGTAAGAGGTTAACAAAATAAATGGATGTCATGTAAAATATATTCACCGCACCCAGTATTGTAATCAAAACTTACCAGAAAGCATGTAGTCCTTGGCTCAGACAGTGTAGTAGTGTGGGCACAATAGCATCTCATTAGATCTTGAGAATCAGCTGTACATGTGATGGAAGAATGCACTGTGCATGCAGAGGGTTGCAATTCCATTGAATTGGGGATAGTTTAACCAAAATATGCTACAAGACATAGAATTGACTTATGTCTATCCCACAAAAAGGTTCACTGTTATAAGCTAACTTTTTTGAAGAATTTAAGCAAAATTCCCCGAATTCCTGGGCTTAACTTCCCATGGAAAATTTCTGGAAAAATTCAGGAAATTAACCGGAAAGTTTCCGACCCTTTGCAACCCTAGTCTTAACACACAAAGACAGTCATGAAGAGGGCACGACAACGCCTATTCCCCCTCAGGAGACTGAAAAGATTTGGCATGGGTCCTCAGATCCTCAAAAGGTTCTACAGCTGCACCATCGAGAGCATCATGACTGGTTGCATCAATGCCTGGTATGGCAACTGCTCGGCCTCCGACCGCAAGGCACTACAGAGGGTTGTGCATACGGCCCAGTACATCACTGGTGCCAAGCTTCCTGCCATCCAGGACCTCTATACCAGGCGGTGTAATAGGACGGCCCTAAAAAATGTCAAAGACTCCAGCCACCCTGGTCATAGACTGTTCTCTCTGCTACCGCATGGCAAGCGGTCCTGGAGTGCTAAGTCTAGGTCCAAGAGGCTTCTAAACAGGTTCTAAGACTCCTGAACATCTAATCAAATGGCTACCCCCCATTTTACACTGCTGCTACTCTCTGTTATTTTCTATGCATTAATCACTTTAATAACTCTACCTACATGTACATATTACTTCAATTACCTTAACTAACCGGTGCCCCCGCACATTGCCACTTCCTGGTACCCCCTGTATATAGCCTCGCTGATGTTATTTTACTGCTGCTCTTTAGTTTTTTGTTACTTTTTCTTAATCGTATTTTTACATATTTTTTTTACATATTTTTTTTAACTGCATTGTTGGTTAGGGCTTGTAAGTAAGCATTTCACTGTAAAGTCTTCACCTGTTTTATTAGGCACATGTGCCAAATAAAATTTGATACTCAAATTTTCCGTATACCCATCATGAGGTTGCTACAACCTAGCCTATGAATGAAAGTTGACAACGTAGGTGCACACAGGTCAAGATAAATATTTGACATGACAGACACCGACACCACTGTGGTCTAAGGCACTGCGTCTCAGTACTAGAGGCTTCATTACAGACCCTGGTTCGATCCCGAGCTGTATCACAACTGTCCGTGATTGGGAGTCCCATAGGGCGGCGCACAATTGTCCCAGCATCGTCCAGGTTAAGGGAGGGTTTGGCATGGGGTAGGCCGTCATTGTAAAATAAGAATTTGTTCTTAACTGACTTGCCTAGTTAAATAAATACATTCAATACCGCCTTGCACACTCTTGCCTGCATCTAGCTGATATAGGTTGTAATCATTAGTCCAACAGTTGCAAACGAGACAAATTCAGGTATTTTTATCCCTGTTTTGTTTGCTTCCGTTTAAGAAATGTTTTTCAACAGAATCGGTGGAATGACTACACCCCTGATCACGCATAAACACAGTTCACTTTCATAGCAGCCACGTTGTATTCCTTCTCGCCTCTATGCACTCTCCTCCTCTCACCTATTCCCTTCGTTTGTGGACTTCAATGAACAACACATCAGCTGTATGTGACCTTGCGAAAAAACCTTTCCAAGCCAAACCATGTCATATCTGATACACAAAGCCTACGTCGTTGTCCCCATATTAGCTAAAGTAACGTTTTAGTCAATATAGCTAATAGAACTAATGCGTTAGTAAACCTGCTACAATCATGCAGTAACATTACAGTGTATAGTCATTAAGCCGTTACACCGGCGGGCACCGGTGGCAATGGCAATACATTTGTTAAACCTAAAGCTTACCTATTACTTGGAAGAGTTCCAGTGTTGTGTTGGATAGTCAAAGCCAGCTAGCTAACATAGCATCCCTCTGTTTGAGCCAGGTGTTTGAGTAACTAAACTGGCCAGCTGCATTTTGCTAGCTAAGTAAGGGAAACTGAAAGTGAAAAAAAATGACCATCTCTTGCTTCTCCTTAATTTTTGAATAAATTAATTTGTTGAAAACTGTTCAATTATTGTCTTAATCTCTTTGAGTCAACTACTCACCACATTTTATACACTGCACTCCTAGCTAGCTGTAGCTTATGCTTTCAGTGCTAGATTCATTCTTTGATCCTTTGATTGGTTGGACAACATGTCAGTTCATGCTGCAAGAGCTCTGATATGTTGGAGGACATCCTCCGGAAGTTGTCATAATTACTGTGTAAGTCTATGGAAGGTGGTAAGAATCAAGAGCCTCCTAGGTTTTGTATTGAAGCCAATATACCAAGAGGAGGGCGGAAGCTTGCTGTCCTCCAGCTACACCATGGTGCTACCCTACAGAGTGCTGCTGAGGCTACTGTAGACCTTCATTGCAGAACAATGTGTTTTAATCAATTATTTGGTGATGTGAATATATTTAGTACAGCTTTATCTAAAAAGGATAACTTTTTCAATGTTGGCAATACAATTTTAATTTTTATGAAATTCACAGAGAAGGATAGTCCTCCCCTTCCTCCTGGGGAGCCTCCACTGTTATGTTGTGGTCCACGGTGTATGTTGGAAAGGAGGTTACGCAGGGGAAATAGATAGCTAGCAATTTTTTTTGCATTGCAGTGTGTAATTCACTTCAGAGTTTGCTGTGTCATGTCAGTTATGTGTGTTCTCAGATTGTGCCTGTGTGTTTCTCAGGGCTGTGATGTCATGGCAGCAGCCAGTGTGACAAGACCCGGCAATGTCCAGACCACAGAGAAATCACAGTTGACCTTGAAAGGTATAAGCAGCTTTTAATTCCTCTCACCTCTCATTCCTCTCACCACCTGCTCTTTGTAACCTACTCTAATACTCATCCTCTTCCCTGTGTCTGTGTACATTTCTCTTAAACTCATGACAACCTGAACCACCCCAAGCTATTATTGTCCCACTTTCATTTTTCAGTCTCCATTGTTATTCCACTTTTCCATTTGTTCTCCCTGCACTTTATTACTCCCTTTCCTCTCTCTTTTCCTCAGTTAATATGGCATGCACTACTATGCTGTCACCCATCACTCACTCCCCCACTCGTATAAGATCAAATGAAAGAAGTTTAATTCACCTTGACAGTTTTAAATAATTGGAACATTTCAGGTCTGTCCTCCCTGTTGAAAAGATTCAGCAGTATCCTAACAGTTATTCGGCCCACGTTTTCCTGAGCAGATATGTAATTCAGTTCAATGTTAATTTTGACATGGATAGCCACAGTAGCCAGAAAGGTTTGACGTTTCGCTGGCCAAGTGAGCATCACAGTAATATGGAACAGTCAACAACACGTTTATGAACAGAAGTACACTGTGCCTAAACGACCACCCTGTTTGCCTGTGACAGCTAGAGGGCGGCATTTGCCTTTTAGTGTTTGCCTGTCATACAGTAACAAATCCAGAGTAGCTGAATAAGTATTTGTATTACAAACTGTAGGTTAGGGATTGGCCGGAGTTGGTGTACCACAGTAGTCTTTTTTTGTATTTTGCTATATGTTCAACAATTGTTTATTTTTTTCTTCTTCACCAAGTGGTCTCAGCAAAGCCTCAGTCACCCAAGCTGCCCACCCGCTCCAGACTCAGCTCTTTTGTGGAGGTGACTGCAGATGGCCTGACTAGTGAAACCAAGAAAACGGGCAAACGTACTGGACACCTTGAGCTACAGTGGAACGAGGACCTCACCCTGTGAGCCCCCCTAATCTCAACCTCACTTACTCTGTTGTTGATGCTTGTATGTTGTTTAGAGTGAGTGTGTGTGTGTGTGTGTAATGTAGGCCTATTTGACTGTGTATCTGATTTTGACTTGTGTAGGAATGTGACGCCTCAGAGCCGGTTAGATCTTAAGTTGTGGAGCTGCCACACTTTGAGGAAGGAGTTACTGGGGACTGCCACCATTGACCTGCTTGACACTCTGCGTACACATGATGGCAAGAGTAAGACAATAAAAGTTCATTTTTATCTAGGTCATTGTCCATGGATATTTAGCAGGCCTCCCAGTCATGCTACCATAGTATTCTATCTACTTTAAAATATTTGTGGTTACCCTCTACCGAACTGCAAGATCAAGTTTACAATTGTGGAAGTGTTATTTATTTTTATTTTTTTTACAAACATGTCAGAAAAAGAGAAAGAACTTTGGTTTTCTATACAGTTGATAGATCACTGCTCTTCAATAACCTATCTTATCATCTATCTTACTTTTCCCAAATCCTTCATTTTCTTTCTCTTTCGTTTTCCATCCCTCCATCCCACACTTCCCCCTCTCCCTCCAGTGGAGAATCTGCAGCTCAGTCTGGTCTTGCAGACTGAGAACAAAGGCTCACTTGTAGCTGGAGGCGAGCTGAACGTCTGTCTGGATGGCCTGGTTGTTGATCTGGGATCTTTGCCCAATGGCAGCACAGCAACAGACAGTGAGTCCCGCCTTGCAACACATGCACACAGACACACACACACACACACACACACACACACACACACACACATATTAACACTTACAAAAGAGTACACGCTCTTTTTTTAATGCAAACAAAATCTTCCCACACATTTTCTTTCTCGCATTCTCTCTCTTGCTCTCTGGTATATATTCACACACTTTACAGTTAGTGACTTATGCTTTTCAGACTCCACCCAAGCAAGAAGTGCAGGGCTCATTTGGAGAACGGCAAAGAGTGTACTTTGATGTTGCGGTGGAGTTTTTAATGTAATGTGATTAGAATAGTGATATTTTGAGCCATCATGTTACTAGTGTGCAAGTTTGCACACAGTCTTTCACATGTTGAGAAGAAGACCAAGGAGTTTTATGTGGCTATTTGACAATTTCCACATTTTCATGTAGGCATAGTTGATACTATTGATAAACATCCACTATAACTTGTGAACACAGAAACATAATTAGCTGGTAACTCTTTAGTCTCACCGTGACGCCGGCGCGCTTTGGACTTGTAACCCCTTTAAAACATTGTGTTTGAGCTATAGACTTCTGGGTTGTACTATTGAATTCGTCTAGACCAACAATTAGTCTGTGATTAATGGGGGCTGAGCTAGAGCGCTGTTTGTGAGACAAGGGCGGATCCTGAAGGGGCCCGGGCTGGATCTTTTTACAAAAACCTCTGTAGAGTCCGAATGGTTTGAGCTGCAAACTATTAAGAGATCTCAAAGCTGAGATCTCTCACGAACACGCACATGTAACATGTTTTGCTCTAAAGCTACACAAGAGCCATCAGAAGGTTCTTCTACATAGAAGATCATAGGAAATCCCAGGACGTAGTGTCTGTAATACTGTAATAAGCTCACATTGTTTCTGTCACAAACACCACACAGTTGTCACTGACTAGTTGGGTATTCATTTCCCACTGAGCGAACCATTTCTGTACTTTCAGCATTCATATAAATTCATTTTTATCACGTTTTTGCTTTGTCTGACCTTATTTTTCTTATTGTGACTGTTTATGTGAAATCATTATGTTTATACTTGTTGTCCTGAAAAGAAAATGGCCAAACACTTCATCATGAGGCTAAATGTAAGGGCTGGACATGCAGATAAATGAAAGTCTGATTTTGAAGCAGATTTTTGCTGTGGTTTCGGGGCAGATGGGGTTAACGACAGTGACAGGTTTTATGTGATGTCAATACTTTACTGCACGTATACAAATGAGTGGTGAAAAAGCCCATCCAAACAGTGCAGCAGCGTCTTCTGTTTACAAACAGCAGACAAATATAATTTTGTGAGACAAAGATTGGACTTGCCTCTTGAGTTTGTTAAACGTGGTGTTTTTAATGAATAACAACACATTAAACTGACTTATAGAGGTGGCTTGAATTTCTCAGTTCATGCATCTCTCATCTGTGTATGAAATAACACACAAGCCTTTTCATTCCGAATCACAGAGCCAGAGTGTTTCCTAGTGAATGAACACAGCACAAGTCAGGGTTGGGTTTCTGAGCATATGGTTCATAAATGTGTATCTTTGTGTGTTTAAACAGTACCAGTCAAAAGTTTGGACACACCCACTCATTGAAGGTTTTTTCTTTATTTTTACTATTTTCTACATTGTAGAATAATAGTGAAGACACCAAAACTATAAAATAACACACATGGAATCATGTAGTAACCAAATAAGTGTTAAACAAATCAAAATGCATTTTATATTTGAGATTCTTCCAAGTAGCCACCGTTTGCCTTGATGACAGCTTTGCACACTCTTGGCATTCTCTCAACCAGCTTCATGAGGAAGTCACCTGGAATGAATTTCAATTAACAGGTGTGCCTTGTTAATTTGTAGAATTTCTTTCCTTCTTAATGCGTTTGAGCCAATCAGTTGTGTTGTGACAAGGTAGGGGTGGTATACAGAAGATGGCCCTATTTGGTATAAGACCAAGTCCATATTATGGCAAGAAAAGCTCAAATAAACAAAGAGAAACGATAGTCCATCATTACTTTAACAAGTTAAGGTCAGTCAATACAGAACATTTGAAGAACTTTGAAAGTTTCTTCAAGTGCAGTTGCAAAAACCATCAAGCGCTATGATGAACCTGGCTCTCATGAGGACCGTCACAGGAAAGGAAGACCAATAGTTACCTCTGCTGCAGAGGAAAAGTTCATTATAGTTACCGGCCTCAGAAATTGCAGCCCAAATATGTGCTTCATAGAGTTTAAGTAACAGACACATCTCAACATCAACTGTTCAGAGGAGACTGCGTGAATCAGGCCTTCATGGTCGAATTGCTGCAAAGAAACCACTACTAAAGGACACCAATAAGAAGAAGAGACTTGCTTGAGCCAAGAAACACAAGCAATGGACATTACACTGGTGGAAATCTGTCCTTTGGTCTGATGAGTCAGAATTTGAGATTTTTGCTTCCAACCGTCGTGTCTGTGAGACGCAGAGTAGGTGAACTGATGATCTCTGCATGTGTGGTTCCCACCATGAAGCATGGAGGAGGAGGTGTGATGGTGTGGGGGTGCTTTGCTGGTGACAATGTCAGTGTCACTGTCATTTAGAATTCAAGGCTTATTAACCAGCATGGCTACCACAGCATTCTGCAGCGATACACCGTCCCATCTGGTTTGCACTTAGTCCCACTATCATTTGTTTTTCAACAGGACGATGACCCAACACATTTTTTACATTTTACATTTTAGTCATTTAGCAGACGCTCTTATCCAGAGCGACTTACAGTAGTGAATGCATACATTTCATTTCATACATTTTTTTTTTTTTTTCCTACTGACCTCTAGGCTGTGTAAGGGCTATTTAACCAAGAAGGAGAGTTATCGAGTGCTGCATCAGATGACCTGGCCTCCACAATCACCCGACCTCAACCCAATTGAGATGGTTTTGGATGAGTTGGACCGCAGAGTGAAGGAACAGCAGCCAACAAGTGCTCAGCATATGTGGGAGGTCCTTCAAGACTGTTCGAAAAGCATTTCAGGTGAAGCTGGTTGAGAGAATGCCTTGAGTGTGCAAAGCTGTCATCAAGGCAAAGGGTGGCTACTTTGAAGAATCTCAAATATAAAATATATTTTGATTTGTTGAACACTTTTTTTTAGGATACTAAATGATTCCATATGTGTTATTTCATATTTTTCATGTCTTCACTATTATTCTTCAATGTAGAAAATAGTAAAAATAAAGAAAAACCCTTGAATGAATAGGTGTGTCCAAACTTTTGACTGGTACTGTATATTGTGTGTGTTTATGCCTGTGCATGAAGGTTAATATTGTTCTTAAATCGATGAATAGGCTTTACAACCCCTGTTCCATTCAGATTTGTTACATTGGTGTTCCCCAAGCGCTCTTTCACACCTGCACGCCGTCATCACGCATAGCCATGCACACGCTTGGGAGTGCTTATGTGGAATTTGTTTCTCAAAATTGCGTAATTGACTCTGGTTTCTGAGTTGTGCAGGACAATCGGCTCCTGTGATCCGGGGGGTTTCCTCTCTGCCTGGCTGGGTAGGGGCTCACTGTGGGACAGGGGGAAGGGAGGGGGAGAAGTGTATTAAGGGAATGAATATGTGCTTTCTGAGGTCTTAGTGTGTGTGTTGCAGGGGGAGTGTTAGTGAATAGAGGTCTGGAGTGTGTGTGCTCTGAGGGCAGGTTTTAAGGGGCTACGTGTATGAAGGTCTGGAGTGTGTGCTTTCTGGCGGGGGGGGTGTATAAAGGTTCAAGTGTACGCCGTGTTGCAGGGGGAAGGTGTGTTAAGGCCCTCTGTGTTCTCTCTGAAGGCAGCTCTGTTAGTTTAGTGTTTTCCCTCATTTCCCCTGGCAGTTTTTCTGACACGCTGACACACAGTGCTACCATAAACAGACCTTTGTGCTGCAGCCAGTGAAAAACACATCCAGACCAGACAGAACTCACCTTTACGTATATATAGGCCTAAACGGACAAACACATGCACTCTTATGCATGTGCATTGCACACACTCTTATACATGCAGGCACATAATATAAAATCAACAGACATATAAACTCAGCAAAAAAGAGACGTCCTCTCACTGTCAACTGTGTTTATTTTTAGCAAACTTAACTTGAAAATATTTGTATGAGCATAACAAGATTCAACAACTGAGACAAACTGAACAAGTTCCACAGACATGTGACTAACAGAAATGGAATAATGTGTCCCTGAACAAAGGGGGGGTCAAAATCAAAAGTAACAGTCAGTGTCTGGTGTGGCCACCAGCTGCATTAAGTACTGCAGTGCATCTCCTCATTGACTGCACCAGATTTGCCAGTTCTTGCTGTGAGATGTTGCCCCACTCTTCAACCAAGGCACCTGCAAGTTCCCGGACATTTCTGGGGGGGAATGGCCTTAGCCCTCACCCTCCGATCCAACAGGTCCCAGACGTGCTCAATGGGATTGAGATCCGGGCTCTTCGCTGGCCATGGCAGAACACTGACAATTCCTGTCTTGCAGGAAATCACGCACAGAAAGAGTAGTATGGCTGGTGGCATTGTCATGCTGGAGGGTCATGTCAGGATGAGCCCTGATGGAGGTATTGTGCGTTCATGGTGTAACTCAAGCAGTTGTTGTTGCCATCCTGTTCCTGTCCCGCAGATGTGATGTTCGGATGTACCGATCCTGTGCAGGTGTTGTTACACGTGGTCTGCCACTGCGTGGACGATCAGCTGTCCGTCCTGTCTCCCTGTAGCACTGTCTTAGGCGTCTCACAGTACGGACATTGCAGTGTATTGCCCTGGCCACATCTGCAGTCCTCATGCCTCTTCGCAGTGTGCCTAAGGCACGTTCACGCACATGAGCAGGGACCCTGGGCATCTTTCTTTTGGTGTTTTTCAGAGTCAGTAGAAAGGCCACTTTAGTGTCGTAAGTTTTCATAAGTGTGACCTTACTTCAAATCAAATGTATTTATAAAGCCCTTCTTACATCAGCTGATATCTCAAAGTGCTGTACAGAAACCCAGCCTAAAACCCCAAACAGCAAGCAATGCAGGTGTAGAAGCACGGTGGCTAGGAAAAACTCCCTAGAAAGGCCAGAACCTAGGAAGAAACCTAGAGAGGAACCAGGCTATGAGGGGTGCCCAGACCTCTTCTGGCTGTGCCGGGTGGAGATTATAACAGAACATGGCCAAGATGTTCAAATGTTCATAGATGACCAGCAGGGTAAAATAATAATAATCGCAGTGGTTGTCGAGGGTGCAACAGGTCAGCACCTCAGCAGTAAATGTCAGTTGGCTTTTCATAGCCGATCATTCAGAGTATCTCTAATTGCCTACCGCATGTAAACTGTTAGTGTCTTAACGACCGTTCCACAGGTGCATGTTCATAAATTCTTTATGGTTCATTGAACAAGCATGGGAAACGGTGTTTAAACCCTTTGCAATGAAGATCTGTGAAGTTATTTGGATTTTTACGAAATATCTTTGAAAGACAGGGTCCTGAAAAAGGGACGTTTCTTTTTTTGCTGAGTTTTTGTATGTATGTATGTATGTATGTATGTATGTATGTATGTATGTATGTATGTATGTATGTATGTATGTATGTATACACACACACACACACAGTATGTTCAGAATAATTGTGAAACTGTTGTTAAACCATGTAAATATTGCCAATAACAATAATTGTGAAACTGTTGTTAAACCATGTAAATATTGCCAATAACAAAAGGCAAATAAAATAAACTTTATTGGAGGGATAAGTTGGAGAGGAGGCTAGCTGCTGATGTAGGATTGGCTCTTCAGTTAGATGGATTTTAGGGGAACACGTGGAATCCAAGCCGCTTTGGCTCAACTTGTTGAAACATTGACTTTTGGAGGATTTCAAGTAGCAGTGTTCACCAGCAGATGGTTGCCCCCTTTAACCACTTTCCGACTTACTGTTCCTCCATCTCCGGAAAGTTTAGCTAAGGCAACACAAACAAACAGATCTGTCTCATGTCTCTCAGGGGGTATATGGGGGCAACCGCTAGACTTAGCCATGTCATTGGATGATGCATTCAGGGCAGTATGAGACAGTGGTTTCTCCTCAACTAGACCGTTTATGTTATGTGTCCAATGGAGTCTCACAAGAGGCCCTTTCATATGGGCGAAACAGGCTCACAGGCTTGTTTTTTTCCTGTTTACATGAGGCAGGATCTGAGTTATCTATTAACACATTAAAGCTGCAATATGTAACTTTTTGGCCGACCCGACCAAATTCACATAGAAATGTTAGTTATAGATCTGTCATTCGCATCGATAGCAAGTCTAAGAAGCGGTACATCTGTTCTATGTGTGCGGTTTCTATGCTTCCCGTCCTTCAGTTTAGTTTTTTGCGTCTTTTACTTTCTTTTTTTGTACACCAGCTGAAAATACTATATTAGGGGTTATGGAAAATATATTTCACAGCGTTTTAGATGGTACAGTGATTCTCTACACACTATACTTTCTTGTTTTGTCACATATACTGATTTCTTGGGGGTTAGTTACTGCAGCTCGTGGCCCACTCCTATTGTGTGTCCCTGTTTTATAATGAAAAGCATGTTATTGGGCTGTGGTTTCAGTCAGGGGAGGGAATGAACGTACACTCATTCAGTCACAGACCACATTCTATAGCAGTGAAAATTGGTCTCTTGAAACAGTAACCGTCAAGTGTTCTGTGATTTTTGTTATTCTCTATAGAGATTGGATGGTATATATTATTTTCTTACTAATGGTTATAATGAAGTTTGGTGTATTGATGGTGTGTCCTTTGTCTGTCCTGTTTGTACAGAGATGCTGCAGTCGGACAGATCAAACCTACGCAGGACCCAGAGTGAGGAAACCCCCAATACAGCCTGCAGCCCCCGCGGCAGGTGAGAATGAACAAACATACATACAAATACTTATTTTTACTGACCTGAGCTATTTATACTCGATTCATACCCCTACAGAATACAGGTTGTATGAACAAACCATTTCACACAAATAGATTCACTCATTTCACAGTTTGGATGTATAGAGATTTACTGTATGTTTCTCTAGGCCCTCGTACACATACGTCTGGGCACATACACGGCCTCTCCGAAGTCTTACTTAAAACACAAATATACTCCTTTGAGGGAAATGGTCAATGCAGTGACCCAACACAGAGATGCTTTAATCAGACCAATGATAATGGTCCCGTGTGGCTCAGTTGGTAGAGCATGGTGTTTGCAACGCCAGGGTTGTGGGTTCAATTCCCATGGGGGACCAATATGGAGGAGAAATTTTTTTTATGAAATGTATGCATTCACTACTGTAAATCGCTCTGGATAAGAGCGTCTGCTAAATGTAAATGTAAAAATGATAAGTTAAAGATAATGAGCATGCCAAGCGTGAGACACTGCTATACTTCAACACACAGATATATGGTATTGTATGGTATTTCCCTGAAAACATTAGAGGGCATTGCTGTGGACCTTTTTGTTTGGAACACCATTCAACGGCTCCATCCATCAGTCCCTAAAGAGAGGAGTAGAAAGGGAGGTGTAGAGAGAGGCAGAAAGAGAGAAGTGCGGAGTTCTATGCAAAGTTTTTTTGGTGCTTCTGTATTCTCCCATGACGAGATGGGGAAAAAGCCAAAAGGTTTATATGTTCTCCTGTCCTTTTCCAAATGACTGTTCTTCTGTCCCGCTTTTAGTATAGTGAATAGACAACTTTTCAGAACCTTACTCAAGTTTCCATTGATAATGATCCAACATTGTACTCAGCATTCTGATGTCTGGGGGGTAAAAACCAACATGTTTTCATTGTATAAAAGCACTTGTAGGAAATAACCTATATTTAGCTTTAGGAAAATATGAGTATATTTTGAGAGGGAAAGTACTCACACGGACTCTTCATTGTTCGTGTGTATGCATGCCCTGCCGCCTGTGTGTGAGATGTGTTGAGCTGCTTTTTCAACATTTTCAAGTCAAAGTATCAAACATTTTCTTTATTCTACTCCAAGGTATCAGCCGCAAACATATTCTATATTAACATTTACGTCAGTAGCTTAGCTTTACATCACAAATCTACATTCTGTCCATTGTAGGAGTTGAAGAGAGGTTAAGGGTAATTTTATGTGGTGTGATTGATTTAAAAAAAAATAATTATTATTATTTCACCTTTATTTAACCAGGTAGGCAAGTTGGGAACAAGTTCTCATTTATAATTGCGACCTGGCCAAGATAAAGCAAGCAGTTTGACACATACAACAACACAGAGATACACATGGAGTAAAACAAACATACAGTCAATAATATAGTATTGATCCTGACCCCTCCCCTGTGTCTGTGTACGTGTTCTGGTCAGGACTCACAGACACTCTACAGAGGATTCGCAAGGGGGTTCCCCGGGGGTCGCTCTGGCTAATGGAGAGCTGAGTGAGGAGCAGAGTCCTGGGGCTTCTGGTCGCAACTACTCAGCCAAGAACTCCCACAGCGGCCCTGGGAGTGCAGGTACTATAACCTTGGAGACATGAAACGATTTTTCTGTCACTCTCCATTCACATGACACTAGAATTGATACATTTTTCCCAGTGTGGATCAATCAACACCTTTACCTGCCCTACCCCACAGGTAAAGTTGAGCTGACTGCCAACGGGCTGGAGAATGGCCGTAGCAGCCTGGCTCGTCATACACCCCCACCATCCTCCCCGCCGGCCCGGTCCCCAGCCCCCAGCAGCAGCAGCCCGTCTCCTGGGCTAGACGGCACAATCCTCCCTCCTCCAACAGAGGCACCTCCTGCTGGAGCTAACCCAGACCCCGTCAACCCAACCACTGCTACAGAGCCTGTTCCAGAGTTACTACCCACTGGGTAAGAGTTTGTGCTTGTGCGTGTCTGACTGGCGTTACGGTCAATCTCCTCACATGTAACTAGACTGACCTAATATGCCTCTCTCTCTCTCTCTCTCTCTCTCTCTCTCTCTCTCTCTCTCTCTCTCTCTCTGCTTCTCTCTCTGCTTCTCAGCTGGGAGCAACGAGTTCTGCCCCATGGCAGGGTGTACTATGTGGACCACAACACAAAGACCACCACCTGGGAAAGACCACTTCCACCTGGGTCAGTCAGCCTACACACTTTGACCTCTGCTCCTCCTCTTCCCCTCTTTTCTCACACTTCCTACCATCAGAGGAGAGTGCTGACAGTTAGCCAGCCCGGTGCATGATGGGAATATATAATTCAATTCAAGGGCTTTATTGGCATGGGAACATCTTAACATTGCCAATTGCCAATATCTCTCTCTGTGAAGGGGAGTTCTTGCCCACTCGTGAACATTCCCTGCATGTTTCTCCTTAGCTCAGACTGCTGCCTATATAAACATACAGAGCTGGAGGATCCTAGCAGGGTGGTGTTGGGGTGTGAAGTGGGCCCACAGTCAGGGAGTGGCAGACTCATTCACTGCACAGTAACGTTCCTGGGGGTCTGACTCTGGACAGTCAAATGAACTGAGACTAGTCTTATTTCCTCTGGCTGGAAGAAGCTGACTCCATTAAATATGATAAATGACTGAATAATTGGTTAGTGCCACTCCCCACCCCAACTTAGACTATCCTGTCCATTTAGAGGAGTCCTTTTCTGACAGTAGTAGTGTGTCAGGTCTGTTAGTGTGTGTTTTATGTGTTTGGCCATTTGGTCTCTCATCTCTTTAACAGGCTGTGAATCACCAGCACTGATTGTTTGAGTCTCTGTTGATTTCCAGTGGTGTTTCTCATTGTGTGCTGCGGATCCCAGCTCTCTCTTGTGGTGGTACCAGAGCCTTTTATTGCCATTTTATTTCAGTGAATATTTATTGATTTTCATTTGCGCTGTGTGAGAAGCCTGTTTGAGGTAAAGCTCACTCCTGCCCCATCTTACTTTTTCCACAGGAGGGAACGGTCTGGAGAACAAAAGTCCTTTCTTAGAAAGAACACATGTATGCAGCTCTATTCTGGACCCATATGAGGCTCAATTAGCGTCTCGCCTCTCGGAGGCTGGGCTGGTTCTGACTACAGCTGCCGGGTTTGGTGCTTAGTGCTTGGTACTGGTACCTGGTCTGAGTTAGCATGACACTGCCGCCCACCCAACCGCCAACCGTAGTGCAGCTCAGATGAAAGGCGTGGTGTGGGCCTGCATTAATGGGTTTTGAGCTGAGCTCTTTTTCTAGCAGTGTAGGGGATTTACTGCTCTCATGTTCCAGACAGTATGGGAGCCACAGTACTGCTCTGTAGGATATGGGAGCCACAGTACTGCGCTGTAGGATATGGGAGCCACAGTACTGCTCTGTAGGATATGGGAGCCACAGTACTGCTCTGTAGGATATGGGAGCCACAGTACTGCTCTGTAGGATATGGGAGCCACAGTACTGCTCTGTAGGATATGGGAGCCACAGTACTGTTCTGTAGGATATGGGAGTCACAGTACTGCTCTGTAGGATATGGGAGCCACAGTACTGCTCTGTAGGATATGGGAGTCACAGTACTGCTCTGTAGGATATAGGAGTCACAGTACTGCTCTGTAGGATATGGGAGCCACAGTACTGCTCTGTAGGATATGGGAGCCACAGTACTGCTCTGTAGGATATGGGAGCCACAGTACTGCTCTGTAGGATATGGGAGCCACAGTACTGCTCTGTAGGATATGGGAGCCACAGTACTGCTCTGTAGGATATGGGAGCCACAGTACTGCTCTGTAGGATATGGGAGCCACAGTACTGCTCTGTAGGATATAGGAGCCACTGTTCTGCTCTGTAGGATATAGGAGCCACTGTTCTGTGGGGTCTCTCAGGGGAACAGCAACACAGGGAACAGGGAGGGATGTTACGTTGCATCTCTCAAAGCCCCTTTTTGAGGAATTTCTAAGCTGTGTGTGTGTGTGTGTGTGTGTGTGTTAGCATACGGAAGTATTTGCTGTTTTGTCTTCCAAATGCTGTTCTGGTTTACATTTTACATTTTTAGTCATTTAGCAGACGGTCTTATCCAGAGCGACTTACATACATTTCATACATTTATTTATTTTATTTTTTTTCCGTACTGGTCCCCCATGGGAATTGAACCCACAACCCTGGCGTTGCGAACACCATGCTCTACCAACTGAGCCACACATAGTCAGAGATATGAGAATAGCAGCAGCAGCAGCCTGCACACATAATAAAACACTACTGTACTGAACTGGGAATGTGCTCATGTGTTGGTTTACGTGTGTGTCTGTGGGATAATGCATATCTTAATCTTGTGTTTGCATATCCTAGCTTGTCTATGTCCATAATTACATATGTCTGTCTGTGTACGTCCGTTTGTACATTTTGAATGAGTCTCACTCCTCTCTCTCTGTCCCTGTACAGTTGGGAGAAGCGTGTGGACCAGCGAGGCAGGTTCTACTATGTGGACCACAACACCAGAACCACCACGTGGCAGCGGCCCACAGAAGAATCAGTCCGGAACTATGAGCAGTGGCAGTCCCAGCGCAACCAGCTCCAAGGGGCCATGCACCAGTTCAGCCAGAGGTTCCTCTACCAGGTAACTCAACGTAGAACTACTGTACTGTCTGTACTACTTATTTAGCCCCTTTAGGTGTGGCCCTCTAAAAGCTTCCCCTCAGCATAGAATTCTGGGTAAAACGCAAGGGTACAGAAGGGCATTCGTTGAGGTAAAAATAATAAAGCATTCTGAATGTGAAATGGGCGTTCCATGGTACAGCATATTACTGAAATGAGCTGCAACTCTCATCGGTTTCTATTAAAACCTCCCTGCTCCCACCCACCCAGTCTGCTCGACAAGCTAATTCTGAGCCTCTTTTCAAAATAACATCCACCTCATTGATTATGAGTAACCATGAGTCCCTGAGAACTAGCTGGCAGGTCTGCTGCTGCTGATAGGCGGGTTCTGTTTTGGAATGCCTGCTTTGCTGTTAGCTTGCTTATTTTTAGGCCGGTCTGTGCAAAAATGAGTTGGGGGGGGGGGGGGGGGGGGGGGGTGGAATCAGCTGGCTGCTTGGGACTCTGACGGCACTCCTCCCCCCCCCCCCCCCCCCTCCGCCCCCCATGGCCAGATAAGAGCAGGTTTAGTCCCCATTTTAGGGCACCTGGCCATTTCTATACTTTTAGCTTTGCTCGTTATTTGAGTTAGATCATTCACTTGCATTCTGTTACTTTGTATCAAATGTTACCAGGTTTGAGAACGTTACGTATATGTGCTGGTGCGTTTGTGAGCTGAGCCCATTATAATGTCATGGTCGATTTAAAGTAGACTGGCCCCTGACCCTGACCCTACTCATTGTCACGTGCTAAGGCAGAAATATCACACTTGACTCCCAACATTACAGCTGTGTGAGCACACATGCTTGCTCGCTCATCACTTACACACACACACACATATATGAACGACTATGTGACACAGCACACAATACACACCAAGGCATAGATTAAGTACATAACACAAATACAGGCTGGGCTTTTGTGTGAGTGGGCCTGTGCACATTTGGCCAGTAATTGCAGCTCGTTAGGAACTCCTGAAAGAGCAGTCAGTCATTAACTGCTGTTTCTGCCTCCCAAATTCCCCCTTTTCTACCTCCTGCTTCTTATTCGCTCTGTCCATTCTCACTGAAAGAGGGGCTCATGCACCAGCACCACTGGAACTGGTCCATTGTCTCAATACTCAACTATCTACTTAAAGGCCCAAGGCTGTCAAAATGTGATTTTTCCTGTTTTATATGTAATAATTGATTGTATTTATATAGTGCTTTTCTAGTAACTGAGGTATTCAAAGCGCTTTACAGAGTAGGGGGGAAACTCACCTCATCCATCACGGCGATGCACGGCGATCATTTTTGTGCCAGAACACTCACTAGCTATCAGGTGGAGAGTGATATATGCCAAATAGGAGTGGTTAGGTGGCCATGGTGGATTGGGATCAGGTTGGGCATGAAGCCATATCACCAGGGTTAACATCCCTACTCTTACAATAAGTTCATATTTATTTTTTTAAACCCCTTTTTCTCCCCAATTTAGTGGTATCAATTGCTTGTCACAGTCTTGTCTCATCGAAGGTCAAGAGCCGTGCGTCTTCCGAAACACAACCCAAACAAGCTGCACTACATCTTGACACAATGCCCACTTAACCTGAAAGCCAGCCGCACCGGGAGGAAATACCGTACACCTGGCGACCGTGTCAGCGTACACTACGCCTGGCCCGCCACAGGAGTCGCTGGTGCGAGATGGGACAAGGACATCCCTGCCGGCAAAACCCTCCCCTAACCCGGACGACGCTGGGCCAATTGTGCGCCGCCCCATGGGTCGCGGCCGGCTGCGACAGAGCCTGGACTAGAACCCAGAATCTCTAGTGGCACAGTTAGCACTGCCTTAGACCACTGGATTGGAACCAGAATCTCTAGTGGCACAGTTAGCACTGGCTTAGACCACTGGACTCGAACCCAGAATCTCTAGTGGCACAGTTAGCACTGGCTTAGACCACTGGACTCGAACCCAGAATCTCTAGTGGCACAGTTAGCACTGGCTTAGACCACTGGACTCGAACCCAGAATCTCTAGTGGCACAGTTAGCACTGGCTTAGACCACTGGACTCGAACCCAGAATCTCTAGTGGCACAGTTAGCACTGGCTTAGACCACTGGACTCGAACCCAGAATCTCTAGTGGCACAGTTAGCACTGCCTTAGAACCAGAATCTCTAGTGGCACAGTTAGCACTGGCTTAGACCACTGGATTGGAACCAGAATCTCTAGTGGCACAGTTAGCACTGCCTTAGACCACTGGATTGGAACCAGAATCTCTAGTGGCACAGTTAGCACTGGCTTAAACAACTGTGCCACTCAGGATGCCTACAATACGTTTTATGGGATATTTAATTACTACAGAGAGTCAGGACACCCGTTTAACGTCCCATCTGAAGGTCTGCACCCTATGCAGGGCAATGTCCCCTTCACTGGGGCATTGGGATCTCCTTAGACCACAGGGAAAAGTGAACTCTACTGGTCCCCCAACACTTCCAGCAGAATCTGGTCTCCCATCCAGGGACCGACCAGGACCGACCCTGCTTAGCTTCTAAAGCAAGCTAGCAGTGGGATGCAGGGTGGTATGCTGCTGATATATGAAGTTTCTTTCCAAAACACTATATATCCTTTTGGAGAAATGTTGGTGAATGAGCATTTATTGTTTAAAGGACTTATGAAAGAGATTTGGTGTTTTTTCACTTTCTAATCATGGCATGGGGTTTTTCCATGTCAGACATGTATTTGTTTGAAATCTATCATTTTATAGAGACAAATAATCATGTTATTTTGCAAAACGCTATATATCTGGCTCACTCTCAGAGAATTAAGTAGTACTGCTAGGTTTTACACAGTCAAATGTAACAAATAACTAAACATTTTTATAAATAACTGTACAAATAATACATTTGTGACATCAATATTGTTAAAAAAATAAATAATTATACAGTAATATAAGATCTGTGTGTAAAACATTTACATTTGACATTTAGCTGATGCTTTTATCCAGAGCGACTTACACTTAGTGCATTCATCTTAAAATAGCTAGGTGAGACACCCACGTAACACAGTCAAATATACGCTATACAAAGATTCCATTCCAGCTAAATAATGAATACAGTGCCTTTGGAAAGTATTCAGACCCCTTGACTTTTTTCACATTTCACTATGTTACAGCCTTATTCTAAAATGGATTAACTGAAACAATCAATCTACACACAATACCCCATAATGACAAAGCAAAAACAGGTTTTTAGACATTTTTAGCAAATAATAAAAAAACAGAAATACTTAATTTACGTAAGTATTCAGACCCTTTGCTATGAGACTCGAAATTGAGCTCAAGTGCATCCTGTTTCCATCTTGCATCCTGTTTCCAAAAAATGCCTGCAGCATTGAAGGTCCCCAAGAACACAGTGGCCTCCATCATTATTAAATGGAAGAAGTTTCAACAACCAAGACTTCCTAGAGCTGGCTGCCCGGCCAATCGGAGGAGAAGGGCTTAGGTCAGGGAGGTGACCAACAGTCTGACTAGAGTTGTGTTGTGTGACAAAACTGCACATTTTAGAGTGGCCTTTTATTGTCCCTAGCACATGGTGCACCTGTTTCATCCTGTTTAAATCAGCTTCTTGATATGCCACACCGGTCAGGTGGATGGATTATCTTGGCAAAGGAGATATGGTCCCTAACAGGGATGTAAACACATTTGTGCTCACTATTTAAGAGAAATATCACTTTTTGTGCGTATGGAACTTTTCTGGGATCGTTTATTTCATGTCATGAAACATGGGACCAACACTTTACATGTTGCGTTTATTTTTCTGTTCAGTATAGTTAATAGACCAATAAGAAAGAGAGTTCCAAACCTCTCTGCCAATAACAGCTAATGTTCAGTTTTCCCCTCCCCACTCAGAACACTCGCAGACAGTCCTAGCAAAATTATTGCCTGAGAAATTGCCCTTTGCTAAGAAGCTATTTTGGTTTCTTTTTGACCATTTTAATTGAAAGCTATCACATTAAGGTACTTAATTGTTATTATTACCCAGAAATGATTTGATATTGAAATTAACACGGTTGCATTGGACCTTCTATACACCTTTCTAAGATATTACATTGTTATACAACCTGGTTTAAGCTAATTTGAGTATTTTAGTCACTGTTGAGCATTTTATCAGGGGTCCTACTACCATTGTTTTGCCCCTTTGGGTGAACTTCTTTTAAGACTTTTTTTTTCCAGCGCTAACATTAGAGGAACTAAATTAAATTAGTGTGCAATGTAGGTCTATGTGACTTTTCCCACTCATAGTGCCGGTCATTCATATGGTTCTGTCAAGGTTTCCAGTGTTTAGAGACTAACTGGCCTTTTTGTTGTAATTCTCAGCATCCTGAAGCGAGATAGGAGTCTGTTGCAATTTAAATACTTTTATCAAGAATAATATCTCAACTCACATCACCCACTTACCACTCAATCACCATATTTAGTATCTTAGTACATATTTCTCTTTACTATGCTACTTTTTACCACCGCTGCCGCTGCTTTTATTTTTTCACTCTTGTTTTCCCTGTCTTTTCCTCCTCCTTTCTCTCTCTAGCTCTCTTTCACATCCTCTTGGAACTGGCGAGGAACTGAATGGTCAGGGCATAGCAGATGATGTCATGTCTTTATTTCCTTCTTTTTTTAACCTTTTTTAGTCACAGAAACACAGAAGGGTGGGTCTCATACATGGATTGGCTGTAGTTCGAGTGACACACACACATTCCCCTTTAACCACACATGCATCGTCCTCCTCTTTGCACTCTTTACTATCTTATTCCTTCCGTTCTTCTCAAAGTTTCCATGATGAATTCTCATAAATGGGCACAGTATGATTATTCTGGGGAAATGCTGAGTGAAGTTGTGTGGCGTTACCTTCAGTGACACATGGACTGCTTGGAGGGCAGTTTTGCAGACCTGAGGTGAGGAGAATGAATGCATGAATTCGATTTTCATCCAAAGGTACAGCTTTCATACTCAGTCATGGAACCAACAGTCTGTGCACTAACTCCTCACAAACATCTTTCCACTCGGTGGCAAATGCACACACACACACACACACACACACACACACACACACACACACACACACACACAGATTCAAACACAATCTCTTACACATTCAATCAGTATTTGCTATATACTCATTTTCCGTACAGTGGCACACACTCTCTCTTTCTCTCTGTATGCACAGGCTGAGTAAACCACACTGGTTCCAGTGCAGGGTGAATAAAGGTGCTTTTGTCAGAAGGGGGTGGGCAGTCTGGAACAAGGATGAATGTTCCCTCAGTTCGCTCAGACATCACGCCTCCCTGCTTACTTTCACAGCATATCTAGAAGAGGAGGACCTCTGCAGATGGGTGGGGTAGGGAGGGGTGCAGGGGGGTTGGAAGACGGGGTGGGTCTTAAGGCCAGCCAGTGAGCTCATTGGAACAGTTTGTTTTTTCTCTCCTCCTGAGCGTGTAGTTTTTGGAAGGCATACGAGCTGCGTCTGAGCCTCTCTGTCAGTCTCCTGTTCCAGCTGCATGAGAGAGGTCACCTCAGCCTTCTGGGGTACGCCTTAGCACCCCTCAAAAAAGACTGGACTTCCCTGTGAGACCCCGCTCTCCACTCTGTTCGCTCCTGCTCCGCTAGACTTGAGGTGTTAAACTGTGTGGTTTCTGTGGCGTTTTGAGGCATTTGCTGCATTTATTATTTTTTTCCTGTATGTTTGGTTTTCTGAGTTTTTTTCTACCTCACACCAGTGTGAGAACTCGGTTGAGAGCTTTGTGTACGGACAGAAGAATTTCACACAGAGCCGCTGCAGTGAAGAGAGTGAGAGAAGAAGACCTAAAGGTGGAAGAAGGAGAGGAAAGATTCCTAACTGGAAACGTATTCTCTCTCTTTATCCATCAGTCGTCTGGTGCTCCTGCTGTGGAAAATGACCCTCTCGGTGCTCTCCCTTCAGGATGGGGTAAGTACACCTTCATCTACACCTCTCACCATACTCATACTAGGCCCTGTAGTCAGTGGCCCTCGGTAAGGCTGTGACGATACCAGTATTGCAATGTTTTTTCCATGGCAAAAATTTCAACACAAAGCAGACCAAACTCTTTGGTTAAACATGCTGTACAATATAGTGTGCTATAGCTTGGGAAATAAATAAATGTTACTCTGGATGAGAACATAATGTTTGTTTCCAACATCAGGGCTGTTTTCCTAAAGAAGTGAAATCCACTTCGTGTTTTATTTCCTCACCACAATACTAACGAGTATCTCAATACTGGTATCGTCCCGGCTCTAGCCATCAGTGGTCCCAGGACCTGAGACCAGTGAGATGAGTGAGGGGAAATACTACTGGGTCCAATGGTGCTGGAGAGGCATTGGCTGCATCAACACCTGCACTACTTGTTATGAGAGTGGGTTCTGATGCCTGTATGCCTTTCAAGGGCACAGGACTTTTTTTTGTGTTGAAGGGGGAGAGTTGGTTTGTTTGTCTTTCACTCTCACACACACACACACACACACACACACACACACCTGCAGATACACGCCGCTGTGGGCCCAGATGTATTGTTCACTATCTTGTATACACTGTGATATATAGCCTTGTCCTT